>NC_134354.1:389289994-389649188 GCF_048569485.1 Anomaloglossus baeobatrachus | reverse complement strand
CAAACACTCAGTGTACCTAGTGGCATCCTATACGTGGCTATTGGACTTTGCTATAGTCCCACTAGTGCAAAGACATTTGCAGAGCGCGTCTGCCTGCGTTGCACACTACAACTCATTCTAACCAAGCCATTATACTAGCAAACACTCAGTGTACCTAGTGGCATCCTATACGTGGCTATTGGACTTTGCTATAGTCCCACTAGTGCAAAGACATTTGCAGAGCGCGTCTGCCTGCGTTGCACACTACAACTCATTCTAACCAAGCCATTATACTAGCAAACACTCAGTGTACCTAGTGGCATCCTATACGTGGCTATTGGACTTTGCTATAGTCCCACTAGTGCAAAGACATTTGCAGAGCGCGTCTGCCTGCGTTGCACACTACAACTCATTCTAACCAAGCCATTATACTAGCAAACACTCAGTGTACCTAGTGGCATCCTATACGTGGCTATTGGACTTTGCTATAGTCCCACTAGTGCAAAGACATTTGCAGAGCGCGTCTGCCTGCGTTGCACACTACAACTCATTCTAACCAAGCCATTATACTAGCAAACACTCAGTGTACCTAGTGGCATCCTATACGTGGCTATTGGACTTTGCTATAGTCCCACTAGTGCAAAGACATTTGCAGAGCGCGTCTGCCTGCGTTGCACACTACAACTCATTCTAACCAAGCCATTATACTAGCAAACACTCAGTGTACCTAGTGGCATCCTATACGTGGCTATTGGACTTTGCTATAGTCCCACTAGTGCAAAGACATTTGCAGAGCGCGTCTGCCTGCGTTGCACACTACAACTCATTCTAACCAAGCCATTATACTAGCAAACACTCAGTGTACCTAGTGGCATCCTATACGTGGCTATTGGACTTTGCTATAGTCCCACTAGTGCAAAGACATTTGCAGAGCGCGTCTGCCTGCGTTGCACACTACAACTCATTCTAACCAAGCCATTATACTAGCAAACACTCAGTGTACCTAGTGGCATCCTATACGTGGCTATTGGACTTTGCTATAGTCCCACTAGTGCAAAGACATTTGCAGAGCGCGTCTGCCTGCGTTGCACACTACAACTCATTCTAACCAAGCCATTATACTAGCAAACACTCAGTGTACCTAGTGGCATCCTATACGTGGCTATTGGACTTTGCTATAGTCCCACTAGTGCAAAGACATTTGCAGAGCGCGTCTGCCTGCGTTGCACACTCCAACTCATTCTAACCAAGCCATTATACTAGCAAACACTCAGTGTACCTAGTGGCATCCTATACGTGGCTATTGGACTTTGCTATAGTCCCACTAGTGCAAAGACATTTGCAGAGCGCGTCTGCCTGCGTTGCACACTACAACTCATTCTAACCAAGCCATTATACTAGCAAACACTCAGTGTACCTAGTGGCATCCTATACGTGGCTATTGGACTTTGCTATAGTCCCACTAGTGCAAAGACATTTGCAGAGCGCGTCTGCCTGCGTTGCACACTACAACTCATTCTAACCAAGCCATTATACTAGCAAACACTCAGTGTACCTAGTGGCATCCTATACGTGGCTATTGGACTTTGCTATAGTCCCACTAGTGCAAAGACATTTGCAGAGCGCGTCTGCCTGCGTTGCACACTCCAACTCATTCTAACCAAGCCATTATACTAGCAAACACTCAGTGTACCTAGTGGCATCCTATACGTGGCTATTGGACTTTGCTATAGTCCCACTAGTGCAAAGACATTTGCAGAGCGCGTCTGCCTGCGTTGCACACTACAACTCATTCTAACCAAGCCATTATACTAGCAAACACTCAGTGTACCTAGTGGCATCCTATACGTGGCTATTGGACTTTGCTATAGTCCCACTAGTGCAAAGACATTTGCAGAGCGCGTCTGCCTGCGTTGCACACTACAACTCATTCTAACCAAGCCATTATACTAGCAAACACTCAGTGTACCTAGTGGCATCCTATACGTGGCTATTGGACTTTGCTATAGTCCCACTAGTGCAAAGACATTTGCAGAGCGCGTCTGCCTGCGTTGCACACTACAACTCATTCTAACCAAGCCATTATACTAGCAAACACTCAGTGTACCTAGTGGCATCCTATACGTGGCTATTGGACTTTGCTATAGTCCCACTAGTGCAAAGACATTTGCAGAGCGCGTCTGCCTGCGTTGCACACTACAACTCATTCTAACCAAGCCATTATACTAGCAAACACTCAGTGTACCTAGTGGCATCCTATACGTGGCTATTGGACTTTGCTATAGTCCCACTAGTGCAAAGACATTTGCAGAGCGCGTCTGCCTGCGTTGCACACTACAACTCATTCTAACCAAGCCATTATACTAGCAAACACTCAGTGTACCTAGTGGCATCCTATACGTGGCTATTGGACTTTGCTATAGTCCCACTAGTGCAAAGACATTTGCAGAGCGCGTCTGCCTGCGTTGCACACTACAACTCATTCTAACCAAGCCATTATACTAGCAAACACTCAGTGTACCTAGTGGCATCCTATACGTGGCTATTGGACTTTGCTATAGTCCCACTAGTGCAAAGACATTTGCAGAGCGCGTCTGCCTGCGTTGCACACTACAACTCATTCTAACCAAGCCATTATACTAGCAAACACTCAGTGTACCTAGTGGCATCCTATACGTGGCTATTGGACTTTGCTATAGTCCCACTAGTGCAAAGACATTTGCAGAGCGCGTCTGCCTGCGTTGCACACTACAACTCATTCTAACCAAGCCATTATACTAGCAAACACTCAGTGTACCTAGTGGCATCCTATACGTGGCTATTGGACTTTGCTATAGTCCCACTAGTGCAAAGACATTTGCAGAGCGCGTCTGCCTGCGTTGCACACTCCAACTCATTCTAACCAAGCCATTATACTAGCAAACACTCAGTGTACCTAGTGGCATCCTATACGTGGCTATTGGACTTTGCTATAGTCCCACTAGTGCAAAGACATTTGCAGAGCGCGTCTGCCTGCGTTGCACACTCCAACTCATTCTAACCAAGCCATTATACTAGCAAACACTCAGTGTACCTAGTGGCATCCTATACGTGGCTATTGGACTTTGCTATAGTCCCACTAGTGCAAAGACATTTGCAGAGCGCGTCTGCCTGCGTTGCACACTACAACTCATTCTAACCAAGCCATTATACTAGCAAACACTCAGTGTACCTAGTGGCATCCTATACGTGGCTATTGGACTTTGCTATAGTCCCACTAGTGCAAAGACATTTGCAGAGCGCGTCTGCCTGCGTTGCACACTACAACTCATTCTAACCAAGCCATTATACTAGCAAACACTCAGTGTACCTAGTGGCATCCTATACGTGGCTATTGGACTTTGCTATAGTCCCACTAGTGCAAAGACATTTGCAGAGCGCGTCTGCCTGCGTTGCACACTACAACTCATTCTAACCAAGCCATTATACTAGCAAACACTCAGTGTACCTAGTGGCATCCTATACGTGGCTATTGGACTTTGCTATAGTCCCACTAGTGCAAAGACATTTGCAGAGCGCGTCTGCCTGCGTTGCACACTACAACTCATTCTAACCAAGCCATTATACTAGCAAACACTCAGTGTACCTAGTGGCATCCTATACGTGGCTATTGGACTTTGCTATAGTCCCACTAGTGCAAAGACATTTGCAGAGCGCGTCTGCCTGCGTTGCACACTACAACTCATTCTAACCAAGCCATTATACTAGCAAACACTCAGTGTACCTAGTGGCATCCTATACGTGGCTATTGGACTTTGCTATAGTCCCACTAGTGCAAAGACATTTGCAGAGCGCGTCTGCCTGCGTTGCACACTACAACTCATTCTAACCAAGCCATTATACTAGCAAACACTCAGTGTACCTAGTGGCATCCTATACGTGGCTATTGGACTTTGCTATAGTCCCACTAGTGCAAAGACATTTGCAGAGCGCGTCTGCCTGCGTTGCACACTACAACTCATTCTAACCAAGCCATTATACTAGCAAACACTCAGTGTACCTAGTGGCATCCTATACGTGGCTATTGGACTTTGCTATAGTCCCACTAGTGCAAAGACATTTGCAGAGCGCGTCTGCCTGCGTTGCACACTCCAACTCATTCTAACCAAGCCATTATACTAGCAAACACTCAGTGTACCTAGTGGCATCCTATACGTGGCTATTGGACTTTGCTATAGTCCCACTAGTGCAAAGACATTTGCAGAGCGCGTCTGCCTGCGTTGCACACTACAACTCATTCTAACCAAGCCATTATACTAGCAAACACTCAGTGTACCTAGTGGCATCCTATACGTGGCTATTGGACTTTGCTATAGTCCCACTAGTGCAAAGACATTTGCAGCACGTCTGCCTGCGTTGCACACTCCAACTCATTCTAACCAAGCCATTATACTAGCAAACACTCAGTGTACCTAGTGGCATCCTATACGTGGCTATTGGACTTTGCTATAGTCCCACTAGTGCAAAGACATTTGCAGAGCGCGTCTGCCTGCGTTGCACACTACAACTCATTCTAACCAAGCCATTATACTAGCAAACACTCAGTGTACCTAGTGGCATCCTATACGTGGCTATTGGACTTTGCTATAGTCCCACTAGTGCAAAGACATTTGCAGAGCGCGTCTGCCTGCGTTGCACACTCCAACTCATTCTAACCAAGCCATTATACTAGCAAACACTCAGTGTACCTAGTGGCATCCTATACGTGGCTATTGGACTTTGCTATAGTCCCACTAGTGCAAAGACATTTGCAGAGCGCGTCTGCCTGCGTTGCACACTACAACTCATTCTAACCAAGCCATTATACTAGCAAACACTCAGTGTACCTAGTGGCATCCTATACGTGGCTATTGGACTTTGCTATAGTCCCACTAGTGCAAAGACATTTGCAGAGCGCGTCTGCCTGCGTTGCACACTCCAACTCATTCTAACCAAGCCATTATACTAGCAAACACTCAGTGTACCTAGTGGCATCCTATACGTGGCTATTGGACTTTGCTATAGTCCCACTAGTGCAAAGACATTTGCAGAGCGCGTCTGCCTGCGTTGCACACTACAACTCATTCTAACCAAGCCATTATACTAGCAAACACTCAGTGTACCTAGTGGCATCCTATACGTGGCTATTGGACTTTGCTATAGTCCCACTAGTGCAAAGACATTTGCAGAGCGCGTCTGCCTGCGTTGCACACTACAACTCATTCTAACCAAGCCATTATACTAGCAAACACTCAGTGTACCTAGTGGCATCCTATACGTGGCTATTGGACTTTGCTATAGTCCCACTAGTGCAAAGACATTTGCAGAGCGCGTCTGCCTGCGTTGCACACTACAACTCATTCTAACCAAGCCATTATACTAGCAAACACTCAGTGTACCTAGTGGCATCCTATACGTGGCTATTGGACTTTGCTATAGTCCCACTAGTGCAAAGACATTTGCAGAGCGCGTCTGCCTGCGTTGCACACTACAACTCATTCTAACCAAGCCATTATACTAGCAAACACTCAGTGTACCTAGTGGCATCCTATACGTGGCTATTGGACTTTGCTATAGTCCCACTAGTGCAAAGACATTTGCAGAGCGCGTCTGCCTGCGTTGCACACTACAACTCATTCTAACCAAGCCATTATACTAGCAAACACTCAGTGTACCTAGTGGCATCCTATACGTGGCTATTGGACTTTGCTATAGTCCCACTAGTGCAAAGACATTTGCAGAGCGCGTCTGCCTGCGTTGCACACTACAACTCATTCTAACCAAGCCATTATACTAGCAAACACTCAGTGTACCTAGTGGCATCCTATACGTGGCTATTGGACTTTGCTATAGTCCCACTAGTGCAAAGACATTTGCAGAGCGCGTCTGCCTGCGTTGCACACTACAACTCATTCTAACCAAGCCATTATACTAGCAAACACTCAGTGTACCTAGTGGCATCCTATACGTGGCTATTGGACTTTGCTATAGTCCCACTAGTGCAAAGACATTTGCAGAGCGCGTCTGCCTGCGTTGCACACTACAACTAATTATAACTAAGTTGCATTGTCAGGGATATTTATTCTTTATTATTCTGCTGTTAATAAAGCTAGACCACCACTGCAATCTTCACCACCTCTCAATTTTTACTACCACATTTTCAGTCCACAATCTTGTCGCAATCAACATGAGTGGCAAAATGACAGATGCTGGTGGAAAGGGGAAGAGGCGTGGTGTAAAAGGCAAAAAAGGTTTTGTCCGTGGGGAAGGTGGCAAAGCTCCATTATCATCTGCTGAAGATAGACCATCTACCAGCAAAAGTAAGATGTCTACTACTTACCGTGGACAATCCGATGTGCTCCCTTTGTTACGGACACGAACAACAGGAACAAAGGTAGATGATGGGCAAAAAAGGAAAATGCTTGAATGGATCTCAAGTGGTCCAACAAGTGCCCTCTCTGCCACTTCAAGTACCGCATCCAAAAAACACCAGTCCTCTGAGTTGTCATCCCAATCAAACTTGCTTTCTCCCAGCTCTGAAGTCTCCATCAGCCCTGCACAGTATGGTGGAACTGAGATGGCTGAGTCTGCAGAGCTGTTCAGTCACACTATAGCCTGGGAATCAGAGGTCTGCTCCCAAGCTACAGTGAGTACAGAACAGGAAATGGTCTGCAGTGATGCCCAGAACCTTTGTGACTCAGATTCAGGCCGTGAGGACCAAGTTTCTGAGCATAATGTTGACCCTTTGTCACAAACTGTAACACCTGTGGTTATAGACAATGAGGAACATACTGATGAAGATGAGACGCAGATACCCGATTGGGATGACAACTTAAATATTCGTTCAGGGCAAGAAGAGGCTCGGTCTGAGGGGGAGGGGAGTGCAAACACAACAATTGATGATGACGTTCTAGATCCCACCTACTGTCAACCCCCAGTCAGGCACTCGAGGAGGTCAACAGAGGCGGTGGAGGAGGATTCAACCGACGACGAAGTTACCTTGCGCCTTCCTGGACAGAGTCGGAGCACTGGTAGCACGTCTACAACTGCATCCTCAGCCACCACTCTGCCTATGAGCATTATTCGTGGTGGATCAACAGGTCGCATGGCCTCTAAGCCTTGCCTAGCCTGGTCCTTTTTTCACATCGAAAAAGATCGCCCAACTCATGTGATATGTAACATTTGTCATGATTCTGTTAGTAGAGGTCAAAACCTCAGCAGTTTGACAACTTCTTCCATGAATCGTCACATGACTAAATATCATAAGTCCCGGTGGGAAGCTCACCGTGCTGCAATGCGGCCTAGTGGAGCGAACCATCCACCGCCCGCCCCCTTCCACTGCATCCGCGCGCTCTTCATCTTCTAGGACTGTGGGGACAGCTGCCACACCTGTTTTTCCACGCAAAACTTCCACCACTGTAACCGCAACAGGCAGTTTGCTTGTAAGGTCGTCAGTTGGTTTGGAAGGGGAAACAAGTGAGTGTGTACAGCTCTCTCAGACATCGATAGCACCAACGTTGGATGAAGGCAACATCATGTCTCCGCCTGCACTTTCCTCACAAACCTGCATTTTTCCAGGGACACCCTACTCAACACCGTCTACACACAGCAGCCAGATCTCTGTCCCTCAGATGTGGTCAAATAAAAGGCCACTTCCTCCGACCCATGACAAAGCTAAGAGGTTGACTCTATCCCTCTGTAAGCTGTTGGCTACCGAAATGCTGCCTTTCCGCCTAGTGGACACACAGGATTTTAGAGACCTTATGTCTGTCGCTGTGCCCCAGTACCAGATGCCTAGTCGCCACTACTTCTCTAAGAAAGGTGTGCCCGCGCTACACCAGCATGTCGCACACAACATCACCGCTTCCTTGAGAAACTCTGTGTGTGAACGGGTGCATTTCACCACCGATACTTGGACCAGTAAGCATGGACAGGGACGTTACATGTCGCTGACTGGGCACTGGGTAACTATGGTGATAGATGGTGAAGGGTCTGCTGCACAAGTCTTGCCGTCCCCACGACTTGTGTGTCAATCCTCTGTCTGTCCAAGTTCCGCCACTGCTTCTGCATCCTCCACCTCATCTGGGTCCTCCACCTCCGCCCCAAGCCTGCCTGGTCAGGCCACCAGCGTTCTCACTGCGCAGAAGGAATCACGCACCCCTCATTACTATGCTGGCAGCAGAGCGCAACGGCATCAGGCGGTCTTTAGCTTGACATGTCTTGGTAATAAGAGTCACACAGCTGAGGAGTTGTGGTCAGCTTTGCGGTCCGAGTTTAATAAATGGTTGTCTCCACTCAAACTGCAGCCTGGTAAGGCCGTGTGCGACAATGCTGCAAACCTGGGTGCGGCACTTCGCCTGGGCAAGGTGACACACGTACCTTGTATGGCTCACGTGTTGAACCTTGTCGTGCAGCAATTTTTAACACACTATCCCGGCCTAGATGGCCTTCTGAACAGGGCACGAAAACTGTCAGCTCACTTCCGCCGTTCAAGCGCCGCAGCAGAGCGACTTGCATCGCTCCAGAAGTCTTTCGGCCTGCCGGTTCATCGCCTGAAATGCGATGTGGCGACACGCTGGAATTCAACTCTCCACATGTTACAGCGACTGTGGCAGCACCGCAGAGCCCTGGTGCAATACGTCATGACGTATAGCCTGGGCCAACGAGATGCAGAGGTGGGGCAGATCACCCTGATGGAGTGGTCTCAGATCAAGGACCTATGCACCCTTCTGCACAGTTTCGACATGGCGACGAATATGTTTAGCTCTGACAATGCCATTATCAGCATGACGATTCCAGTCATTTACATGCTGGAGCACACGCTAAACACTATTCGGAGTCAGGGGGTGGGACAACATGAAGGGGAGGAACTACAGGAGGATTCATATGCGCAAGGGACAACAACATCACGAAGGTCCAGACGTTCATCATCACCAACGCAGCAGGCATGGGACCATGGGGGACAGGGATCGACAAGGGCGCATAGTAGCAGGCGAAATGTTGAGCAAGGTGCAGGAGAACATGAAGAAATGGAGGACGAACTGTCCATGGACATGGAAGACTCAGCGGATGAGGGAGACCTTGGTCAAATTTCAGTTGAAAGAGGTTGGGGTCAGATGTCAGAGGAAGAAAGAACGGGTAGCACCTCTATGCCACAAACACAGCATGGACTTGGTCCGCATGGCTGCGCAAGACACATGAGTGCCTTTTTGTTGCACTACCTCCAACATGACAGTCGTATTGTCAAAATTAGAAGTGATGATGACTACTGGATTGCCACACTATTAGATCCCCGGTACAAGTCCAAATTTTGTGACATAATTCCAGCCATAGAAAGGGACGCACGTATGCAGGAGTATCAGCAGAAGCTGTTACTAGATCTTAGCTCGGCTTTTCCACCAAACAACCGTGCAGGTGCAGGGAGTGAATCTCCCAGTTGTAACTTGACAAACATGGGACGGTCTCGTCATCTTCAACAGTCTACCCGTACCAGTAGGACCTTTTCTGGTGCCGGTAACAGCAATTTTATGGAATCTTTTCATAATTTTTTTAGACCCTCTTTTGCAAGGCCACCAGAGACAACAAGTCTGACACATACTCAACGGCTGGAGAGGATGATACAGGAGTATCTCCAAATGAACATCGATGCCATGACTGTGCAACTGGAGCCTTGCTCCTTTTGGGCTTCAAACATAGAAAAATGGCCAGAGCTCTCCAGTTACGCCTTGGAGATTTTGTCGTGTCCAGCTGCCAGCGTTGTCTCTGAACGTGTATTCAGTGCTGCTGGGTGTGTGCTGACAGATAAGCGCACGCGTCTGTCCAGTGACAATGTGGACAGACTGACGTTCATCAAAATGAACAAGTCATGGATCCAGAAGGAATTTACTACCCCTGTGTCATCCTGGGGAGAGTAAATGCTTGTGGATTTGGAATGTGCTTGATGCAAATCAAAACATCCTGTTTGCAACTAGGGCCCAAGTGCTGCCACTGATGTGGTGGGTGTCTGTGTGGCCCAATTTTTGGAAAAAAGGGAGACTCCGCTTGGAGTAACCCTTGCTTGCTGTGTTTTTAAAAGAAGCCAAGATGAACAGAGCTGGGATCAGGAAAGACTTTGCTACCTACCCCGGTGTCATCCTGGGGACGGATAAGAATGGCGTATTTTTGAATGTGCTTGATGCAAATCTAGCTGTGAAGTGTACAACTGGGGCACAACTGCTGCCACTGAATGGGTGGGTGTGTGTGGGGCCCAATTTTTGGAAAAAAGGGGAGACTCCGCTTGGAGTAACCCTTGCTTACATTGTTTTTAAAAGAAGCCAAGATGAACAAGTCATGGGTCAGCAAAGACTTTGCTACCTACCCCAGTGTCATCCTGGGGACGGCTAAGAATAGCGTATTTTTGAATGTGCTTGATGCAAATCAAAACATCCTGTTTGCAACTAGGGCCCAAGTGCTGCCACTGATGTGGTGGGTGTCTGTGTGGCCCAATTTTTGGAAAAAAGGGAGACTCCGCTTGGAGTAACCCTTGCTTGCTGTGTTTTTAAAAGAAGCCAAGATGAACAGAGCTGGGATCAGGAAAGACTTTGCTACCTACCCCGGTGTCATCCTGGGGACGGATAAGAATAGCGTATTTTTGAATGTGCTTGATGCAAATCAAAACATCCTGTTTGCAACTAGGGCCCAAGTGCTGCCACTGATGGGGTGGGTGTCTGTGTGGCCCAATTTTTGGAAAAAAGGGAGACTCCGCTTGGAGTAACCCTTGCTTGCTGTGTTTTTAAAAGAAGCCAAGATGAACAGAGCTGGGATCAGGAAAGACTTTGCTACCTACCCCGGTGTCATCCTGGGGACGGATAAGAATAGCGTATTTTTGAATGTGCTTGATGCAAATCAAAACATCCTGTTTGCAACTAGGGCCCAAGTGCTGCCACTGATGGGGTGGGTGTCTGTGTGGCCCAATTTTTGGAAAAAAGGGAGACTCCGCTTGGAGTAACCCTTGCTTGCTGTGTTTTTAAAAGAAGCCAAGATGAACAGAGCTGGGATCAGGAAAGACTTTGCTACCTACCCCGGTGTCATCCTGGGGACGGATAAGAATAGCGTATTTTTGAATGTGCTTGATGCAAATCAAAACATCCTGTTTGCAACTAGGGCCGAAGTGCTGCCACTGATGGGGTGGGTGTCTGTGTGGCCCAATTTTTGGAAAAAAGGGAGACTCCGCTTGGAGTAACCCTTGCTTGCTGTGTTTTTAAAAGAAGCCAAGATGAACAGAGCTGGGATCAGGAAAGACTTTGCTACCTACCCCGGTGTCATCCTGGGGACGGATAAGAATGGCGTATTTTTGAATGTGCTTGATGCAAATCTAGCTGTGAAGTGTACAACTGGGGCACAACTGCTGCCACTGAATGGGTGGGTGTGTGTGGGGCCCAATTTTTGGAAAAAAGGGGAGACTCCGCTTGGAGTAACCCTTGCTTACATTGTTTTTAAAAGAAGCCAAGATGAACAAGTCATGGGTCAGCAAAGACTTTGCTACCTACCCCAGTGTCATCCTGGGGACGGCTAAGAATAGCGTATTTTTGAATGTGCTTGATGCAAATCAAAACATCCTGTTTGCAACTAGGGCCCAAGTGCTGCCACTGATGGGGTGGGTGTCTGTGTGGCCCAATTTTTGGAAAAAAGGGAGACTCCGCTTGGAGTAACCCTTGCTTGCTGTGTTTTTAAAAGAAGCCAAGATGAACAGAGCTGGGATCAGGAAAGACTTTGCTACCTACCCCGGTGTCATCCTGGGGACGGATAAGAATAGCGTATTTTTGAATGTGCTTGATGCAAATCAAAACATCCTGTTTGCAACTAGGGCCCAAGTGCTGCCACTGATGGGGTGGGTGTCTGTGTGGCCCAATTTTTGGAAAAAAGGGAGACTCCGCTTGGAGTAACCCTTGCTTGCTGTGTTTTTAAAAGAAGCCAAGATGAACAGAGCTGGGATCAGGAAAGACTTTGCTACCTACCCCGGTGTCATCCTGGGGACGGATAAGAATAGCGTATTTTTGAATGTGCTTGATGCAAATCAAAACATCCTGTTTGCAACTAGGGCCGAAGTGCTGCCACTGATGGGGTGGGTGTCTGTGTGGCCCAATTTTTGGAAAAAAGGGAGACTCCGCTTGGAGTAACCCTTGCTTGCTGTGTTTTTAAAAGAAGCCAAGATGAACAGAGCTGGGATCAGGAAAGACTTTGCTACCTACCCCGGTGTCATCCTGGGGACGGATAAGAATGGCGTATTTTTGAATGTGCTTGATGCAAATCTAGCTGTGAAGTGTACAACTGGGGCACAACTGCTGCCACTGAATGGGTGGGTGTGTGTGGGGCCCAATTTTTGGAAAAAAGGGGAGACTCCGCTTGGAGTAACCCTTGCTTACATTGTTTTTAAAAGAAGCCAAGATGAACAAGTCATGGGTCAGCAAAGACTTTGCTACCTACCCCAGTGTCATCCTGGGGACGGCTAAGAATAGCGTATTTTTGAATGTGCTTGATGCAAATCAAAACATCCTGTTTGCAACTAGGGCCCAAGTGCTGCCACTGATGGGGTGGGTGTCTGTGTGGCCCAATTTTTGGAAAAAAGGGAGACTCCGCTTGGAGTAACCCTTGCTTGCTGTGTTTTTAAAAGAAGCCAAGATGAACAGAGCTGGGATCAGGAAAGACTTTGCTACCTACCCCGGTGTCATCCTGGGGACGGATAAGAATAGCGTATTTTTGAATGTGCTTGATGCAAATCAAAACATCCTGTTTGCAACTAGGGCCCAAGTGCTGCCACTGATGGGGTGGGTGTCTGTGTGGCCCAATTTTTGGAAAAAAGGGAGACTCCGCTTGGAGTAACCCTTGCTTGCTGTGTTTTTAAAAGAAGCCAAGATGAACAGAGCTGGGATCAGGAAAGACTTTGCTACCTACCCCGGTGTCATCCTGGGGACGGATAAGAATAGCGTATTTTTGAATGTGCTTGATGCAAATCAAAACATCCTGTTTGCAACTAGGGCCGAAGTGCTGCCACTGATGGGGTGGGTGTCTGTGTGGCCCAATTTTTGGAAAAAAGGGAGACTCCGCTTGGAGTAACCCTTGCTTGCTGTGTTTTTAAAAGAAGCCAAGATGAACAGAGCTGGGATCAGGAAAGACTTTGCTACCTACCCCGGTGTCATCCTGGGGACGGATAAGAATGGCGTATTTTTGAATGTGCTTGATGCAAATCTAGCTGTGAAGTGTACAACTGGGGCACAACTGCTGCCACTGAATGGGTGGGTGTGTGTGGGGCCCAATTTTTGGAAAAAAGGGGAGACTCCGCTTGGAGTAACCCTTGCTTACATTGTTTTTAAAAGAAGCCAAGATGAACAAGTCATGGGTCAGCAAAGACTTTGCTACCTACCCCAGTGTCATCCTGGGGACGGCTAAGAATAGCGTATTTTTGAATGTGCTTGATGCAAATCAAAACATCCTGTTTGCAACTAGGGCCCAAGTGCTGCCACTGATGGGGTGGGTGTCTGTGTGGCCCAATTTTTGGAAAAAAGGGAGACTCCGCTTGGAGTAACCCTTGCTTGCTGTGTTTTTAAAAGAAGCCAAGATGAACAGAGCTGGGATCAGGAAAGACTTTGCTACCTACCCCGGTGTCATCCTGGGGACGGATAAGAATAGCGTATTTTTGAATGTGCTTGATGCAAATCAAAACATCCTGTTTGCAACTAGGGCCCAAGTGCTGCCACTGATGGGGTGGGTGTCTGTGTGGCCCAATTTTTGGAAAAAAGGGAGACTCCGCTTGGAGTAACCCTTGCTTGCTGTGTTTTTAAAAGAAGCCAAGATGAACAGAGCTGGGATCAGGAAAGACTTTGCTACCTACCCCGGTGTCATCCTGGGGACGGATAAGAATAGCGTATTTTTGAATGTGCTTGATGCAAATCAAAACATCCTGTTTGCAACTAGGGCCGAAGTGCTGCCACTGATGGGGTGGGTGTCTGTGTGGCCCAATTTTTGGAAAAAAGGGAGACTCCGCTTGGAGTAACCCTTGCTTGCTGTGTTTTTAAAAGAAGCCAAGATGAACAGAGCTGGGATCAGGAAAGACTTTGCTACCTACCCCGGTGTCATCCTGGGGACGGATAAGAATGGCGTATTTTTGAATGTGCTTGATGCAAATCTAGCTGTGAAGTGTACAACTGGGGCACAACTGCTGCCACTGAATGGGTGGGTGTGTGTGGGGCCCAATTTTTGGAAAAAAGGGGAGACTCCGCTTGGAGTAACCCTTGCTTACATTGTTTTTAAAAGAAGCCAAGATGAACAAGTCATGGGTCAGCAAAGACTTTGCTACCTACCCCAGTGTCATCCTGGGGACGGCTAAGAATAGCGTATTTTTGAATGTGCTTGATGCAAATCAAAACATCCTGTTTGCAACTAGGGCCCAAGTGCTGCCACTGATGGGGTGGGTGTCTGTGTGGCCCAATTTTTGGAAAAAAGGGAGACTCCGCTTGGAGTAACCCTTGCTTGCTGTGTTTTTAAAAGAAGCCAAGATGAACAGAGCTGGGATCAGGAAAGACTTTGCTACCTACCCCGGTGTCATCCTGGGGACGGATAAGAATAGCGTATTTTTGAATGTGCTTGATGCAAATCAAAACATCCTGTTTGCAACTAGGGCCCAAGTGCTGCCACTGATGGGGTGGGTGTCTGTGTGGCCCAATTTTTGGAAAAAAGGGAGACTCCGCTTGGAGTAACCCTTGCTTGCTGTGTTTTTAAAAGAAGCCAAGATGAACAGAGCTGGGATCAGGAAAGACTTTGCTACCTACCCCGGTGTCATCCTGGGGACGGATAAGAATGGCGTATTTTTGAATGTGCTTGATGCAAATCTAGCTGTGAAGTGTACAACTGGGGCACAACTGCTGCCACTGAATGGGTGGGTGTGTGTGGGGCCCAATTTTTGGAAAAAAGGGGAGACTCCGCTTGGAGTAACCCTTGCTTACATTGTTTTTAAAAGAAGCCAAGATGAACAAGTCATGGGTCAGCAAAGACTTTGCTACCTACCCCAGTGTCATCCTGGGGACGGCTAAGAATAGCGTATTTTTGAATGTGCTTGATGCAAATCAAAACATCCTGTTTGCAACTAGGGCCCAAGTGCTGCCACTGATGGGGTGGGTGTCTGTGTGGCCCAATTTTTGGAAAAAAGGGAGACTCCGCTTGGAGTAACCCTTGCTTGCTGTGTTTTTAAAAGAAGCCAAGATGAACAGAGCTGGATCAGGAAAGACTTTGCTACCTACCCCGGTGTCATCCTGGGGACGGATAAGAATGGCGTATTTTTGAATGTGCTTGATGCAAATCTAGCTGTGAAGTGTACAACTGGGGCACAACTGCTGCCACTGAAGGGGTGGGTGTGTGGGGCCCAATTTTTGGAAAAAAGGGAGACTCCGCTTGGAGTCACCTTGCGGTGTTTTACATGACTTTAGAAGGGCGTGCCATGCCTATATCTGTGTGTCCTCCTCTTTTTCCTTGTCCAGCTGTTTTGTTTTCGCATGAGTACATGTCCTTGTCACTTTCCCATGTGTTTGTGTTGTGTTGTGAGTTGTTTGTCACCTTTTGGACACCTTTGAGGGTGTTTTCTAGGTGTTTTACTGTGTTTGTGATTGCCTGCCATTGTTTCCTATGGGCTCGAGTTCGGTTCGTCGAACGTTCGACGAGCCGAACTCGAGCCAGACCCCCCGTTCGGCGAACCGCCTCGAGCCGAACCGGGACCGGTTCGCTCATCTCTAGTCATTGCACCCCATCACTGTTTCTGGTCTAATTATATTGGTGACAGTGTATCTATTTTTATGCATATTTGTGTCATTATTGTTGGTTCAAATATTGTAAATCAATCCTCGTAGTACTATCACCTAATTTGTTAGGGTCATTTAGGGCCCGGAGGGATAGTCTTCGTTGAGCGGGGGCGCCAATTGCGCAGGCCTCTAGGGCGCCGACCTCCGCGGCAAGGAAGGGGCAATCTATAGGGTGAATTAACGGTCAGGCCCCTCCCCTGTACTTTTTTGGCAATATTATAAATTAATGTTGGGATATTCCCTTTTAAGACGTATATAAAAATTAAAATTGGTAATTTTAGGAGTTTTTTGCTTATAATTTTTCAAGGTAATGCAGCCCAGTGGGTGAGCATAACCTGCGTCCACCTGCGCCGCTGGCATCGACTCCTCTCCCATCATCAGCACTATTCATGAAAGGAACACGTTGTCACCTGGCGACCGGAGTACAAATTGACGGAGCGGACTCCGTTGGTGACTTAACAGCCGTGTGCGGCAATGATGCAAACCTGGCTGCGGGCCATCGTCAGGGCAATGTGACACACGTGCCTTGTATGGCTCACGTGTTGAACCGAATTCTCCAGCAATTTTTAAAACACCATCCCGGCCTACATGGCCTTGTGCAGCGGGCACGCTCGCTATGTGCTCACTTCCATCGTGCGCACACAGCAGCTCAACAACTTTCATCACTACGGAAGTCTTAGGGTCTGGCAGTTAAACGCCAGAAATGCGATGTTCCGACACGCAGGAATTTGAATCTGCACATGTTGCAGTGTGTGTGGCAGCACCGCAGAGCCTTGCTGAAATACGGTATGACATATAGCCTGGGATAACTTGATCAAGAGGTGGTGCAGATCACGCTGCTGGAGTGGTGTCAGATCAAGGACCTATGCACCCTGCTACACAGTTTACAAATGTCGACGAAGATGTTTAGCACTGGCAATGTCATTCTCAGCGTGACAATTCTGGTCATCTACATGATGGAGCACACTGTAATTATTATTCGGAGTCAGGTGTTGGGACAAGAGGAAGGGGAGGAAGTATAGGAGGAGTCATATGCGGAAGGGATAACAAGATCTACGAGGTCCAGATGGTCAGCGGCACCTATGCGGCATTCATGGTGAGGGAGAGGGATTAACAAGGGCGCATAGTATCAGCAAAAAGTGTTGATGAAAGTGCAGGAGCCCATGAAGAAATGGAGGACGAACTGGCGATGGGCATGGAAGACTCAGCAGATGAGTGAGAGCTTGCTCACATTTCGGTTGTGCGAGGTTGTGGGGAGAGGGCAGAGGAAGGAGGCACGATTCTCACCTCTCTGCCACCAACACACCAAGGACTTGGTCCTCCTGGATGCACAAGACACATGAGCGCCTTCTTGCTGCACTACCTACATGACCCTCGGATTGTACGAATTCGAAGTAATCCTGAATACTGGGTTGCCACACTGTTAGATCCCCGGTACAAGACAAAATTTGGCGAAATAATTCCTGCCATAGAAATGGACGCACGTATACAGGAGTATCTGCAGAATGTGGTACGCAATCTTAGATCTACTTTTCCACTAAACACCAGTGCTGCACAGAGTGAATCTCAACGCTTTGTCATGGATAGGAGGAAATGGTCTTTTACTTGTCCACATCGGAGGGACCGAGGGATGGCTGCTGTGCTGAGATGGCGTTGAGTAGGGTGTCCCTGCAGAGTTGCACTTTTGGTCATATACCAAAATGAGTTGAAAAAGGACAGATGCTGGTGGAAAGGGGAACAGGTGTGTTGGAAAGGGGAAAAAAGTTTTGGTCCGTGGATTTGGTGGTTAAGCAACAGTAACATTTGCTGAAGAAACACCATCTGTTCCAGTGGGACTGGCAGATTTGGATAAAGTGGTATATACTATGTTACCGCTATATAACGAAAATTAATAAGAAAAGAAAGAGAAAGGTATATATCCCCATCAGCAGTCAGTGTCCACCGTGCTCCCAGTTGGAAAAGGAGAGGTTGGCAACTGGAAGGTTTGGTGGAGGATACAGAGCTGTGTGGCTATGAAACTAATAGTAGCCTGAACCGAGTTAGACGCCATTCGGATCTGGAGACTGTGAGCCCTGTTAGCGTCACAGGGTCCACATGCCCACCCAGCCCAGGAACTCCCTGTTAACAACACAGGGGCCATTGAGTACGCTGACCGTGTGCGTAGGGGCACACCTGTGGACAGCAGGCGCATCAGCAGCAGCAGGCCTGTTAATGCCACTGGGCTGCACAATCAGGACTGGTAGGACAGGAGCTGGTCTTAACCGTTCTGCGTTACCAACTGTGGTGGTGGCCTGCATCGACACCCTATCCCTGCCTACCTCTGGCCTAAAGCCGCAATGGGTTCAACACATGGAGGTGTGCTCTTTCGGAGCATAATAGAAGAATGCGCACCTCCTTGTTGGCTCCAGCCCCTTTTATAACCTGGGTCCGCCCCAAACCAGGGTGAACCACAATGAACCTCCTGGAGACAAAAGTAGAGTGACACGTCATGAGTGGCATAACTTGCGTCCTATTTGGAACCGCAACTTCAATGATGACCTCATGGCTGCCATGACCCAAACACCTCACCAGTCATCGTCTGACCATCAATAATGCGGTGACAAGTCATAGGGGTGGGCCTCTGCAAGCCATTTGGGAGGACACTTGATGCCCTGTGGTCTATATGGGACCCCCACATCAGGAGCAGGGCCAAAGAGTTCATTACCGGACCTAGTCTCTGATGCAGGAAGTGCCTGAGCATGCTCAGTAGCATGAAATACAGTCTCTGAAAAAAGACTATCAGCTTTAGCATGGTGTCTAGGCACAAAACAGGACTTAGACCCGGCACGGAATGCAAGTGTGGCGCCCCTGACCTGGTCAGGCACCACTGAGTACTGCACCCATGCTGGGGACAGTACAATACAGGTAATCCAGAAGGCTGACAGGGGTGTGGAACACAGGCGCATAGTGATCAGGTCTCACACATGTACCCATGAGAGGACCCCTGGGGATCCCAGGAGGGGGCAAGCCTTCACCTTCACTGGAATAGTGGAGGGGGTAGAGCCTCCATCTCCTCTCAAGGGGTGTGGTGGAGAGTCTGGTTGCTAGGTGGCGTAGGCAAGAACAGGAGAGGAGGGGCAGTGAGTCAGTTAGAGCAGAACTCCATAGGGCTCAGTGAGGAGCAGACCTGTGGGGCTGTTGCTGTCTAACAGCGCCCGCGCAGTGGCTACAGACGGGGGAGAACGGTCAACTAGGAGTGCTGCCTGAAAGCCAGCTTCAGCTAGAGAGTGCAACGGAGTGGGAAGTAAGGAGACTGCTAGAGAGCACCAGGCCCAACCGGGCGGCAGATCCCGAAGCGAGGATAGATTCACCTTTCCCTGCTAAACCTGCCGGTGTGGGGCTCTTAAAGCCCACACCACAACACTACAAAAGCCGCAGCCACGTAACCGCAGTGAGGGCCCATAGGTCATAGGAGGCAAGAGGCTGGAGTGGCCTGGTCCGGGGAACAAGCACACGGCAACCAACAAGGGGAGAGAGGCTGCAGCATCTTCCCTGGGTGACCCCCATAGGGACTCAAAGTCGGGGTCACCCCAAACCACCGAGGGCTAAGGAAGGCGAGTCAGTAGTCACCCTCATAAAGTCAGCCTGAAGGATACCTGGTTCCTACCTGGTTCATCTCAGCTGCGCCCGGGTTACTCACCCTGCCACCTGAAGTGAGTAAAAACCCTGAAAGACATTCCTGCCTGTGTGGTCATTCTGCGCCTTGTGGTACTACAAACCTACACAGGGCCCTGGGGCTTGCCTCACTCTCAGGAGGCTACTACATCTAACTGCACACACCATCAGCCCCAGGCGACCCTCAATCTGCAGTGGCGGTCCCTACTGGCCGCAATACTGAGAGTGGCGTCACGATCAAAACAGAAGATTTCCTACCAGTGACGGAGATCCAGCAACGTGGAGTCCCTGAAGGTAACGCACCGACACCGACACTGCACATGCGGGGCTTCACATCTGGCGTCACGAACAGGATAAGGACTAGACCTGTTGAGACAGGTGACCATGTGCCTGGGCGGTCCGCTTGAAAAATTGGAAGCGCCGCCATATTGCCACCATGAAAAGCGCGCTGAAAAACAACAGCAGCCCGCGCTGGAAGAAGTTACCGCCCACGAAGAGGCGTGGCTACCCAGAGATCCTCTGCAGAGTCCTGACCTCGCTGATGAAGAAAGCGGAAGCGTCGAGAAACGGCGAGAGAGAAGGGAAGCCACAAACCTGCTGCTGCGGAGAGCAGAAATGGAGTCCAGACGCGGATACCCAGAACCAGGCACTGCTGCCTGGTGGTGCCGGGAGCTTGCCATCTTCTGCGACCGGCTGGAGGCCGGGATCGTGCGACGGCTCAGAGAAGAACGCACGGAGCTCCTGGAAATGGCTGCGGCGGTGCGGACCTATGAGGAGAGTGCCGCGCGGAGCCTGCCGGATCGAGCGGCGACGACGATTCAGACCCCGATGGGTGAGTCCGGTGTTGCCCCGGCTAGAACAAGAGCCCCGACCCTAGCTGCTGCGACCGCGGTCCCAGAGGAGGCGCCCGGTGCGGAGACGCTGAGTGAGGCCGCAGCCACGCTAGGTGCGGCCCGCCAAGCCCAGGCCGCTGCAGCGATGCCCCGCCTGTCCCGCCGGGCTCCGACCACCACGGCAGTGCTCATCCGTGCTGCAGGTGTGACGCTGACCCAGGCTGCCACCCTGCTGAACCCGGTCCGCCAAGACCCCAACGCAGCAGCGACGCTCGTCCGCGCCGCAAGTGATATGCTGAACCAGGCCGCAGCCCCGCCGGGTGCGGCCCGCCAAGCTCCGATCACTGCAGCGACGCCCGACTCAGCCTGCACGGACCCCATCGAGGCTGCGACGCCAAGTGAGACCGCGGCTGCAGTGTCCAGTCCGGCCCGCCAGGAACCGGCCGCGACAGAAACGCCAATTCAGGCCGCTGCCATACAGGGCGCGGCCCGCCAAGACCAGGCCGCCGCCATGCCAGGCGCGGCCCGCCAAGACCAGGCCGCCGCCATGCCAGGCGCGGCCCGCCAAGACCAGGCCGCCGCCATACAGGGCGCGGCCCGCCAAGAAGAGAAGACTACCTCATCATTTTCCCCGGCCTGCAAGGCCAGAGCAGACACCGCTCCCCAGTCCAGAGAGGTCCCTGCCAGGAAGACCCTGATAGGAGAGGACCCTGAATACTGGAAGCTGAAGGCTGACCTAGAGGCCCAGTTTCCACAAGAGATGGTGGATCGGTATTTGCTCCCTCCGCATACCCCCAAGGAAATACAGGCAACCCCTGCAGCTGCGCCGGAGAGTCCACCGCCCAGACCAGCTGAAGAGAGCCCATCCCCAGCACTGCCACAACCAGAGTGCAGTGAAGAACTAAGGGGGAGAGGAGGCCAGGAAGCAGAAGGGCTGAATCCGACGCCAACCGCAGCAGACCCCTACCCAGAGCCGGAGATGCTGCCCTATTCCCGCTGGGAGGAGGAAGACTTGACACCGTCAGCAGACGAAGATCAGCCCAAAGACCTCACCTGGGAGCCCACAGGCATGAACCCAGCCCGCAAGACACGGCGCAGCAGAGCAAAGTATCCTCCAACACCACAGTCTCCAGAGCAGAGAGAGGTCACAGCCAGAGACCTGCAGGAGAAAAGGTGCCTAAGAAGGTCCGAAGCCCAGGCTAGAGGACCCCTTTACAGAGGAATAGTAGAGGACTTCAACTTGAAAAGCGGATATGGCTTCATTGTAGTAAAAGGAATAAAAGAGGGCATATTTGTAAATCGGAGAGATGTTCAAGCCCACCTGCCCAGAGGACATTCAGGCAGAAATTTGAAAATTGGGGACTTAGTACAGTTCACCTTGCATCAAGGAGAAAGGGGCTACTATACCTTAGACGTAGCACCATGTCCCAGACAAGAAAGACAAGAAAGACAAGAAAGACAAGAAAGACAAGAAAGAAAAGACAGAGATACAGAAACAGATGCAGAAAAGGAAACAGATGAAGACCAAGAAAGGAAAGATAAAGATCCTACAGATGAAACAACCACGGACGACGACGGAGAGCAAGAAAGTCACGGGTGCCGGTGCCCTACATGCCCACGCCCTAGTGAAAAAGAGGAGTAAAGTAAAGAAAGAAGTAAAGAAAGTTTGACCAGTTTTGAAAAGTTTTGTTTGCAACGTTTAAGCATGTGCCCACAAAAACTATTGTGAGAAATAAACTTTAAGGCTATGAACTTGCTATAGCCACAAACTCTCGCAGTGTAAATAGTTACACCAGTGGCACCACCACCAGGGCCAGCCTGTTTAGGGGCTTGGCTCGTCTGCAACCAGGGGGGCCCGTCCGTAGAAAAGGGCCTTGGCTCACCTGCGACCAGAGAGCACGCCTGTTTATGGGGCCTTGGCTCACCACCACAAAGAGGGTACCTGGTCAGCACCAACTGTGGAGGCCGCCTCTGAATCCTGCCAGAAGAGGTTGACGGCGCGGATCCACCAGGCCAGGTATACCCTGAAACCACCAGCCCATGAAAGCCGCCTCTACATCCTGCCAGAAGTGGCTGAAGTCGCGGCCAACGGGAGAGGAAGATTGGAGGAAAGGTCTGGGGAAACGGATGGCCCAGACCTGGTCACCAACAGGACCGGTGACCTGCCTCCTGAGAGGGTTTTGGGTGGGTTAACGGACTTGTGGGTGGAGGGTGGTGATGTCTGATACCTGGTGCTTTTAAAAATGTTTTACATGTTTTAATGTTTTATGCATTTTAAAATGTTGTCTTGCAGCCCGAGGACGTGCTGGTGATAACTAAGGGGGAATGTGGCGCCCCTGACCTGGTCAGGCACCACTGAGTACTGCACCCATGCTGGGGACAGTACAATACAGGTAATCCAGAAGGCTGACAGGGGTGTGGAACACAGGCGCATAGTGATCAGGTCTCACACATGTACCCATGAGAGGACCCCTGGGGATCCCAGGAGGGGGCAAGCCTTCACCTTCACTGGAATAGTGGAGGGGGTAGAGCCTCCATCTCCTCTCAAGGGGTGTGGTGGAGAGTCTGGTTGCTAGGTGGCGTAGGCAAGAACAGGAGAGGAGGGGCAGTGAGTCAGTTAGAGCAGAACTCCATAGGGCTCAGTGAGGAGCAGACCTGTGGGGCTGTTGCTGTCTAACAGCGCCCGCGCAGTGGCTACAGACGGGGGAGAACGGTCAACTAGGAGTGCTGCCTGAAAGCCAGCTTCAGCTAGAGAGTGCAACGGAGTGGGAAGTAAGGAGACTGCTAGAGAGCACCAGGCCCAACCGGGCGGCAGATCCCGAAGCGAGGATAGATTCACCTTTCCCTGCTAAACCTGCCGGTGTGGGGCTCTTAAAGCCCACACCACAACACTACAAAAGCCGCAGCCACGTAACCGCAGTGAGGGCCCATAGGTCATAGGAGGCAAGAGGCTGGAGTGGCCTGGTCCGGGGAACAAGCACACGGCAACCAACAAGGGGAGAGAGGCTGCAGCATCTTCCCTGGGTGACCCCCATAGGGACTCAAAGTCGGGGTCACCCCAAACCACCGAGGGCTAAGGAAGGCGAGTCAGTAGTCACCCTCATAAAGTCAGCCTGAAGGATACCTGGTTCCTACCTGGTTCATCTCAGCTACGCCCGGGTTACTCACCCTGCCACCTGAAGTGAGTAAAAACCCTGAAAGACATTCCTGCCTGTGTGGTCATTCTGCGCCTTGTGGTACTACAAACCTACACAGGGCCCTGGGGCTTGCCTCACTCTCAGGAGGCTACTACATCTAACTGCACACACCATCAGCCCCAGGCGACCCTCAATCTGCAGTGGCGGTCCCTACTGGCCGCAATACTGAGAGTGGCGTCACGATCAAAACAGAAGATTTCCTACCAGTGACGGAGATCCAGCAACGTGGAGTCCCTGAAGGTAACGCACCGACACCGACACTGCACATGCGGGGCTTCACACAAGCACCTGTGCAAAGAGGCTTTTCACACTTAGTGTGGGAGCATGCGCCGTATCCCGAAATGAAGACTTAGCGTCAGGAATAACACAGTCAGGCTAAGCATACTCACTAGGCGAAACACTGTAATTAGGCTGCAGCTGGGGTAAATCGGCACACGCATGCGCACTAGCTGCCTCTCCACACTTAGACGTGGAGGAAAAATTGCTCTTGGAGATGCTGTCTATGAACAGAAGGAAAAGCTAAAGGAAGCCTGACTTTCTATCCCTCCGAATTATGATATGCAGCAATGAATTCCATGAGTTTGCTATAACATTAGCGTAGCAAAATGTGCATGAGGGTGTCATGTAGAGGTGCTATAAATAGCTTGTCACCAGTGGGGCACTAATGGAATACAACAGCCAGTTCTATGATGCCACTAAATGGCAGCATTTTTTGCTATCATTATAGCTTATTAAAAACAGAGCAGGAGGGTGTCATGTAGAGGTGCTATAAATAGCTTGGCACCAGTGGGGCACTAATGGAATACAACAGCCAGTTCTATGATGCCACTAAATGGCAGTATTTTTTGCTATCATTATAGCTTATTAAAAACAGAGCAGGAGGGTGTCATGTAGAGGTGCTAGAAATAGCTTGTCACCAGTGGGGCACTAATGGAATACAACAGCCAGTTCTATGATGCCACTAAATGGCAGTATTTTTTGCTATCATTATAGCTTATTAAAAACAGAGCAGGAGGGTGTCATGCAGAGGTGCTGCACATAGATTTGCAGTAGTGTGACTAGACAAAAGTCCAATAGCCACGTTTAGGATGCCACTAGGTACACTGACTGTTTGCTAGTATAATGGCTTAGTTATAATGAGTTGGAGTGTGCAATGCAGGCAGACATGCTGCAAATATCTTTCCACTAGTTTGAGTAGACAAAAGTCCAATAGCCACGTTTAGGATGCCACTAGGTACACTGACTGTTTGCTAGCATAATGGCTTAGTTAAAAAGAGTTGGAGTGTGCAATGCAGGCAGACGTGCTGCAAATAGCTTTACAATAGTGTGAATAGACAAAAGTACAATAGCCACTTCTTGTATGCCACTAGGTAAACTGACTGTTTGCTAGTATAATGGCTTAGTTTAAAAAAGTTGGAGTGTGCAATGCAGGCAGACGTGCTGCAAATATCTTTACAATAGTGTGAATAGACAAAAGTCCAATAGCCACGTTTAGGATGCCACTAGGTACACTGACTGTTTGCTAGTATAATGGCTGAGTTAAAAAAAGGTGGAGTGTGCAATGCAGGCAGACGTGCTGCAAATATCTTTACAATAGTGTGAATAGACAAAAGTCCAATAGCCACGTTTAGGATGCCATTAGGTACACTGACTGTTTGCTAGTATAATGGCTGAGTTAAAAAAAGGTGGAGTGTGCAATGCAGGCAGACATGCTGCAAATATCTTTCCACTAGTTTGAGTAGACAAAAGTCCAATAGCCACGTTTAGGATGCAACTAGGTACACTGACTGTTTGCTAGTATAATGGCTGAGTTAAAAAAGGTGGAGTGTGCAATGCAGGCAGACGTGCTGCAAATATCTTTACAATAGTGTGAATAGACAAAAGTCCAATAGCCACGTTTAGGATGCCACTAGGTACACTGACTGTTTGCTAGTATAATGGCTTAGTTATAATGAGTTGGAGTGTGCAATGCAGGCAGACATGCTGCAAATATCTTTCCACTAGTTTGAGTAGACAAAAGTCCAATAGCCACGTTTAGGATGCCACTAGGTACACTGACTGTTTGCTAGTATAATGGCTGAGTTAAAACAAGTTGGAGTGTGCAATGCAGGCAGACGTGCTGCAAATATCTTTACAATAGTGTGAATAGACAAAAGTCCAATAGCCACGTTTAGGATGCCACTAGGTACACTGACTGTTTGCTAGCATAATGGCTTAGTTAAAAAGAGTTGGAGTGTGCAATGCAGGCAGACGTGCTGCAAATAGCTTTACAATAGTGTGAATAGACAAAAGTACAATAGCCACTTCTTGTATGCCACTAGGTACACTGACTGTTTGCTAGTATAATGGCTTAGTTTAAAAAAGTTGGAGTGTGCAATGCAGGCAGACGTGCTGCAAATATCTTTACAATAGTGTGAATAGACAAAAGTCCAATAGCCACGTTTAGGATGCCACTAGGTACACTGACTGTTTGCTAGTATAATGGCTGAGTTAAAAAAAAGGTGGAGTGTGCAATGCAGGCAGACGTGCTGCAAATATCTTTACAATAGTGTGAATAGACAAAAGTCCAATAGCCACGTTTAGGATGCCACTAGGTACACTGACTGTTTGCTAGTATAATGGCTGAGTTAAAAAAAGGTGGAGTGTGCAATGCAGGCAGACGTGCTGCAAATATCTTTACAATAGTGTGAATAGACAAAAGTCCAATAGCCACGTTTAGGATGCCACTAGGTACACTGACTGTTTGCTAGTATAATGGCTTAGTTATAATGAGTTGGAGTGTGCAATGCAGGCAGACGTGCTGCAAATATCTTTCCACTAGTTTGAGTAGACAAAAGTCCAATAGCCACGTTTAGGATGCCACTAGGTACACTGACTGTTTGCTAGTATAATGGCTGAGTTAAAAAAAGTTGGAGTGTGCAATGCAGGCAGACGTGCTGCAAATATCTTTACAATAGTGTGAATAGACAAAAGTACAATAGCCACTTCTTGTATGCCACTAGGTACACTGACTGTTTGCTAGTATAATGGCTTAGTTTAAAAAAGTTGGAGTGTGCAATGCAGGCAGACGTGCTGCAAATATCTTTACAATAGTGTGAATAGACAAAAGTCCACTAGCCACGTTTAGGATGCCACTAGGTACACTGACTGTTTGCTAGTATAATGGCTGAGTTAAAAAAAGGTGGAGTGTGCAATGCAGGCAGACGTGCTGCAAATATCTTTACAATAGTGTGAATAGACAAAAGTCCAATAGCCACGTTTAGGATGCCACTAGGTACACTGACTGTTTGCTAGTATAATGGCTGAGTTAAAAAAAGGTGGAGTGTGCAATGCAGGCAGACGTGCTGCAAATATCTTTACAATAGTGTGAATAGACAAAAGTCCAATAGCCACGTTTAGGATGCCACTAGGTACACTGACTGTTTGCTAGTATAATGGCTTAGTTATAATGAGTTGGAGTGTGCAATGCAGGCAGACGTGCTGCAAATATCTTTACAATAGTGTGAATAGACAAAAGTCCAATAGCCACGTTTAGGATGCCACTAGGTACACTGACTGTTTGCTAGTATAATGGCTGAGTTAAAAAAAGGTGGAGTGTGCAATGCAGGCAGACGTGCTGCAAATATCTTTACAATAGTGTGAATAGACAAAAGTCCAATAGCCACGTTTAGGATGCCACTAGGTACACTGACTGTTTTCTAGTATAATGGCTGAGTTAAAAAAAGGTGGAGTGTGCAATGCAGGCAGACGTGCTGCAAATATCTTTACAATAGTGTGAATAGACAAAAGTCCAATAGCCACGTTTAGGATGCCACTAGGTACACTGACTGTTTGCTAGTATAATGGCTTAGTTATAATGAGTTGGAGTGTGCAATGCAGGTAGAGGTGCTGCAAATGTCTTTGCACTAGTGTGACTATAGCAAAGTCCAATAGCCACGTATAGGATGCCACTAGGTACACTGACTGTTTGCTAGTATAATGGCTTAGTTATGAGTTGGAGTGTGCAGAGGACAGGAGGGTACAGTGGCAGGATTGTGGTGCTCTGGGTAGAGGAATGGAAGCCTGCCTTTCTATCCCTCCTAATAGGGAAATGCAGGGAGGAAATCCCTGACCTTGGCTACACAGACGCTGTCGCTGTTTTCAGGACCTGTCACCTTAACTCTGACCCTGCCGGTTTGAGCCCTTAAAAGGACTGCTAGAAAGTGCTCTCCCTAAGCTGTCTAACGCTGTGTATGGAGCGCATACAGCTGTATCAGCGATAGGACTCAGGACGGAGCTGCGACAGTGATGTCTGACACCAAAGACGCAGAAGAGATAATGGCGTCCTGGAGGAAAATGTCCGGTTTTATAATGCAGGGACATGTGACATGGACATCCTATCACACATGCCGTTGCTTCTCTGGCTAAAAGTCCACTTAGCTGTGTGTGTGTCTGGGATTGGCTGACATGCTGGCCCGCCCCACAAGACGCGCGCGCTTAGGGAAGGAAGACAAGAAAAAAAAAAAAAATGGCGATCGCCATTATAGAAACAGCAGTGATCTGAAGGCCCTGTTCACGCACACTATACACTGAAATGTCATAATAGTGTGATTCACAGAGTGACTTACACTATTACAGCAGAAACCAAGCTAGGATTTAGCTGTTTTTTTGCTGCTAGAACCGTTCTCGAACGTTTCTAGAACTATCGAGCTTTTGCAAAAAGCTCGAGTTCTAGTTCGATCTAGAACATGCCCCAAAATCACTCGAGCCTAGAACTGGAGAACCACGAACCACGAACCGCGCTCAACTCTAGTCTTTAGCAAAATACAGAATTTAAAAAATTAACTCAGGACTTCATTGCAAATTAGTCAGTGGGATTTTTGTGTATGAGGACCTTTCAGCAAAACTGACATGCTCGCTTTAGCAAATACCTGCATTCACAGAACTCTAAAATATGCATTTTATCCTCTAGAATATCTATATATAAATCAGGTGTAACACCTCATTCAGACATCAGTGATGATTCCCATATGCAAAAAAACCCTACCAGTTTTTATCAGTGTTTTCTCAGTGTATGTTTTTTTACCATCAGTATTTCAATAGTTTTTGTCATAAACTACAAAAACGTGATGGAGGTTTATCATGCTTCGGCCATCAAACATGACAAAATGGACAGCACTAACATACATATAGGATAGCATCTGTGTTCCACCAAAGTCCTTCGTGGACATAAATGGGAATCTGTCATCAGGTTTTTGCTATGTAAGCTGAGAGCAGCATAACATAGGGCAAGAACTCCTGATTCCAGCATTATATGACTTACTGGGTTGCTTGGTGCAGTTTTCATAGAATTCCTGTTTTGCTTGATGAAGATGTAGCAGAACTGTGTATAACCCGGCCCACAACTCTGACTGGCAACTTCTTGTGTACACTGTGCATTGTGAGCAAACTGCCAATCAATGGTCGGAGTACAGAAATCAGCTGGTCTGGTCTGTGCACGAGCTATATTTTGATAGTTTTTATTTCCTGATTGGCAAATGCTGATTGTATTGAAGCTACTGTTGGAGCCAGGCTAGCAGGCAGTAGTGGCTGTGCGATCAGGGGTTACCAGGGCGCAGCACGGCCGGTGGTTAACCCCATGCCTCTTAATGTTCCTCCATATATTATAATACACTCCCCATAGTTCTCCATAGTTTACAATAAACTGCTTATAGTCCTCCATGTATTATAATAAACCCCATATAGTATTATATACCCTCATGTAGTAGCATACAGCTCCCATATCGTTTAATAGACCTTCATAGCCCTCTGGCCCCCGTGATTAAATACATACTCACTTCGCCTCGTTCCCCTGCTGCTCCGATCTCCTCAGCACGTCCACCATTTTGCCGCTCTGCTCATATCAGCACAGCACACAGAGGTGACATCATCACCCTTTGCTATGCTGAGAAGTCAGAGGCAGAGCGCGGACAGACACAGCAGGAGAATGATGAGAGAGGAAGCACTCTGCTCCGGGTCTCATCATTGCTTTCAATTGTATCGGCATCTAAGATGCCGATACAATTGAAAGTGTGATCCTGGGCGGGGGGACCGCTATGGATGCCCGATGCCAGCGCTGAGTCATGGGCTCCACAGCAGTCACGTGGCCTGCAGCCGTTACCGATGCATCACTGGCTGAGGTCCTCAGGCCCCCTGAACCCCCAGCCCGGTAACAATGGTGACCCCTGCAATTGCGATTGTTCTGTCCCTGCCGCTGTCAGAGATTGACAGGTGGATTTAACTGGTTACCAGATTAACTAATATGTGCAGAGAAAAATGCTGGCTCGGTGTCCGAGCCCACATCAAAGGCAGGGACATGACATTTGACATTAATATACGTCAATGTTCACAAAGGGGTTAAAGGTGTTGTCCAGGACACTCTTTCACACGTCCATGCAAAGCACACACATTTTGCATGGTCCGTGGTGTAAGTGTGTATGTGTATGTGTGTCTGTGTGTGTGTTCATCGTGTGCTGTCAGTGTACTATCCGTGTGACATCCGCATAGTACACTGACAGCATGAACGTCTATACTAACCTGTCCATGGTGCTGCTGTGTACAGCACTGCTTCTGGTCCGAGGTGCAGTGAATATGCAGTGAGCATAATGAGCGGGCTTCGGAAGCAAGTGACAGCAGTACAGACAGCAGTGCTGGAGACATCAGCGGTGGAGACAGGTGAGTATAGAAAGCATTTTATTACACAGACACGTATTTTTTCTGGTACGTTTCACACTGATGTCACATGAAGCACATCAGTGTGCGGGCCGTGTGATATCCATGCTACTGGAGAAAAATGGACATATCTACGTGTGGAGCACAGAGACATACGTATGCTCCACACGGACATATGGTCTGTGTAAAAACAAACACGTGTGCGCAAAGCCATTGATTTGAATGTGTCTACGTGTGTCCGTGTCTCCGGTATGTGTGAAAACACATGTCAAACGTATCGGAGTCATGGATGTGTGAAGGAGGCCTATGATTGTAGACATGCAAAACCTCAGAGCACCCAGTGTGCAAACTGTCAGGATTCTCCAGTGCCCGCAAGTATGTAATATGCATACTGCCAGCCACATTCCGACTAAACATGTCTGGTCTTGCTCAATTCTCTTGTATTGAGTGAGACCAGGCACATCTAGTCAGTACGTGACTGCATTTAGCCAAATAGCAAGCACTGGTTATGATTGGGAAAACAGCAAGAAAAAAAAGGTTCTGAAAATGATCCTGTTACCTGACCTTTCAGCTTGAGTCTCAAAATGACTGTATAAAATTTGCCTGTGGTTTTGGGTGGCTTTTCAGAATACACTAGTAGGTGTGTGTACCTAGGGAATAATTCTATTTCTGGCCTTACTATGATTTGTACACTGTATTTTTTTACCAGTTTCCCTCTTCAGGCTTTGTCTCTAATGGGCGGAGATTAGATGCAATGTTGTCTCCCAGACACTATACATAAAAAGAAACTGGATAACAAAAGGAGCAGAAATAGGGTCGTATCCGAGGGGTGTTGTGGAAAACAACACTGATGGTGCTCACCTTGAGGAATTGTGAGAGTCACAACCTTTGGACTCACATGTCAAACCGTATGCTGCAAGTGCACGTAGAACCAGATAAATCATGTAAGAAGTGATGAAATGCCATGCTGTTGACGTAAGGAACAATCCAGAGGATTCTTTTCAGTGACTTTATTTCTACATATTTCAGAGCATTCTTTTTTCTTCTGCAGCAATGAAGAAGATGTGAAGAATTTGATGTGATTTTTTTTTCCTGAAGGACAAAGATTTCTTCAAAACTCGTAAACATAAAGCCACTGAAAAGAATCCTCTGATGTCATGATTCTGATGAGTGGTGCTCTGATCTCTTGCAGAGCCTGTTCTAGGCCATATATTTTCCCCAGTGAATTTGTTGTTCCCGGTCTAAGTCCTGTGTGACGTGGGAGGGTTCTTTTCTTTGAAGCCTCGTTCCAGGGTATGGCTTTGCTTTATCCGGGAGCCAGTCCACCCGGAACACTGTCAGTGATAGTTCTTGTTTTGTAGTGCACATCTCTGGTTCCCATAAGTGACTGTCCTGATCTTGTCCCGCTTCCTAGTTCCTTGTACCCCGTTCTGTCTTGTCCCCTACTCCATCTTGATTCCCTGCCTCCCTAACCTATGGCTATTTCCTGACCCCTGGCTCTGCTCTCTCCCATGTACCTGACTTGTCCTCTTGGCTACCAACCTCGGCTTGTATTCTGACCCCGGCTCCGCTCTCTGTCTGGTACTTTTCGTGACTTCCTAGTTTTCTGACTCTCGGCTCGCACACTGACTTCAGCTTCTTTCTCTCCCTCTGTTACTGACGTGATATCCCGGCTCCTGACCTTTGGCTTATTCGACTTCCCCGCAGATCTCCTCCACTAGGGTATCTAGCAACTCCTAGAAGTCTTGCATCTCATTACTCCTTGGTGCTCGGTATCAAATCTGGATTGTTCCTTACTTTGGCAGCGCTGCATTTGACCCCTTCAAATGTGAGACACTTCTTTATTAGACACTATACATAAAGATATGAGGGATTAATTTTTTTGTGTTTCTGTTTAACACATGTTCTGAAGCATCAGCAGCATGGAGGACATTATATAGCAATACAAAGCAGACGAAGTGACAGAATAATGAAAAGCAGTATATCTGTGAATCCAGCACGATAGAGAGGTAAAAACTTACTGGAAAGTTTCAGCATTATCTTTGATGCTCTTGTTGCGGGCGGGGGACAGACCGCGGCAGGGGGCTGCTCAAGACGCATAGATCCGGGGTTGAGCGCCCATCGGGGAAGCCGGATCCGGGCCTGAGCGCCCGTCCATCACCTGCAAGTGAAAAAGGAGATTAAAACGTATAGGGAAGGTTTGTCAGTGACGCCACCCGTAGTATGCGGTGATTTTGGTGGCACCGCCGCTGACGCTGGAGGTGGTGCCTGGGCCTGATGGAGTGGGGCAGCTGGATGTTATCCCCTCCACGGGTAGGGGAGGTGTTGACCCGGGACCCCGATACAGGTGGGATGGTGTGGCGGAGTGCAATCTATAGGGTTGGACCGGATGGTGCTGGTGTACTCACAGTTCCTGAAATAATTTGACACAGGGTCCAGATAGTAAACCAAATCACCAGCAGCCAGTAGCCTCGGGAGCGTGTGTTCGGATCTCGCACCCTGGTACAGCAGAAAGGGGGGCCCTTCCACCTGCACTTTATATTTGAGTCTTTTACTTTAACTATTCCGTGTGAAACGGGGAAGTCCACTACCGGTGTTACTGTCTTTTGGGAGCTGTGGCCCGCGAGAACTGACCCGTGGGATCTTAGCAGGTAATTGTGGAGCCCTATCCCCCTCATTGGGCTTCCGTCTCACTCTATCCGGGCCTCCTGTGGGACGATACTTGAAATTTTGTCTCCGGCTGGTCAATTAGTAAGGGGCTTAAAGCTGCTCCTCGCCCTAGGGTCCAGGTACCCTGTCTGTGCATGGTTCCGGACCGGATTCCCGCTGTCGATACCGGCGGGCTAGAACCCTGCCCCGGTCCACTTAAGGTCTCCCGAGACCGGATCTCTGTTGTCTGTGGCCCTGTCTATCGACTGCCACCTAGTCCTTTGTCAAGTCGTCCAGTAGCGCAGGAGCTCCTACTCCTGACTCCTCCACTCCCAACCGTCAACTCTCAACGGTCACTAACTGACTGACTGACTGACTCTAAGGGGCACTTTGCACACTACGACATTGCAAGCCGATGCTTGCGATGCCAAGCGCGATAGTCCCTGCCCCCGTCGCAGCTGCGATATCATGGTGATAGCTGGCGTAGCGAACATTATCACTACGCCAGCTTCACATACACTCACCTGCCCTGCGACGTCGCTCTGGCCGGCGACCCGCCTCCTTATTAAGGGGGCGGGTCGTGCGGCATCATAGCGACGTCACACGGCAGGCGGCCAATAGAAGCGGAGGGGCGGAGATGAGCGGGACGTAAACATCCCGCCCACCTCCTTCCTCCCGCATAGCTGGCATGAGCCGCAGGATGCAGGTAAGAGATGTTCCTTGCTCCTGCGGCTTCACACACAGCGATGTGTGATGCCGCTGGAACGAGGAACAACATTGTAACATCGGTCATTTCCAAATTATGGAAATGACCGACCCTACACCGATGATACAATTACGACGATTTTGCGCTCGTTAATCATATCAAAAAGGCTTTACATACTACGATATCGCCTGCGACGCCGGATGTGCATCACTTTCAATTTGACTCCACCGACATCGCATCTGCGATGTCGTAGTGTGCAAAGTGCCCCTAACTCTCACTGTCCCCTCCCATAACACCTCAGTACCCCTAGGTGGGTGTCGCTATCCGCTTGGCCCCGTCCACTGGTGTGTCCCTATTGTAATGGGGGTTGACTAGGTTTTGATGGCTGATATTATGTACCAGTGTGGGGATTGTGATGGAGGACCAAAGAGGAGAGACTCCTGCACCTAGAAAAGGGGTGCAGTCGTCTGTGACACCATGATTTCAGGGAATTAGGTTGTAAGCTTAAAGCAAGGACCTCCAAGGTGGCATTTTCGGAAATACTACCTGTGCCACGAGCCACACCAGAGAGGCAAAGGGAGATCAGGGAGGTTAACAGGTGGCTCAGGAATTGGTGTAGGAAAGAGGGTTTTGGGTTCCTGGAGAATTGGGCCAATTTTTCAGTTGGCTACAGATTCTATGCTAGGGATGGGCTTCATCTTAATGGGGAGGGTGCAGCTGTGCTGGGGCAAAAGATGGCTAGAAGGTTGGTGGAGTGTTTAAACTATGAATGGAGGACCAGGGTATTCACTTTATAGAAGGGGAATGTAGTGCAGATAGTGACCAGGGCACAAGTAATGAAATTGGGGGAGGTACGGGGGGAGGGGGGAAGGGTTAGGACAGTTAATACAGTAACCAGGAATAAAGGTACAGAGTCATATGTAACGTACATGTACACTAATGCCCGAAGCCTCACAAATAAGGTGGAGGAATCAGAATTAATATTGTTGGAAAAAAATTATGACATAGTGGGGATATCAGAGACATGGCTGGATGAGAGCTATGACTGGGCTGTTAATTTACAGGGTTATAGCCTATTCAGGAATGACCGTACAAATAAGCGAGGGGGAGGTGTGTGTCTATATGTAAAATCATCCTTAAAACCCATCCCGCGTGACAACATATGTGAGGGTACTGAGAATGTAGAGTCCCTATGGGTGGAGATAAGGGGGGGGAGAATGAATAATAAAATACTGATGGGGTGTGTTATAAGACGACGAATATTATGGAAGAGGTAGAGAATCTCCTCATAAAGCAAATTGATAAAGCAGCGAGTCTCAGAGAGGTAATTATTATGTGGGCCTTTAACTATCCTGATATAAATTGGGGAACAGAAACTTGCAGTTCCAGCAAAGGAAATAGATTTTTGATAACAATGAAAGATAATTACCTTTCACAAATGGTACAGGACCCCACAAGAGGGGGAGCACTACTAGACCTTGTACTAACCAATAGACCAGACTGCATATCAAATATACAAGTTGAGGGTTACTTGGGAAATAGTGATCACAAAATAATAAGTTTTCATGTATTCTTTAGTAAGATGTATAGTAGAGGGGCTACAAGAACACTAAACTTCAGGAAAGCAAATTTTAAATGGTTGAGAGATGATCTTAGTGCAATAAACTGGGATGATGTAGTAAGTAATAAAAGTACACAAAGCAAATGGGAGACTTTTATGAGCATCCTGAGTAGGGCTTGTGCAGAAAATATACCCTATGGGAACAAACATGCTACAAATAAGAGGAAACCCCTATGGCTAAATAGAGCTGTAAGGGAAGCAATAAAAGAAAAACAGAAAGCCTTAAAAGAATTAAAGAGGGTAGGTAGTGATGAGGCATTATATAATTATAGAAAATTAAATAAAATATGTAAAAAGCAAATTAAATTAGCTAAGTTTGAGACAGAGAGACTCATTGCGAGAGAAAGTAAAAATAATCCTAAAATATTCTTTAACTACGGTACATAAACAGTAAAAATCTGAAAAGCGATAGTGTTTGCCCCCTTAAAAATAGTCTTGGTGAAATGTTGGAGGGGGATGAGGGTAAAGCCAACCTGCTGAATGACTTTTTTTCTACGGTTTTTATACAAGAAAATGCCATGGCAGATGACATGACCAGTGATACCATAAATTCACCCTTCAATATTATCTGCTTAACCCAGCAGGAAGTACACCACCGCCTCGAAATCACTAAGGTTGACAAATCTCCGGGCCCGAATGGCATACACCCCAGAGTACTACAGGAATTGAATTCTGTGATAGATAGACCATTATTTTTAATCTTCACAGATTCCTTAATAACAGAGTCGGTACCGCAGGACTGGCGCATAGCAAATGTGGTGCCAATATTCAAAAAGAGGACAAAAACTGAGCCGGGAAATTATAGGCCGGTAGGTTTAACCTCTATGGTTGGTAAAATCCTTGAGGGTTTCTTGAGAGATGCTATACTGGAGTATCTCTAGAAAAATAACCTTATGACAGAGTATCAACATGGGTTTATGAGGGATCAATCCTGTCAAACTAATTTGATCAGCTTTTATGAAGAAGTAAGTTCAAGCCTGGACCAGGGAAATGCAGTGGATGTTGTGTATATGGACTTTTCAAAAGCTTTTGATACGGTGCCACACAAAAGGTTAGTACATAAAATGAGAGTAATGGGGATAGGGGAAAATATGTGTAACTGGGTTAAAAACTGGCTCAGTGATAGGAAACAAAGGGTGGTTATTAATGTTACGTACCCGGACTGGGTCTTAGTTCATAGTGGGGTACCACAGGGGTCAGTATTGGGCCCGCTTCTTTTCAACATATTTATTAATGACCTTGTTGGGGGCATGCGGAGTAGAATTTCAATATTTGCAGATGATACTAAACTCTACAGGGCAATCAATACAGAGGAGGATAATTTTATATTACAGGGAGATTTATGTAAATTAGAGGATTTGGCTGAGAAGTGGCAATTGAAGTTTAATGTAGATAAATGTAAGGTCATGCACTTGGGTAGAGGAAATAAAATTTATAACTATGTACTTAATTGTAGAACACTGGGTAAAACAGACACAGAAAAAGACTTGGGTGTATGGGTGGATGGTAAACTTCACTTTAGTGGACAGTGTCAGGCAACTGCTGCCAGGGCTAATAAAATAATGGGATGTATTAAAAGAGGTATAAGTGTTCATGATAAAAATATAGTTCTACCTCTGTACAAGTCACTAGTACGACCGCACTCAGAATACTGTGTACAATTCTGGTCACCGATATATAAGAAGGACATAGCTGAACTGGAGAGGGTGCAGAGAAGAGCGACCAAGATTATTAGAGGAATGGGTGGGCTGCAATACCAAGACAGGTTATTAAACTTGGGGTTATTTAGTTTGGAAAAACGAAGCCTTAGGGGGGATCTAATGACAATCTATAAATATATGAGGGGACAGTACAGAGACCTTTCCAAAGATCTTTTTACACCTAGGCCTGCGACTGGAACACGGGGGCATCCGCTACGTCTTGAGGAAAGAAGGTTTAATCATAATCACAGACGAGGATTCTTTACTGTACGAGCAGTGAGACTATGGAACTCTCTGCCGCATGATGTTGTAATGAGTGATTCACTACTAACATTTAAGCAGAGCCTGGATGCTTTTCTTGAAACATTTAATATTACCAGTTATATATATTAGATTTTATGACAGGGTGTTGATCCAGGGAACTAGTCTGATTTCCGTATGTGGAGTCATGAAGGAATTTTTTTCCCCATTGGAACTTGTTTGCCACATTGGGTTTTTTTGCCTTCCTCTGGATCAACATGTTAGGCTATGGGTTGAACTAGATGGACTAAGGGCGGCTTTGCACGTTGCAACATTGCACGTGCGATGTCGGTGGGGTCAAATCGAAAGTGACGCACATCCGGTGGCACTTTCAACATCGTACTGTGTAAATCCTAGATAATACGATTAAACAAGCTCAAAAGCGTCGTTATCGTATCATCGGTGTAGGCTCCGACTTTTTCATAATTACGCTGCCACGACAGGTACGATGTTGTTCCTCGTTCCTGCGGCAGCACACATCGCTGTGTGTGAAGCCGCAGGAGCGAGGAACATCACCTTACCTGCCGCCGGCGGCTATACGGAAGGAAGAAGGTGGGCGAGATGTTTACATCCTGCTCATCTCCGCCCCTCCGCTTTGATTGGCTGCCTGCCGTGTGACGTCGCTGTGACGTTGTACGACCCGCCCCCTTAGGAAGAAGGCGGGACGCTGGCCACAGCGACGTCGCAGGGCAGGTGAGTGCATGTGATGCTGGCATAGCGATAATGTTCGCTACACCAGGAGTCACAAGATATCGCTGCTGCGACGGGGGCGGAGACTATCGCGTGCGACATCGCAGCATCGGCTTGCGATGTCGCAACGTGCAAAGCCCACCTTAGAGTCTCCCTTCAACCTTAAAAACTATGATACTATGATTTTTTCAGGGTGTCACACTTTCTCACTTCACTCCTCTCCCTAATCCTCCCGCATACTAAAGACTTCATTAGGCAGCTGTAATTCTATCCCTTAAAGTAATAATTTTACTTGTGTTTTATTTAAATTAAAAACCAATAGGTGCACTTTAAAAACTGTTGCTGAATATTTAATATTCAAAAGCTAAATATGTGCACTGTGCATTCAGTTTTACAGCTCTGATCTCAGCTTTAGTATATGTTTTGAAAGCTTTACCAAGGCTTCCTCCCCTGGCATGCCCACTTAGCGCCTGTGAAAGGATTGATATTTTAAAATGAATATACCAAGCTGTGTGCACCAGATGCCGCATTAAACCTGTCTTAGTGACTATAAAACACACCTGTTTAAGTTTATGTGCCCGGGTGAATATTTTTTATACATCAAACAACTTTATTTTACAGAGCGCAAGGATTTGTGGCTAATGTGAAATCCATTAGACTTTTCTATTATTCTTTTTTATATTTTTTTCTGTCTTTATCATCTATTATAAGAAAACTGTATCTTGTTCGTATATTTCTGGATATTTAAAATTAAGTGGGGAAATTGGATCTTTACAACACACTTACAATAAGAGAAAGAGACAGAAATCCGATAGTTATTCACTCGAGCATAAATGGTAAAGGACTAATATTCTTTATGTGGTAGAAACGCATCCAATAATAAGGAAACAAGACACACATGTTCTTTTTGTGTTCAGATTTTTTTTTTTAAAACTTGTCACGGCACAAAAAGGATATTTAAATTCAGTTTTTGCTGAGATATACAGTCTTCCGCAAGTTAGGCAGGATCAATTTCAGATATTTGCTTTGTGAACTGTCAAATAACATTCTTTATCATTATATAGTAGGACAATATACTGACTGAATAATATTGGTGACTACATGATATGATATTGCTGGTCTTTGTCTGATATATACTGTACCACCATACATTAACTAAATGATAGTACCATACAATTACTGAATAATGCCAGCTGTAAAAAGGCAACCGGTGAGGTTGTTAATTGGAGGTATGTACCACATAAGGGGTGTGAGTATCAAAAATGTTGGCACTTGTAGTCTCTCCAGGTGGCTGGAGAGATGGGTGGTTCTAGCCACCTACGTACCCCCGCCCATGGGTGTGTCACATGCCATTTTAATGGAGTCTACATTTGGCACATGGCTGTAGTGTGCTGGAGGTCTGAGGCTGGGTTTAGATTGGAAGGAGACTGCAGCCAGGCTGGTTAGCATTGTGGCTGCAGGGCCGAACCTCTCCTGGAGGAGAATATACGGTCAGGAGACAGTGTGAGGAGGTTGCCATACCTCCCTATGGACTCTATATGACTATAAGCCCACGGTACATGGCTGAAGTTGTGTTTTGTCTTTAAGCCAGGAAAGGCACGTTTATGTTTGCCGTTTATGCATGAAGAGTTTTAAAGGGGTGGTTCACCAATTTTTTTTATTTTCTCTATGAGTGTAACTTACCATTATAGGCGTTTTTCTGCATTGGCCTCTATTTGCAGTTCTGGCACTGAGCGGCGCTATCCTGCACGCTCAGTGCCGGTCACATGACCCCCTGGTTCAGCGGCCGCTAGTATCCTCTTACCTCCCGTCAAGTTCCGGGCTCTCAAACTTGACGGTTACATCAGAGGATGCTGGCGCCACTCACATTGATTGACAGGGCTGTGGGCGGTGACTACCGCACGTCACAGCCCAGCATCGAGGGGAGGATCCGGAGGGTTCCAGTGTGGAGCGGTGAAGAGCGCGCTGATTAGCATCTGTCAGATGTGGGAGGTATGGGACGCCAGTGTAGAGTACAGGGGGGGTTCTTCAGCTGAAATCCAAGTAAGTGATGACACTATCCGTCCGCTGTTCTCAGCTGTCAGGAGAGCCTGCGGTGTTGGCAGTATGATCATGTGCTCCTACCAGCAGCACAGGTGACCCGACACTGCATGGGACCAATTGGCTCCACTCTGTTATCTGCACAACAAGTCCCATAGTGGAGACAGTTGGTGACATGATCTGCTCTGACACATAGTGTGCTATTAGCTATATGTCACTATCTTGCTCCACTATGGGACTTGTTGTGCAGGTGACCAGATGCTACAGGATCCGGAGGGCGCCAGTGTGGAGCGGTGAAGAGGGCTGAGCGTCCGGCAGATGGTGAGGCACGGGGTGCCAGTGTGGAGTACAGGGGGGGTTCTTCAGCTGAACCCCCCCGTCACGTAAGTATGTGATCTCATTCTCCACCCACCTGCTCTGCTCCGATGTCAGGAGAACGGGCGGTGTGATCATGTGCTCCTCCCACCAGCACTACAAGACGCAGCAAGACACTGACAGGCTGGTGACATGAAGCACCGCATGTGTCAGAGCAGAGCATGTCACCGCTCTGCTCTGTCACCTGTCCTGTTGCATGGGACCAACTGTCTGCACTCTGTCACCTGCACAACAAGTCACAGAATGGAGCAAGTTGGTAACAGAGCACCTCTCTCCCCCCCCCTCTCTTCTCTCCCCACTCTCTTCTTTCCCCCCCTCTTTCTCTCCTCCCTCTCTTCTCTCCCCCACCCCTCTTTTCTCCCCCTCCCCTCTCTTTTCCCTGCCTCTCTTTTCCCTGCCTCTCTCTTTTCCCTCCCTCTCTCTTTTCCCTCCCTCTCTCTTTTCCCTCCCTCTTTCTTTTCCCTCCCTCTCTCTCTTTTCCCTCTCTCTCTTTTCCCCTCTCTCTCTTTTCCCTCTCTCTCTCTCGCTTTTCCCTCTCTCTCTCTTTTCCCTCTCTCTCCTCCCTTTCTCTCTCTTTTCTCTCTCTTTTCCCTTTCTATTTTACCTCTCGTTTCCCTTTCTCTCTCTTTTCCCTCTCTCTCTCTTTTCCCTCTCTCTCTCTCCTGGCATGGTCAGTACAGAAATCTCTCGATCATGGAGGGGTGAGAGGGAGTAATAAACATGGAGTCCCTAATGTGTCTGTGTATTTATTTCTAATAAAGTATTTTTCTCTGTGTGATGTCTTTTTTTTTTTTTTTTAACCCTTTATTGGAGATTCTTAATGGCTGGGTCAAACTTAGCCTGACATTAAGAATCTCGGGCTTTATACCAGCTGGTAAAACATAGCTGGTATTAACCCCTTATTACCCAGCGTGCCACCTGCCACCAGGGCCACTGGGAGTTGGATACAGCGCCAGAAGATGGCGCTTCTAAAAATGCACCATTTTCTGGGGCGGCTGTGGACTGCAATTCGCAGCGGGGGGGCCAGAAAGCTTGGGCCACCCTGCGCTGAAGATTCCAATCCCCAGCTTCCTAGTTGTACCTGACTGGACACAAAAAATGAGCAAAGCCCACGTCATTTTTTTTTTTTAATTATTTCATGAAATTCATGAAATAATTTAAAAAATAAGGGCTTCCCTATATTTTTGGTTCCCAACCGGGTACAAATAGGCAGCTGGGGGCTGGGGGCAGTCCGTACCTGCCTGCTGTACCTGGCTAGCGAAAATGCAGTGGGAGCCCACACTTTTTTTTACCCCTAATGTGTTTTGTTGTTTTTTTTGTTTTTTTTTTATTTTTAATGATTTTTTTAAAAAAAAAAAAATTGACATGGGCTTTGCCCATCGAGCACCAGAGCATTTTACTGCTCACTAATGCCTACTCCTGACCACAGCGCCAGCAGAACAAGTAATCAGATGACTCCAGTGTCGGCCGATTACTTGTTCTGTGTCCCCCTGCATCCATCGCAGCGTGTGCGGGCTGTGAGGTCACCTGAGTTCAGTCCAGCACTGGAGTCAGCTGATCTGAACTCAGCTGAACTCCAGCCCGCACACGCAGCGATGGATGCAGCGGGACACAGAACAAGTAAGGCCTAAGCCACATGGTGAGAAAAATGGTGCGTGTGGAGTGTGATAAAACATTGCATTCCATTCGGACCAATATTAGCCTGTATATCAACGCACATGAGCAATTATTTTATTCAGCCCTAATCGGACCAAGAAAACAATCGCAGCATGCTGCAATTGTAATGCAAGACTCTTTCTCTTTTACCCATTCAAGTGTATGGGGTGAGAAAAAAATCACACTGCACTTGCGGTACATCGGTGTACCGCGAGTGCAGAGCGAGAATTGCAATAGCCGACTATGGAGGAGAGAGGGAGAGAAATCCCTCCCACCCCTCCTCAGTGCTGGCCCGCCTGCTCCTCCGCAGCATTGTCTTGCCCCTCCTGAGTGCCGGACCGCCCCCCGCAGCTGAGGTCCGCTCGCACAGTCGGACCTCAGTCGCAGGGACACACGCATGACACTCGGCTCTCCTGTACTGCCAGCGTGAGCCGAGTGTCATGGGAGGGGATCGCAGTAATCCCAATGTGGCCCCAGCCTAATAGGCCGACACTGGAGTCAGATGATCTGAACTCAGCAGAACTCCTGACCACACAGCCTGCACACAGTCACATGTGATTGGCAGCAGGCAGTGACTGCTGTTAGCCCGCACACGCTGCAATGGATGCAGGTTGTTAGATCAGGAGTCGGCTGACTCCAGTGCCGGCCGATAAATTCTGTGTCCCGCTGCAGAAGGATCTGGTAAAATAACGGTTGCATGCGCTGCACATTTAATCCACAGGATCCGGTCATATGCGGTTTGCGTTTTTTTGCCTACAGGCAAAAAAATGCTGATGCGAAAGTAGCCTGCAAAATGCATGCCACATGGATGATACGGACGACACACAGACTAGGCAAGAGGGAAAAAAAGAAATCTCATTACCCCTTCATTTTTTTTACCCCAATTATTTTTTACACATGTTGCGCCAGCTAATAATCATAATTTCTGTACACACACAGATTATGAACTATATGAGAACAAGCAGAAGATAGCCGCTTTCCTGTGGTGGTTGTGCAGAGATGGGAGCTTCGGCTGTCTCTGCTGTGATTGCTCTCAGTGCATCCATACTGGAAAGAGGCAGGGAGGAGTCTTTGGGTGGAGAGGAGAGCTGAGTGGGTGTGTTAGACACAGTGGGTGTGTGAGATACAGCCCTAGAACCACAAAGAATTATGGGAGATGTAGGAACTGAACCCAGGAAGTCAGAAGAGAGATTAACCCCATCAGAGCTGGAGCCAGCAATGAGGATGTGCTGCTAGAGCACGATAAAAGGTAATATTGCTGAAAAAACATAATAGATGTGTGGAGAGGCACATATTAGCAAGATTTATCAGAAAAAAATGGCTGAAAATTTATAAAGAGACTGTTTTAGCTCTGCTGCCTAAGCTACCTCGCATCGCTGCAAGCAAGTGAAACCCCCAGGTTCGGTGTGCGATCTCACACACCATACAGTGACTAGGACAGCTAGACTGCTGAGACCCCAACAAACCCAAAACTAATCGTCCCATGTGATAAAAAACCGCACTCAGGTATATAAAACAGAACTCTATTTGGATATTTAATAACCAAATCTCATATTTTAGTGGATGGTGGTCGGTCACAGCATAAAATATTAAGATAAAACCACATAAATAAACCACAGTAAACCAGTACAAAGCGTTATGCTGCCGCTAGACTCCCAGCACAGGTAGCTTTCGTACAAAAATTGACCGCTAAGGAGGAGCAAAGTAGCAAACTGCGCTCCGATCCCCACCCATAAAATAAGGAACAGTCGATACCAAAGAAATAAATTGGCTCTAATTTCCATTAAATGTATAAGATTGGGAAACAGAAGCTGTGAATAGTGCGCTGCAAAGCGAATAAAACGTGATATTCCAACATGAAGTGCACTCCATGATCCGTAAATAGCCGTCATGTCATACACGTGTCACGCTCCCCGGTGCCCGTGCCATGCTCCCCGGTGCCCGTGCCAAGCTCCCCGGTTCCTCTGCCACGCTCCCCGGCTCCCCTGCCACGCTCCCCGGCTCCTCTGCCACGCTCCCCGGCTCCTCTGCCACGCTCCCCCGCTCCCGGACCTCGCATCCCCGCTCCCGTGCCATGCTCCCCGGTCCCCCGCTCCTCAGCCTCCATGCTCCCTCCATGCGTCCTCCAGGCAACCCGGTCCCCGGTCCCGGCGCCCGTCTGCTGTCCTGAGCCAGCCCGGCACTCCTGCCTCCTGTACACCGCATCCTGCTCTGGCTTCTGGCACCCGGGCCTCGCGCATGCGCATTAGGGCGCGCGCGCGGTCATTGACCTTTTCTTAAAGGGCCAGCATCCTCCAACAGGATATTGAAGATGCAGGTACAGGGTATATAGGGGGTTCCTTTCCAAATGGGCGGGGCCTGTTCTTCGTGTTTGCTAAGCTAGGAGTCAGGTCTCACTGTGCCTTGTTCCGTACTTACCTATCTCTCTTGTAGAGTCGCTCCTGTCTCGCCAACCGGTCCTGACGATTCCAGAACCCCGAACGGTGACTGTCCGCCATCTCGTCAGTCCCTACCATCTCCGATTCCTGGATCCGTGTGGTGACCCACCTCCTCGCTCCGTTGGTTCCGGATTCTGCCTGACATCATCTCGCCCTCCGAACCTGAGCTCCGTCACCCGGACTACCCTCAGAGACTCCGTGGTCCCAGGGACTTCTTCACTCCACTCCTCTGTACGGACTGTCCTGCTACCCGTAGTGCTCCGGCTACCGGGCACCTTGCCCTCGGTGAGGTGTTCAGCCCAGTGGATCCACCTCCTGGGCCTACCTGTCCTCCTGGTCCTAACAACATGCAAGGAATGACCTCTGACTAAACCAAAACAAACCATAGAACATATTATAGTGGAAAGTTGCGCTAAATGGAAGAGGCAGAGGTCATTCCTAGCAACATGGAAAAACAAAATAAGAGGTAAAGAGGCATCTGGGAGATCCCAACTATTGGTCCTTGATGCCTTTCCAGGGAACATCTAAACCCTGAAAAACCAAGTGCTCTTCCATGTGCATGGCTCTCCATTCTCCTGGCCGCCCAAGATAAATGAATGGCCAAAAACGATACCACAGGTTGGACACCATCTGTAACAGAGAAAATTGTTACAAACGCAATAAAACCGGTCTAATATACATGAAGAAAACACACTCAGCACGGCAACTATAAATACGTCGAATTTCAGGATTGGCAAGTAATGGCACCAAGACTGTATAAATACCAATCTCCTAGCCTCGAGGCTGAGAAACACAAAGGAGCAATTAAAATTATATTTATGAGAGGGGAACCATTGTCATGAGGTAAGAAAGAAGGGCCAGAACGGCGAAAAAAAAAGGTAATTGCAAGTAGGGACAGGCGAAGCTTTGTCCAAGGAAGGAAAAGCAGGTACCTAAGAACCAATATCTGGAGGCTCGGTTGCTTGAGCATCGAATCCGAATGCAAAGTACTCGATCACTAAATTGACTTAATCACAATAAAGACCATCGTGGCTTATTTGGGAAACAAAATTATATTATCCCACTTCTATTCCTGTAATCAGGACTCCGCATGTCTCCAATTATGCAGGAATCAGTGCAATGGTGCAAAAACACATCTTCAAGAAGTGAGCACCTACCTGAATATATGATGCAAAAAGCCTAGATACCAATATAGACTGGTGTAAAATAAATAAAATAATTGCTAACTCATATTTCCTTTACTTAGAAATGTTGACTTGACATAAGAAGCAAGTATATATTTTTTTTTTGTTTTGTTTTTCTTTTATATAAATATATTTATCAAGTCATTTCATTTCTAGAAACAAACATTTAACAGCGAATGTATGAAGAAACAATGATCACCGACACATACCACTCTCACTATGTTTTGCTGTGGGCTTACCATGTTGCACAGCCACCAACTTCACCAGCGTTATCGTCTGTATTCACCACTTCCCACATGAGGGACGGAAATGGACACTCAGGTATTGGGGTGAACCGCTCAGAACATAATGAAAACGAGAAAGTGTCAGCAAATGATATTTCACCAACTAAAATGTACTGGACCCATAACCAAATGTTGAAACCAAAGCCCTAAAGAACTATAAACATGAACAATAAACATAATGAACTGTATTACCGAGGGGTAAGGAGGCTATGACAAATAGTTTAAGAATCGCAATGCTGATGCTAGCGGACCAAAAGCAAAAAGAGTCAATCCGAAAAAGCATCAATCCAAAGTGTGGCATCAATGGGAAACAACACAGCAAGGAAAGATGAATTTACCAACCCCCAGGACACCGGAAACCACTTAAAACCTACAGAACTGACATCGTCTAAAAAAGATAAATTCCTGATAGTCGAACCCAAGAGCTGAACAAGGCAAGTATAGGATAAAAGAAGCTCTCAGTCAGGTCATCTCACTCTAACATATTGTACAATACCATGCTGAGGGAAATGTAAACTATCCACTAGTGGGACCAGGACCCAAAGTTCTGTCTGTAACCTGCACACTTACTATGAGCTATACACGCCGTCACAGCCAAAACCTATTGTTGGAAGAAACAACCGACGAGGGAAAATTTAACCCATCAGAAGAATTATCATCAGAACAAACAATATAAAAACAGAGTGCGAAACTGAATAGGGGACGCTGGACAGAGCATGAATATACAAAAAGCGTTTAATAAACTTGACAAGAATTAAATCATTATGGTTGTGTATGATGGGACAATACCTGCCACATGCACAATGACACATTTCAGGAAACAACTAAAATGGCTCAAAATAACAGAAATTAAAACAATCCAAAGGAAAAATGTGTCCTCAATTAACGTCCATCTGCAAAGTGACCAAAAGAGGTGGAAAAATGGTGACAGTGTGAATGAACCATTAAAAACTGAAGGCCGACCTGATGTCTTATGATGCGTATGTTACCGAAGTGAAACCTTTCAGATAAGTTGAAAACTGTTATATATACACACACAGGCTGAAAATGTAATTATCGATAGGATTATGTTAAAGAGAACCCTTGGGATGCGTTTAAAATTGGTTACAGTCATATGAAAAAGTTTGGGCACCCCTATTAATGTTAACCTTTTTTCTTTATAACAATTTGGGTTTTTGCAACAGCTATTTCAGTTTCATATATCTAATAAATGATTGACTCAGTAATATTTCTGAATTGAAATGAGGTTTATTGTACTAACAGAAAATGTACAATCTGCATTTAAACTAAATTTGACAGGTGCATAAGTATGGGCACCCTTATCAATTTCTTGTTTTAAACACTCCTAACTACTTTTTACTGACTTACTAAAGCACTAAATTGGTTTTGTAACCTCATTGAGCTTTGAACTTCATAAGCAGGTGTATCCAATCATGTGAAAAGGTATTTAAGGTTGCCACTTGCAAGTAGTTCTCCTATTTGAATCTCCTATGAAGTGTGGCATCATGGGTTCCTCAAAACAACTCTCAAATGATCTGAAAACAAAGATTATTCAACATAGTTGTTCAGGGGAAGGATACAAAAAGTTGTCTCAGAGATTTAAACTGTCAGTTTCCACTGTGAGGAACATAGTAAGGAAATGGAAGAACACAGGTACAGTTCTTGTTAAGCCCAGAAGTGGCAGGCCAAGAAAAATATCAGAAAGGCAGAGAAGAAGAATGGTGAGAACAGTCAAGGACAATCCACAGACCCCCTCCAAAGACCTGCAGCATCAACTTGTTGCAGATGGTGTCACTCTGCATCGGTCAACAATACAGCGCACTTTGCACAAGGAGAAGCTATATGGGAGAGTGATGCGAAAGAAGCCATTTCTGCAAGCACGCCACAAACAGAGTCGCCTGAGGTATGCAAAAGCACATTTGGACAAGCCAGTTACATTTTGGACGGAGGTCCTGTGGACTGATGAAACAAAGATTGAGTTGTTTGGTCATACAAAAAGGCGTTATGCATGGAGGCAAAAAACCACGGCATTCCAAGTGGGGCTGTGTGGCCAATGCCGGCACCGGGAATCTTGTTAAAGTTGAGGGTTGCATGGATTCAACTCAGTATCAGCTGATTCTTGACAATAATGTGCAAGAATCAGTGACGAAGTTGAAGTTACGCAGGGGATGGATATTGCAGCAATACAATGATCCAACACACCGCTCCAAATCTACTCAGGCATTCATGCAGAGGAACAATTACAATGTACTGGAATGACCATCTCTGTCCCCAGACCTGAATATCATTGAAAATCTGTGGGATTATTTGAAGCGTGCTGTCCATGCTCGGCGACCATCAAACTTAACTGAACTGGAATTGTTTTGTAAACAGGAATGGTCAAAAATACCTTCATCCAGGATCCAGGAACTCATTAAAAGCTACAGAAAGTGACTAGAGGCTGTGATTTTTGCAAAAGGAGGATCCACAAAATATTAATATCACTTTCATGTTGAGGTGCCCATACTTATGCACCTGTCAAATTTAGTTTAAATGCAGATTGCACATATTCTGTTAGTACAATAAACCTCATTTCAATCAAGAAATATTACTCAGTCCATCAGTTATTAGATATATGAAACTGAAATAGCTGTTGCAAAAACCCAAATTGTTATAAAGAAAAAAGGTTAACATTAATAGGGGTGCCCAAACTTTTTCATATGACTATATATGTACACAAGACATTATCGGAAGTGCCGTTGTTAAAGCTGAAACCTAACATGCATTGAAATTGGACATATCTGTGTATACAGAAATTAATTATCAGCAATTCCGACGTTAAAGAACACAAAACGCTCACTGAAATATCTAAATAAAATGACTAAGTAGTGAAAGCAGTCATGGCATCATCTAATAATTGATTGTCAATCATTACATAGTTCACCTGACACTGGGGGGGGGGGGGCAGCAGAGCGCTGTTCATGACAGAAAAATACCCCATGCAGGTGGTACAACCAGGGATGGGGTGAGCAAATACAAAAACTCCTTATGTATCTTAAATAGAAACCTGATAATGTAGCATCCCTAGAAAGGCTCGGGGGTCAAATCCATAACGCCATGTTCTCCAGCCATCATATTTTACTTTTTTTTTTTGTGGATGAGCAGTAACCTTTTCCACTATATTACTGCCTATACACATCATTCCTTCTAGACTGAGCTCATGGGCAAGATCCTCACTCCAACTGTACCAGGATGTGCCATGTATCAATGATGATAATGATTATTGAAGGGTTTTTTTTTTTTGTTTTTTTAAATCTAATGAACACGCTTACACGTAACATGCTATGGTATAAATGGCACAATAATAATAAGGAATAATAATAGTAAAGCTATGAACGGAATGTTGGCATAAAATTAAACTGAATGTTAATAACTGTTTTGATGTCGAAGTGTGAACCTAGTAAAATACATTCTTATGTATGCTGGAAGGAAGACCCTTATCCAAAAAAAGGGGATGTTAATGAACACTACTACAAATTGGGCAGAAAAGTAACTGACTAGAAAGCAAGGGAAATAATGATGGTTACCCCTCCACCCCTGAATACTGGTACTTACCAACACTTTGAGGGATGAAGGTTCTGCAGAGGGTCTACAATAGTGTCTGGACCTGTGCCCAACTGCAGGGGAATCACCGATGAATGTGAGGGCTCTTTCTCCACGTGAGGGTCTTGAACGATGGAGCTGCGTGATTAATAGCTGCTGATGGATGGGGACCCTCGGGACTATGAGAGTCAAGGAGAAGACAGGCCAGCGGAGTGGGTAGCGTGTCCTTAATGGACTGGTGATCCAGCACCCGCTTGGCTGACTCTATGTATGGTTAAGTGGCATAGGGGCCACATTCACTGGTGAAGGAGAGGGTAAAAAGGGGGGGTGGGGGTGTATTGTTAGCTTGTTTGATGAACCCTACCAGTGACTGAGGCAGAGCAGCGTCAGCAGGCAGTGCAGGGGGAGGAGGGGCTGGGGTGAGCTTGTGTCTGGTGAAATGTTTCTGTGACTGAGAACAGAGCAGCATCAGCAGGCAAGGGGGGAGGGGAGGTAGCCTTGCTTACAGGAGATGCTCCTGCTCCTGTGACTAAGCAGTAGGCAGCTCAATGTTACAGGTGCTGCTGCAGCCTGACCTCCCATAGTGAGAGGAAAAACACTCCGGCCAGAAGGGGGATGGGTCAGGAGAGGAAAACTTATCGGACCGACAGACTGAAGAAGAGCTAAGGCACTGCGTACCTGCCAAGGTGGGCGTGCAGCTGCCATGTTACGCAAAGGACGGGGTGGGAAATGGGGAATAGTTATCAAAGATGGCAGCGCTGCGTAGCCTCGGAGACAGGGCAGGCGTGCAGCCGTCGCATCATTCAAAGCAGGACGAATGGGTGTGGGCAAGACGGGAGACCGTGCCGCTTCAGCGCTATCATTGTCATTTAAAGGGATGGAGAACTCAAGCAATACAGCGGGCGTGTTCATCGTGCGGTCTGCCGGCCACTGTGCATAAGTGCCTGAGCCTCAGGAGAGAAGGAAACCTGCTCACCCAGGAGGCAGGTGAGTCAGGAATCGCCTTCCCCCTGATTCTGTCTCTAATTGCATCAGCCATCTTGTCTCACCAGTGATAGGCTGCATCAGCAGGAACCACAAATATCCAGGTCTCACAAGTGAGGAGAGGCAGGAATAAGCTTGAATTAGGTTTATATAGGGGGAAGCAGTAGGAGGAGCAGAATTATTGGCTATGACAAAACAGGGAGGAGGGAGAAATTACATGGGACGACCAGGTTAACCCTTTACAACGGGGCACAGCAGTCAGGGGGCCCTCAGTCAAATACTGACAAGCCCTACAGATTCTAAAGGAGGTTGTTCAGCTAGGATGCATCAGGGTCCTTTTCTAACTTGAGCAACAAAGAAAAATGGAGTTTCCAAGTCAATTAAAATTGTAAATTTTATTTCATCACAAAATTGAATAAATTAATTACAAAAGATAATATACAAAAATACATTACAGAAAAAGTGAGGCAAAAGAAGGGGAGGAAAATACCCCCAGACAAGGTGATATGGCTACAATTACATGTGGGGGTTAAATTTTAACCTTTTTCAGGAAGGGTACAATCCAATTACAACTGCATTCCTATCAGCAGTCACAATTGACGTTAGTAAACTGCAGTTATATGCTTTCCCATTTAAATTCACAATTGTCCCCACAGGAGGTTAAGGTGCCCACCAGAGTATAATAGAACCCTCCAAACGCGTGTTTTCGCATCAGTGTACTTCACCACTTCATCAGGAAAGGCGATCAATGAGTAACACATAACGTCGAAACGCGTTGTTCTTTTGGTCACCTGACTTATGCCTCTTCTTGCTGGATTTTTATGATTAATTTACTTCAATAAAATTGACTTTTAATTCTCCCTCCTGGCGCTGGATATACCTTTTTTTCTCCATAATTGACTAGTTGCCAAACCATTTCCGTGCGCAGGAGTTGGATTACTTCTGCAAGGCAGCACGGTGAGCTGGACTCTTTGCTCCTTTATACCTACTACCTTTGTTCGATTTAAAAGCATATTTGTATAAAAGAGTTTATCAAACACTCATAAAACACTCTGAAAAAAACACTCCATAAAAAAGTCATAACAAGCAATATAAAAAATGCACACATTAGAATGCTCATAAAAATATATTAAAATATATTCACATATACAGATCTTATAAAGTAATAAATTTTGTCATAAAAATTCGGTAAAATTGTATTTATTTTTTTCTCCAACCCTGAGATGTGTTATACATTTTTGCTCTATATTTCCTCAATTATGTCGTTCAGCCCATCTGGGTATAGAGTCCCCATTTTAAAAATCCAAAAGGATTCTTTGCGGTTCAATATCTCAACACAGTTTGGACAATCCTCAGCAATTTGTTCCACTGGTGTTACTTTTAAGTTGAATTTTTTATGATGTGTCAGGCATAAATGTCTAGATAGACTATGTTTCATAAATCCAGTTTTCGCATTGTGCCTGTGACCATTCATATGTGTGCTAAGCGACTGCATGGTGCGTCCCACGTACTGAATGTCACAGACACATGTGATTACATACACTACAAATTGACTATCACAAGGTAGCTTCTGCTTGATTGGAATTTGTTCCCCCGTATTGTTGCAAAGAACATTATCCGCATTGTGATCAATAATTTCACAACAGCACCATTTTTTTGCCTGGCATCTTGTAACACCCATTTTTCTGTATTTGTTTTTTAACATGGTTTTTTGACCCTCCTGTGGAAAATGCTTTAAATTGCTGGGGGCAATAATACCTTTTATAGTTTGTTCCCTGCGATAGGTAATGTTAGGTTTTTGTGGTAGTACTTTTTTCAGATACGTATCCCTTTTCAATAGATACTAGTATTTGTTCAATATTTTTCTAATATCGTTATTATTACGGTTGTAAGCCGTAATGAAATTGTACTGCCAACTATTGTTTTTCTTTTTGTTTTTCCCTTCACCATTTTTGTTATTTCCATTTTAAATTTTATTTTTAACCAAACATTCGTCCTGAGTCCTCTTTAAATTAGCGGTATAGGCACTCCTTATCAACTTTTTCGGATACTGTTTATCATCAGGTCTCTTAATCAGTATTTTGGATTGTTCTATATAGTCCTCTTTACTCGTGTTGTTCTTTCTGATTCTATGAAATTGGCTGAATGGAATATTTGTTTTCCAATTTTTGTAATGCATGCTGCAATAGTCCAAAAAAACATTTGTATCGTTTTTTTTAAAAAAGGTTTTACTAATGATCTGTTTGCCCTCATGGGATAACTCTAGATCCAAAAATTCAGTTTTTTCTTTTTTAATTTTTGCAGTAAATGTAATGCCCTATTGGTTCACATTCATCTCACTTATAAATTCTTCTGCTTTTTTTTTTACTTCCCTTCCATATAATAACTAAATCATCTATGAAGCGACGATATAGCACTACATGCTCGGCATATGGTTGTTGATTGATCGGCAATGAGGACTCGAATAGCCCAATAAATAGATTAGCGAAACGTGGGGCTACCCGCATCCCCATCGCTGTACCAAGCTGCTGCAGATAAAGCTGATCTTGAAAAACAAAGAGACTCTATGTTCCAATATAAATCTCAAACCCTTCAGGAGGAATTCCTTCTGCAGATCTGGCATATTGGTAATACTGTTTAGATAATACCCTACTGCTCGTATACCCAAATCATGTTGGATATTCCAGTATAGGGCATTTACATCCATGGTAATAAAAAGAAAATCCTCCTCCCATGTTATATTCTTACATTCATTTAGAAGCTGGTTTGAGTCCAGGAGATATGAGGGGAGGCTTTTAACCAGATCCTGCAAAAACAGGTTGAAATAATGCGACAGCTAACTTGTGAGTGTCCGCTTTTATTGGCCAGCCCGGTGGCTTGTCCTGGCTCTTATGTACTTTAGGCAGGTGATAGAATATTGCTGTATTCTGATTTTTGTTCATCAGAAATCTCTTTTCTTTTTTATCTATGTTTTTTCTATGCTCATCATTAATTTAATCATGATATTCCTCAATACATTTTTTAGAGGCATCAGATTTTAATTTTTTACAGTATTGTTCATCCGCAAGTATATGCTTCTTTCAAATATACTTCCCTATCCTGAAGCACAATGCCCCCCCCCCCTTGTCCGCTTCCCTTATTACTATTTTACTATTTTCCTTTAGACCTTTCATAGCTTCCCTTTCATCCCTAGGGATGTTATTTCTATGCTCATTTATTTTTTTTAATTTATTTTTCTTTTTAGATTTTATCACTTCATTTTTGTTTACTGTATTGTTTGTGTTTGAGTCTATATTTCTGAATTCTTAATTTACTGTGGAATAAAATGTCTCCAAATTACTCCCCCTATGGTGAGTTGGATTAAATTTAGACTGTGGGCATACTTCTTTATGTAAAAAATTATCTATATTTTCAGCAGTTTTTTCTGTTATTTGTTCAGATTAAGGGTATGACCGCACTTTGCGTCGTCCTAGTTGCATTTCTAAATGCACGTTTTGGAATTAATTGATTTAGCCAAAGTTGCCTTTTTCAGAAATTAAGCGCTAAAAACGCATACGTATTTACCGCGTTTTAGATGCGTTTTCAGTGCTATTTACATGCTTTTTCCCTTGCATTTTGACAGATGCGTTTTGAACATCAAGACACTGCTAAATAAAGATTAAATAGTCAAACAGAATGAAAAAAGAGAAAAAAAAGCAAAACATATAATTTTTTAATTATTTAAGAAAATAGTTATATTTCATGAAATTATAGCGGTTTTATAATATTTATTGCTAAAATAGCAATAAAATCATAATTTTCAATAATTTAATTGTCGGACTATCTGTGTGTGTAAAGGGACATATTATTCCATTATTTTAATGTCTGTAAAGCATGCGTTTTTAAAGTAAAAAGCAGTGTTTCTGCACCTAAAAAGCATGTAAAACGCAGGAATTTTGATGTTTGTTGCTTTTTTAAACTTCTCATTGACTTAAATGTTAGCAAAACGCTGCAGAAATGGCAAAAACAATTGACATGCTGCTTCTTTGAACGCATGGTTTTTGCCACAAATTATGCAAATTAAACGCAGTGTTTTAAAACGCAAAGTGCAGTCTAGAAATCTACATTTTCCATAGACTATTATGGAAAAGCAAAACGCATGCCTTTTGGCATGAAAACGCTGCAGTTCAAAACAGACCTAAATAGCAGCTGAAACGCAGGTGGAAACGCAAAGTGCGGTCATACCCTTACCGTCTTTTGTGGATTCCTGTATAGCATAATGTCGCACTAGTGTTAATTTCCGTATATATTTATTTAGGTCTAAAAAGAGGTCAAATGCCTTTGCTTCTTGTGTGGGGCAAAAACCTAAGCCTTTCGAAAGAACAGCCTATTCAGATTTTGTCAAACTATGTTAAAACAGGTTAAAAATCTGGATCGTATTTTTTGAGTTTTGCTTCCTTTTAGGCCCCTTTCACACGTCAGTGATCCTGGTACGTTTGTGCTTTTTTTTATACATACCAGAATCACTGACATACGCAGACCCATTATAATCAATGGGTCTGCTCACACATCAGTGATTTTTCACTGACCGTGTCTCCATGCAGCGTGTACCCTTGGCTGTGATTCTGCACGGAAACATGTCAGTTTTTGTCTGGCATCACTGATGACCCACAGACCACACTATGGTGTGATCCGTGTGTGATCAGTGAAACACGTACAAGAAAATCACGGACATATTAAATATTAAAAATTTTCAACTTACCTTGCCTGAGATTCGCTCTGGAGCCTCTGCTTTCGGCAGCTCCTGCCTGGCTCATGAATATTCATGAAAGCAGGAACTGCCGACCAGGAAGTAGCTGCTGAGAGTGGTGGGCGGACGCTGGAGAGCCGAGGAGATCAGCACCATGGACAGCAGCAGTGAAGGCAGGTGAGTAATGTCCATATGCAATCACGAGATCACGGATCACGGATTGCACATGGACAACCCACGTGTGCCGTGAATCACGGAGGGACATGTGCGTGTTTTACACGTCAGTGAAGAACGTCAGTGTTTTTCACTGACGTGTGAAATGGGCCTTACTATGATTTCTTTTCCTTCTCTATATTCAGTGCTTTTTTCCCTCTTTTTTTTTCCTCCCCTAGACCTTCTGGGCCTCCTTTTCTTTTTAGGGATTTTGTTGAGGTTTTTGGGAAATATTTCAATATTGTGTTTATTTTGCCTCCCTGTATTGACACCGGGGTCGTTATCTGTGAGCCGCTCTCGATATTGGGCAATAGTATTTCTGTTAGCGGTGCTCGTTTTACTACCAACTCTAAAAAAGAAATATTGGAGTTCGCTGGTGAAGTGACAGTGATCTGCGTGATCAGCGGTGCCGTCACGAGGTTACCCGCAGCCACAGCTGAAGTCCTCCCGCTGACATCTGTGGCCGCGGGTAACCTGAGTGACGTCATCACTGATACCGCGACTCACTTCAGTTGCTCCGGGGAGCTCACAGAGAGCGGTCATGGTCTGTCATGTCAGCTTCTGATGTAGCAGAGCTAAGAGCGTTGTGGGACCTCTGTAGATTACGTCGGACCTGGAGGGGGATTTGGGGACTTGAATAAACTGGTGAAAGAGGGTGGGGTTTTTTTTGTCATTTATTTCAAATAAAGGATTTTCGGTTGTATGTGTTTATTTTCTTTAACTTACAGGTTTATCATGGAAGGTATCTCGGGGAGACGTCTGCCATAATTAACCTAGGAATTAGTGGCAGCTATGGGCTGCTGCCATTAACTCCTTATCACCCCGATTGCCACTGCACAAGGGCAATTCGGGATGAGCCGGGTAGAGTCCCAGGACTGCCGCATCTAATGGATGCGGCAATTCCGGGCGGCTGCTGGCTGATATTGTTAGGGTGGGGGGCTCCCCATAACGTGGCGCTCCCCATCCTGACAATACCAGTCTGATGCTGTATGGCTTTAACCTGGCTGGTATGAAAATTGGGGGGAACCGCATGCCAGTTTTTTTTTATTTATTTATTTAATTTACTGCACAATATAGACCCGCCCACCGGCAGCTGTGATTGGTTGCAGTGAGACAGCTGTCACTCAACGTGGGGGCGTGTCTGACTACAACCAATCATAGGCGCCGGTGGGTGGGGAAAGCAGTGAATACTAGATAGAATAATGAGCGGCCGGCTTTTTCAAAAGAGGAAAAGCCGCCGGAGCTTTGTGACAGCTGTGCAGCGCCGCGCCGGTGATCGGGGATTGGTTAGTATGAGGGGGGGGAGAGGGATAGACCGACAGACAGAGAGACCGACAGAGAGAGAGAGACCGACAGACAGAGATAGAGATTGACCGACATCTACAGACCTCACTCATTTCCAGTGTTTTCTGCAACATGCGATAAATGTATTTGGAAAAACACATGTCACTAGGATGATGTGTATGCCGTCTATGTGACATACGTTTTTTTCACGCACTCATAGACTTTCATTGGAGTGACTCGCACATGAAACTCACCAAAACGCAGCATGCTGCGATTTTCTTCTCAGTCCAATTTGGACTGAGAAAAAAATAGCAGATCGGAGCTGCCTCATTCATTAACATTGGTCAGAGTGCAATGCGAGATTTTCTCGCATTGCACTCGTGCGAGTTAATCGCAAGTGTGACTCCAGCCTAACTGATGTCTGATTTCATTCTTCATATTTTTTTCAAGCTGGAAATAATTTTGGACTTTTATTTTAGTATCATAGTTACAGTCCTTTTGTTGTGCCCCTATATTGCCCCTATTAGGCTCCATCAATATCAAAGTAGAAAGAATGTTTTTCTGGCGATCGGCTCTGTTCACAAAGGGCTCCATTTAGCTCTTCGCTGCTCTCCTTCTCCTTAATTATAACAGGTGTCTTTCCCAGTAGTGTCTTTCCCAGTACTGTCACCATTTGGGTGGGGACTAAGTCTGGCTGGTTTTAGACACACCCATTAGAAATTGCACTGCAGGTCGGTAGTTTGTAAAAATCCTTACACCAAAGGAAAAAAAAAAATTACTGAATTTTTATGACAACATTTATTAGTTTCTAAGATATTTTTATGAGCATTCTAATGTGTGCATTTTTGATATTGCTTTTTATGACTTTTTTTATTAAGTGTTTTTTCAGTGTTTTATGAGAGTTTGATAAACACTTTTAGTGCTCGTGTACACGTTGCGTAATTGCATGCATTTACGCTACGTATTGCACTGCAGCGTAAATGCATGCGTTCTGCGTCCCCTGCACAATCTATGTAAATTGTGCATGATACGTGCGCACGTTGCTTTTTTGAACGCAGCGATTTGGATGCCAAAATTTTGACCCAAATCCATGCATACAAAAAAGCAGCATGTTGATTAATTTGTGCACTTTGGATGCTGCTCCCACTCTGTCTATGGTGGGGGCTGCATCCATAGCGCATGACATCGGGATTTATTCTGCTGAAACACTGCATCCATTACGCAGAATTTCTGAAGCAATTTGAAGCATGCATGTGCTGTCAAATCGCTGCAGAAATTTCAGCAGGTACGTGTGAACATAGCCTTATACAAATATGCTTTTAAACCTAACAAAGGTAGTATATATATATATATATATATATATATATATATGTATATATATATATATATATATATATAGTTACATATAATTATATATCACATCTTAATGTTGTTTGTTTTGTTTTTTCTCTTTTTCATTTAATTGTATGGTGTAAGAATTTTTACAAACTACCAACCTGCCGTGCAATTTTTAATGGGTGTGTCTAAAACCAGCCAGACTTGGTCCCCACCCAAATGGACGTGTTAGTACTTCTTATAAAATTTAATATAAAATCTAGTCAGAAATGTAGTGCATCTAGACAATATACCTGAGTGTAATTTCCACACGGTATAAGGAATCCAAGAGAGTAAATTCTAACTGTACTTTATTCTTCTACTTCTCTCTCCAACATACAGCATAAGGCTATGTGCGCACGTTGCGTATTTGCATGCAGTTACGCTGCGATCTGCACCGCAGCGTAACTGCATGTGTCCTGCGTCCCCAGCATAATCTATAAAGATTATGCAGGAGACGTGCGCACGTGGCGTATTAGAGCGCAGCGCTTCGGCTGCTGCCCGAAGCACGCGTTCTAAGAAGTGACATGTCACTTCTTTCCTGCGCTCTGCATGCAGTCCCCACTCTGTCTATGGGAGGGACTGCACTCAGAACGCATTTCATTACGGAATCTTTCGGCAGCGATTTGAAGCGCACGTGTGCTGTTCAAATCGCTGCAGAAATTTCTGCAGGGACAAACGCTACGTGCGCACATAGCCTAACAGTTTCATCAGCATGGTCTAAACTGAAACTAAAACTTCTTTTCCACCTCCCTTCCTGTCCCTACCCACAATTCACCAGACCTGGTTTTTCAGCTGAGGTCTTGTAGGTTGGTCTGTGATGCACAACAGTGACGTGACCTCTTTTGATAGCACTTGGCTGTGCCCGTCACCATCTGTCTGCATAATGTTTCATGGCTTGTTTGTTAGAGAAATCTGTTGATCACACAGAAGAGTCACTTGGTAGGGGATGGATGGTCATGTCAGGGATACATATATGCAGAGTTCTGCTGAACATTAAATGAGCTGGAGCAGCATTGGTAGTAGAATGTGGCGTATTGCGGTAATTGCGCATGAATTTGTGTAATGACTGTTTCAGTGGAGTGTGCTCCAGACTAGCTGCCTTGATTCGTTTTCCCATAGTGCGCATAAAATGTTCTATGATTCCATTGGCTTGCGGCCAGCAAGGTGTGATTTTCCTGCAACTGAACCCCAAGTATTCAGCACATTGTGTGAGCACATGTCCATTGAACCGAGGTCCATTGTCTGTTTTGACCACACTTGGAATGCCATATGCAGAGAATATGTCATCCAGTTCTGGTATGACACTAGTAGTGTGAAGCCCCACAGGTGGTGTGTCGGTGCATACCTTCAGGGACTCCACGTAGCTGGTGCTGGTCACAGGTAGGAAATCTTCGGTTTTGATCGTGACGCCACTCTCAGTATTGCGGTCAGTGGGGACCGCCACTGCAGGTTAGGGGACGCCTGGGGCTGATGGTGTGTGCAGTTGGTTGGAATAGCCTCCTGAGAGTGAGGCAAGCTCCAGGGCCCAGTGTAGGTGCGTAGTACCACAAGGCGCAGAATGACTCACACAGGCAGAACTGTCTTTCAAGGGCTTTACTCACATTTGATGGCAGGGTGAGTAGCCCGGGCGTAGCTGAGATGAACCAGATGGGAACCAGGTATCCTTCAGGCTGACTTTATGAGGGTGACTACTGACTCGCCTTCCTTAGCCCTTGGTGGTTTGGGGTGACCCCGACTTTTAGTCCCTATGGGGGTCGCCCAGGGAAGATGCTGCAGCCTCTCTCCCCCTTTTGTTTGCCGTTTGCTTGTTCCCCGGACCAGGCCACTCCAGCTTCTTGCCTCCTGTGACCTATGGGCCCTCACTGCGGTTACGTGGCTGCGGCTTTTGTGGTGTTGTGGTGTGGGCTTTGAGAGCCCCACACCGGCAGGTTTAGCAGAAGAAAGCTGGATCTATCTTCGCTTCGGGATCTGCCGCCCGGTTGGGCCTGGTGCTCTCTAGCAGTCTCCTTACTTCCCACTCCGTGCTTTCTCTCTAGCTGAAGCTGGCTTTCAGGTAGCACTCCTAGTTGACCGTTCTCCCCCGTCTGTAGCCACTGCGCGGACGCTGTCAGATTGCACAGCTCCAGGGATCTGCTCCTCACTTGAGCTCCCTGGACTCTACACTGAACTGGCTCACTGCTCCTCCTCTCCTGTTCTTGCCTACGCCACCTAGCAACCAGACTCTCCACCACACCCCTTGAGAGGAGATGGAGGCTCTACCCCCTCCACTATTCCAGTGAAGGTGAAGGCTTGCCCCCTCCTGGGATCCCCAGGGGTCCTCTCATGGGTACATGTGTGAGACCTGATCACTATGCGCCTGTGTTCCACACCCCTGTCAGCCTTCTGGATTACCTGTATTGTACTGTCCCCAGCATGGGTGCAGTACTCAGTGGTGCCTGACCAGGTCAGGGGCGCCACATTCCCCCTTAGTTATCACCAGCACGTCCTCGGGCTGCAAGACAACATTTTAAAATGCATAAAACATTTAAAACATGTAAAACATTTTTAAAAGCACCAGGTATCAGACATCACCACCCTCCACCCACAAGTCCGTTAACCCACCCAAAACCCTCTCAGGAGGCAGGTCACCGGTCCTTTTGGTAACCAGATCTGGGCCATCTACTTCCCCAGACCTTTCCTCCAATCTTCCTCTCCCGTTGGCCGCGACTTCAGCCACTTCTGGCAGGATGTAGAGGCGGCTTACATGGGCTGGTGGTTTCAGGGTATACCTGGCCTGGTGGATCCGCGCCTTCAGCCTCTTCTGGCAGGATTCAGAGGCGGCCTCCACAGTTGGTGCTGACCAGGTACCCTCTTTGTGGTGGTGAGCCAAGGCCCCATAAACAGGCGTGCTCTCTGGTCGCAGGTGAGCCAAGCCCCTAAACAGGCTGGCCCTGGTGGTGGTGCCACTGGTGTAACTATTTACACTGCGAGAGTTTGTGGCTATAGCCAGTTCATAGCCTTAAGGTTTATGGTTTTCTCACAATAGTTTTTGTGGGCGCATTTCTTAAACGTTGCAAACAAAACTTGTCAAAACTTCAACTGGTAACTTGCTGTATTTCTTTACTTCTCTCTACTCTACTCCTCCGTTTCACCAGGGCGTGGGCATGTAGGGCACTGGCACCTGTGACTTTCTTGCTCTCCGTCGTCGTCCGTGGTTGTTTCATCTGTAGGATCTTTGTCTGTGGTTGTTTCATCTGTAGGTTCTTTATCTTTCCTTTCTTGGTCTTCATCTGTTTCTACATCTGGTTCTTTATCTCTGTCTTTTCTTTCTTGTCTTTCTTGTCTTTCTTGTCTTTCTTGTCTTTCTTGTCTTTCTTGTCTTTCTGGTCTTTCTTGTCTTTCTTGTCTTTCTTGTAGCATGGGATGGCTGTAAGGTTTGCTGGGACATAGCGCTACGTCCAGGGCATACAATCCCCTTTCGCCCTGATGCATGGTGAACTGAACTGAGTCTCCCATCTTTAGATTTCTGCCAGGGTGTCCTCTAGGCAGATGAGCTCTTACATCTCTCCTGTTAACAAATATCCCCTCCTTGATGCCAGGGGCTACAATGAATCCATAACCACTTCTCAGATTGAAATCTTCCACTACGCCATGACACAGGGGTCCTCTGGCCTGGGCTTTGGACCTTCTTAGGCACCTTTTCTCCTCCAGGTCTCTGACCGTGTCTTCTCTCTGCTCTGGGGATTGTGGTGCTGGAGCAACCTGTGTTCTGCTGCGCCGTGTCTTGCGGGCTGGATTCATGCCTGTGGGCTTCCAGGTGAGGTCTTTGGGTTGATCTTCATCTGCTGACGGTGTCAAGTCTTCCTCCTCCCAGCGGGAATAGGGCAGCATCTCCGGCTCTGGGTATGGGTCCACTGCTGGTGGCACTGGAGTCGGAGTCAGCCCTTCTGCTTCCTGGCCTCCTCTCCCCCTTAGTTCTTCTTGGCACTCCTTTGGTGGCAGTGCTGGGGATGGGCTTTCTTCAGCTGGTCTGGGCGGTGGACTCTCTGGCGCGGCTGCAGGGGTTACCTGAATCTCCTTGGGGGTATGCGGAGGGAGCAGATACCGATCCACCATCTCCTGTGGGAACTGGGCCTCTAGGTCAGCCTTCAGCTTCCAGTATTCAGGGTCCTCTCCTATCAGGGTCTTCCTAGCAGGGACCTCTCTGGACTGGGGAGCGGTGTCTGCTCTGGCCTTGCAGGCCGGGGAAAATAGTGATGCAATCTCTTGGCGGGCCGCGCCCTGTATGGCGGCGGCCTGGTCTTGGCGGGCCGCGCCTGGCATGGCGGCGGCCTGGTCTTGGCGGGCCGCGCCTGGCATGGCGGCGGCCTGGTCTTGGCGGGCCGCGCCTGGCATGGCGGCGGCCTGGTCTTGGCGGGCCGCGCCTGGCATGGCGGCGGCCTGGTCTTGGCGGGCCGCGCCCGGCATGGCGGCGGCCTGGATCAGTGTCGCTGTTGCAGGGGGCTCTGTGCAGGCTGGGCTGGACGTCGCTGCAGCGATCGGAGCTTGGCGGGCCGCACCCGGCGGGGCTGCGGCCTGGTTCAACATATCACTTGCGGCGCGGACGAGCGTCACTGCTGCGTTGGGGTCTTGGCGGACCGGGTTCAGCAGGGTGGCAGCCTGGGTCAGCGTCACACCTGCAGCACGGATGAGCACTGCCGTGGTGGTCGGAGCCCTGCGGGACAGGCGGGGCATCGCTGCAGCGGCCTGGGCTTGGCGGACCGCACCTAGTGTGGCTGCGGCCTCACTCAGCGTCGCCGCACCGGGCGCCTCCTCTGGGACCGCGGTCGCAGCAGCCAGGGTCGGGGCTCTTGTTCTAGCCGGGGCAACACCGGACTCACCCATCGGGGTCTGAATCGTCGTCGCCGCTCGATCCGGCAGGCTCCGCGCGGCTCTCTCCTCATAGGTCCGGACCGCGGCAGCCATCTCCAGCAGTTCCATTCGTTCTTCCCGGATCTGCTCCACAACCCGGTTCTCCAGTCGGTCGCAGAACTGGGCCAGCTCCCGATACCACCAGGCAGCGGAGCCCGGTTCTGGATTTCTGCGGTCAGACGCCATTTCTTCTGCGCCCTCTTCTGCACGACTCTCCAGCTGTGGACTCGCCGTTGCCTCTGATAGCAAGCTGTTCAGTTTCTGCTCTGCCTCTTTCAGCAGCTCCTTTCCCAGCAGCAGGCTTGTGGCTCCCCTTCTCTCTCGCCGTTTCTGGACGCTTCCGCTTTCTTCATCAGCAAGGTCAGGACTCTGCAGGGGATCTCTGGGTAGCCACACCTCTTCGTGGGCGGTAACTTCTTCCAGCGCGGGCTGCTGTTGTTTTTCAGCGCGCTTTTCATGGTGGCAATATGGCGGCGCTTCCAATTTTTCAAGCGGACCGCCCAGGCACATGGTCACCTGTCTGAACAGGTCTAGTCCTTATCCTGTTCGTGACGCCAGATGTGAAGCCCCACAGGTGGTGTGTCGGTGCATACCTTCAGGGACTCCACGTAGCTGGTGCTGGTCACAGGTAGGAAATCTTCGGTTTTGATCGTGACGCCACTCTCAGTATTGCGGTCAGTGGGGACCGCCACTGCAGGTTAGGGGACGCCTGGGGCTGATGGTGTGTGCAGTTGGTTGGAATAGCCTCCTGAGAGTGAGGCAAGCCCCAGGGCCCAGTGTAGGTGCGTAGTACCACAAGGCGCAGAATGACTCACACAGGCAGAACTGTCTTTCAAGGGCTTTACTCACATTTGATGGCAGGGTGAGTAGCCCGGGCGTAGCTGAGATGAACCAGATGGGAACCAGGTATCCTTCAGGCTGACTTTATGAGGGTGACTACTGACTCGCCTTCCTTAGCCCTTGGTGGTTTGGGGTGACCCCGACTTTTAGTCCCTATGGGGGTCGCCCAGGGAAGATGCTGCAGCCTCTCTCCCCCTTTTGTTTGCCGTTTGCTTGTTCCCCGGACCAGGCCACTCCAGCTTCTTGCCTCCTGTGACCTATGGGCCCTCACTGCGGTTACGTGGCTGCGGCTTTTGTGGTGTTGTGGTGTGGGCTTTGAGAGCCCCACACCGGCAGGTTTAGCAGAAGAAAGCTGGATCTATCTTCGCTTCGGGATCTGCCGCCCGGTTGGGCCTGGTGCTCTCTAGCAGTCTCCTTACTTCCCACTCCGTGCTTTCTCTCTAGCTGAAGCTGGCTTTCAGGTAGCACTCCTAGTTGACCGTTCTCCCCCGTCTGTAGCCACTGCGCGGACGCTGTCAGATTGCACAGCTCCAGGGATCTGCTCCTCACTTGAGCTCCCTGGACTCTACACTGAACTGGCTCACTGCTCCTCCTCTCCTGTTCTTGCCTACGCCACCTAGCAACCAGACTCTCCACCACACCCCTTGAGAGGAGATGGAGGCTCTACCCCCTCCACTATTCCAGTGAAGGTGAAGGCTTGCCCCCTCCTGGGATCCCCAGGGGTCCTCTCATGGGTACATGTGTGAGACCTGATCACTATGCGCCTGTGTTCCACACCCCTGTCAGCCTTCTGGATTACCTGTATTGTACTGTCCCCAGCATGGGTGCAGTACTCAGTGGTGCCTGACCAGGTCAGGGGCGCCACAGTAGCAGATGTTGAAGAGACAAATGAAATGTCAGGGTATCTAGAATATTCATCAATTGTTACTAGAATGTATTGGCCATTCATAGGCGCCGGTGGGCGGGGAAAGCAGTGAATACTAGATAGAATAATGAGCGGCCGGCTTTTTCAAAAGAGGAAACGCCGTCGGAGCTTTGTGACAGCTGTGCAGCGCCGCGCCGGTGATCGGGGATTGGTGAGTATGAGAGAGGGGGGGAGAGGGATAGACCGACAGACAGAGAGACCGACAGAGAGAGAGAGACCGACAGACAGAGATAAAGATTGACCGACATCGACAGACCTCACTCATTTCCAGTGTTTTCTGCAACATGCAATAAATGTATTTGGAAAAACACATGTCACTAGGTTGCCTTCTATCGGGTCTTTGGCTGTTAGAAAACCCCTGGGGTTCCGGTCACATTCGGATTTTACTATTGTCGGCGGCTCCAAGCCTGGTCGGGGTCCAATGGCCCTGCCTGTGTGTGCTGGCTTCACTTCGCTCCCCGGTCGGTACCGGCGGGCCAACGCCCGACCCCGGTCCTACGGTTCTGCGTTGCTCCACCACTCCTGCAGACGGCCACCACCGTCTGCCAACCTTGCTGTCAATGCCTGGGCCACAAACCCAGACACCCAAGTGTTTGCTCCTCTCACTTCAACCTCCTCACTCTAACTCCTCAACTGTTCTGTCACTTTTCCCGCCTCCAGGCCTGTGAACTCCTCGGTGGGTGGGGCCAACCGCTTGGCTCCGCCCCACCTGGTGTGGACATCAGACCCTGGAGAGAGGCAACAAGGTTTTGTGTTTGGCTGGTATTACTGTCGGTTGGGGGTGTGTGAGTGTTATCTGTGGCGACCTGGCTAAGCCAGGGCGCCACATTCCCCCTTGGTGAAATGCAGACCATCCGCGGGCTGCCCGTCCATCACCGGTTTTATTTTTTTTTCAAAAACTGTAAAAATATAAATAACATATGAACATTTTAAACATATAAGCATTTTTGTTAGGACACTTCAAACGTTGCACATATAAAAACATTTTTAATGACGGACGGACGGATGTCTTCCGCTCTCCCACCCAAGCAACGTAGCCCTGATGCTGCCCCCAAGAAGTGCGCAGCACCCCTTGACCCCAGTCCAGGTTCAGGCTGCCCGAGCGGGAACGGGTACGGTAACTCGCACCCGGCTGTCACTTCAGGGGACCCCACGTCCAGGGGGACCCCTGACCCCCGGAGGATGGCCACCGGTCCTGGTGGTGGCCGGGCCCCAGCCTACTCTGCTGCGGGCCCTTCCTCCAATCTGCCTCTCCGGAGGCGGCAACGGTTTCCATCCCATAAAACTATTTACAAGCACACCAGTTCGTGGGTGGCCTGCCAGTTCTCGGCCATGTCCATGAGTAGTCTCTCATGCAGGTGGTAAAAACTCAGAAAGTCCCTCCGGGGACAACTTGCCAGCAACGGCCGGAATAATCACGTAGACAATCAGGTGAAGATCACGGTTGATTAATGTCATTCATTCAAACTGCTGAGGGTCCCAATGGGGACAACTGCTTGCAACGGCGGACCGCTGCCACTACTTGACGTCGTACTCCTCTAAGACCTCTTCCAGCTCCACATCCGGACGGCTTGGTGGAGGAGGAGGGGGCTGGGGCCGCATCTGCTCACCGCGGCTCTTCCTCTGCTTAACGTCCAGGGCGAACCAGCCCCTCTCCCCGCAGTGGCGGGTGTAAGTCACCAGGTCGCCCGGCAACAGATCACGACCTGGATTGCCCGTGGGGAGGTTCGAATTTACATCGCAGCGGGCCACAAATACTTCGGCCTCCAGGCTCGGCTCGTAGATGCAGCCGAACCCCCTCCGTTGGTCAAACTGCCGGACTTGGCCCTCGTACACTGGGCCCCGCACCCGAAAGGTGGCATGGCGGAGTGCATCTTTCTCTTTATTCACCCTTGCCATCACTTCGGCCCTCTGCTGCTCCCTGGCGGCAATCTCCTGGCCCAACGGGTTCAGTTCCCTGTCCCAATAAGGGGCGTTGGCAGGCCCCTGCGCCTGGGTCAGGCCCCGTTGGACCGCGCCCACACCGGCCACTACCGGTACTCTTTCATGGGGGTCCTGCGGTGTTGTGGCCTGTACTGCTGCTTGGCAGTGGCGGCCCGGCGCAGCCTCAGCCGAGGCGGGGAATTCAGGGTCAGTTGGCCTCACCGGTTGGGACTTCTTCCCCGGCCGGACGGACTGCCGGAGCCGGGACGGTCTCAGGTGCGGCCACTTCCGGGGCCAACAGCTTCTCGTCGCGGGCGGCTACTTCCCGCGGGGCTTTCCATGGTAGCGGAAGGGACACAGGCCGTTCCCGGACAACACCCCCAGGCCGGTCCTCTAGGGCGGACGGGTTGGATTCCACTACCGGTGTTGGGGGTAGCGGACCGAGCGGAGGGGCAACAGCAACCGGTACGGATGGCGGGGGAGGCAGGAGGGTGAGCGGGCGCAGGCCGGGCCCCTCAGCCGCAGCGGCCGGTCCTTCTCGGACACAGGGGCGTGGGTCGCTTACCCGCTCCTCCAACTCTACCTCCACCTCGCGTCTCCGCACGGCCGCCGCCACTTCCTCCATCTCGGCCACCCAGCGCTCCATCAAGAACCGGACCTGGGCTTGAAGGCGACAGCACATCTGTGCGGTCCAGGCTTCCACCCACGCCGCTGTTCCTGGCGTGGGCTCGGGGATTTCCGCAGTGCCGGATGGACGGGACATCGTGCACGGCAGTGTTCCAGGAACCAATTGTTTGCAGAGTCCTGGCGTCCCCGCTTTCATAGCCTCGGCTACATCAGGCAGACACACACCCGCCCCCCTTGGTTCTCTTCAGCACTTCCGTTTGTTGGGGGCGGGGCTTCGCTTTCGTGCTTTCCCTGCTCGGAGAAAACGCTCGAGCGGGAGAGTTTCGCGCCAAGATGGCGGCGCTTCAAAATTTTCGGCCGTACGCCGCCGGCGGAGATCACAAGGTGCACTTCTACTGGTAAGTAGATGGGTTCAATCCTGTTCATGACGCCAAGTTGTCGCGGGCGGGGAGGACACCGCCGCTGCTGGTCGCTCGCCAACGCTCGGGTCCGGCGCTGCTGCGGCTGCTCGGTGGCTCGAGCGGTGGGCCAGATCCGGGGACTCGAGCGGCGCTCCTCGCCCGTGAGTGAAAGGGGTGGTTGGTTTGGGGGATTTAGTCCGTGACGCCAAGCAAAATTAGGGACAAAGCCCGGGAATATTTATAAACAGTAAAGGTACGTTATTCCCATTTACAAATTTTTATTAAAGATATAAAACACACCATTAATGGAAAAAATAGACCAAAAGGTCACAGTGAAATAAATACAGTGAACACATACAAAATATATAATTCCAATTTCTGTGGGACCAGAGGGCTCAAGACTTAACTTGGAAATAGAAATACATTCAGGCAGCGCCACAAATAGAAGATTTTGGATGCTTGCTGTCCATGAACGTCCAAATGAATGTAAGTCAGCACTCTCCAGGTGTCCCCTTGTTTCTTGTTAAATCAAGGAATGGCAACTGTTTCCTTCAGTTTAGTAGAAGTAAGCCATTAAATTCAAGATTTACATCAATCTCCACCTCAACGCGTTTCCCCACATAATAAATATGTGGTTCATCAGGAGGCTACAAAACAGATAAGTTCTATCAGCAACAAGTTGGAAAAAGTATTCACCTAGATTGCATACTCATACATTACATCAAAAATAGGCATGTAAAATAACAGAACAACACAGTAATATAATAGTACCTGCCCAGGGAGAAAAGGGTATTAGATGTGCAGATCCATGGCGCCCATCACACAGGATCAACGGCTAGTCAGGCAATGCTGAAAGGAATGTACTGCCATAGTCCAGAGAGGCGTCATGGAACTGCACAAAACTGGGAGATTTAAATAGCCCACGGTCTTCTAATCAGCTGTAGGCGGTCAAGGCAATCATACTGATGCCGATATCGCCACATGTGCGCATGCCTGATAGGATTGCGCACACCTGAGAAAAACCAGGGAGACTGATATATTGGAGGCGCCTCCGTCCACATCACGACTGCGCCTGCCCAGAGTCTCATTGGCAGCGTGCATGTGCCGACGGAGGCCCTCATGTGCCAAAAAGTAGATGGATATAAACACAAGGACTGCGCATGTCCGAGGATCATGAAAATCGTGACGCCCACAAGAGCGCCGCCGTCCAGATCACCACTACGCCTTCGCCAATCAACAGGCAGCGCGCACATGTGGACGGAGGCCTCAAGATGCCAAACTTAAGGGAAGGTAAATAGAAGCACAGCGCATGCGCAAAAACCAACGGAGCCTGCATATAGATAGTAGAATAGTGCAGAAAACCGTATATTATATGCGCAGGCATAGGTAAAAAAATAATAAATACTAAGTGCCTCTTCCATGAATATAATATTAACTTTTAACCCCCATTAAAAAATATCCTTATGTATATTCATAATGATGATAGGGATTGGGGGGTCCCTTATTCGAGGAGGATATAAATAAGATAGATACTGAAAGGGACACCACGATAGACATGACCCTCATCTATAGCAACATATGCCACAGAGGCGTACATAATCATACAGGAGCGCCATGTCAGATCAAATCCCTAGTAGGCACATAGATTACATAGGCATAAAAATGGAACTTGATGAACAAACTGATAACATCATGCTGCATCAAATACTGTCAAAGATATTCAACAGAAATACAATCGTTCCCAGTCAGACACATCCCCCAATAAGTGAGGGTACATCTATAACCAGACTCCCATAGCAAGGACTACAATGCATAGATATTTACCAACAATATGGTCCATTCCAAAAGGAAAGGAGGTTTGTAAAGTAGAGCAAAACAGGTTTAAACTATACAAATTTTAACACCGCTTCAAAGCTAGGTGGGAAGGAAGCAGCCAAAGGAAAGCTGTTCATTCAGCCCCCTTGGGGTTAGAGATCCCATTTTGAATATCCAAGCGGATTCCTTCTGCAATAATGTCCGTGACGCCACCCACGGATTGTGGTGAAGATGGGCACCACCACTGCTGGTGACGGGATCCCGGGAGTGATGGTAGGGAGAAGCTGGGAGCGATGGTAGGGAGCAGCTGGGATGTTGTTTTACCCCTCTGTGGGTAGGGGTCGGTGGTCCCGGGGCCTGGTGGTGTGACGGGGAGGACAGGGTCGGTGAGGTGCAGTGTTACAGGGACAGCGCGGCGCGGTGCCGGATGGCACGGGTGTACTCACTCAGCAAGAGATGCACAAAGTCCTCGGTAAACCAAACGGCTGGATGGACGGGTCCCGCAGCCGGCTGCAGTGTTTCTCCCTGGACAGGTGATGGCGGCTGTCTTTGCCTGCACCTAGATGTACTTGTTTGACTACTATGGATCCCCAACGGTAGTCCGCTCCCCGGTGGATGGATGCCGGAGGAGCCCGTTTGCCCACAGGCGCTGGCCCTTGGGTCTCGAGCCTTAGGCGGTAGCTGTATACCCTCACGGTGTGGGCGGTTGCCTTCTATCAGGTCTTTGGCTGTTAGGAAACCCCTGGGGTTCCGGTCACATTCGGATTTGACTATTGTCAGCGGCTCCAAGCCTGGTTGGGGTCCGATGGCCCTGCCTGTGTGTGCTGGCTTCACTTCGCTCCCCGGTCAGTACCGGGGGCCAACGCCCGACCCCGGTCCTACGGTTCCACGTTGCTCCCCCACTCCTGCAGATGGCCACCACCGTCTGCCAACCTTGCTGTCAGTGCCTGGGCCACAAACCCAGACACCCAAGTGTTTGCTCATCTCACTTCAACCTCATCACTCTAACTCCTCAACTGTTCTGTCACTTTTCCCGCCTCCAGGCCTGTGAACTCCTCGGTGGGTGGGGCCGATGCTAGCGATGTTGCAGCATGTAAAGCCCGCTTTAGGTACAACTAGTTTGGTACCTCGAAGGACGAGGTGTTCTTCAGTGACTGTTAATTCCTCCCGTACACTTGAGAATAGTTTTAATTCCTTCAGATCAAGCTCAGAATCAGGAAATTTTTCCTTTTGGATTTCATGCCACGTTCGATTTGGTATGATTTGTATTAAGGCACATAGTGTCTTGTCATTTGTTGTTGTATTCACAAACTGATCAATAGAGAGTGCTTTTGGCACAACATGAGCTGTAAGGCCAGAATCACACTTGCGTATGACTCGGCGAGTCTCGCATCGGGATTACCCGGGGCGGCCGCACACTCTCAGACAGGAGTGGGTTAACTGCATAGAAATACATGCAACTGAGAAGCTCCTGTCCGAGAGTGTGCGGCCGCCCCGGGTAATCCCGATGGGAGACTCGCCGAGTCATACGCAAGCGTGACTCTGGCCTAATGAAGCGTATGTATTCTTCAATGGCGGAATGCTCAGGTAGATCATGAGTCATAGGATGTCTTGAAAGACAGCCGGATTGCTGAATTTTCCAGGTTTGTGAACAATTTTGTAGTTGTAGTCCTGTAGACATAGACCCCATCGTTCTATGCGTGCAGGCATTTTAGCTCTGGGATTTCCAAAGATCGTAAGGAGTGCTTGATGGTCTGTGACAACAGTGAAAGGAGTTCCATATAGAAATAAGTGAAAAGGTTCACATCCCCAGACAACTGCCAAGCTTTCTTTTTCAGATTGTGAATATTTCTGTTGAGTGCTTGTTAAGCTTTTACTTGCCTACACAGGATACATACTGTAAAAATCGCTGTTTAGTTAGCATAGATCATGTTCCTGGTCTGGTCCTTCCTCCAACATAAGCCTCTGGGAAGGAACATGGTTGGAAAGCATGTCCCAGCAATTATCTGCTGAATGTATGAAGCCAAAGTTCATATATTAGATGCCACTTGTGATGATCCAAATTTCCATTTCTATACAATATATCACCTTTTCATATTTAAAGGGTTACTAAACCTATAATAACTGGAAAACTTGTAAATGCGCAGCTTATATTAAGAGCTGTTAATATCAGTAACGCTTCCTGTGGGAGATTATCTTATTGCATAAGAAATGATATGGGGATTTTGATTATTATCCCTATATTGCGCTAAATCAGCACCCAGTCCCACGGGACTGGCGTCCACCATTAGTTTGTTTCGAAGGGCTGGATCAAGATAGGCCAAGGTGGTTGTTGAGCAAAGTTCATTTTTAATTGTTTCAAAACAGGTCTGACAGTCTTGGGACCATTGAAAAACACAGTTTTGCTTTGTAAGTTCCCTTAATGGATTGCTGATTGTTGAAAAATTTGGAATATATCTAGCACAGTAGCTTGCCATTCCTAGAAAAGAACGTACAGTTAGGTCCAGAAATATTTGGACAGTGACACAATTTTCGCGAGTTGGGCTCTGCATGCCACCACATTGGATTTGAAATGAAACCTCTACAACAGAATTCAAGTGCAGATTGTAACGTTTAATTTGAAGGTTTGAACAAAAATATCTGATAGAAATTGTAGGAATTGTACACATTTCTTTACAAACACTCCACATTTTAGGAGGTCAAAAGTAATTGGACAAATAAACCAAACCCAAACAAAATATTTTTATTTTCAATATTGTGTTGCGAATCCTTTGGAGGCAATCACTGCCTTAAGTCTGGAACCCATGGACATCACCAAACGCTGGGTTTCCTCCTTCTTAATGCTTTGCCAGGCCTTTACAGCCGCAGCCTTCAGGTCTTGCTTGTTTGTGGGTCTTTCCGTCTTAAGTCTGGATTTGAGCAAGTGAAATGCATGCTCAATTGGGTTAAGATCTGGTGATTGACTTGGCCATTGCAGAATGTTCCACTTTTTTGCACTGATGAACTCCTGGGTAGCTTTGGCTGTATGCTTGGGGTCATTGTCCATCTGTACTATGAAGCGCCGTCCGATCAACTTTGCGGCATTTGGCTGAATCTGAGCTGAAAGTATATCCCGGTACACTTCAGAATTCATCCGGCTACTCTTGTCTGCTGTTATGTCATCAATAAACACAAGTGACCCAGTGCCATTGAAAGCCATGCATGCCCATGCCATCACGTTGCCTCCACCATGTTTTACAGAGGATGTGGTGTGCCTTGGATCATGTGCCGTTCCCTTTCTTCTCCAAACTTTTTTCTTCCCATCATTCTGGTACAGGTTGATCTTTGTCTCATCTGTCCATAGAATACTTTTCCAGAACTGAGCTGGCTTCATGAGGTGTTTTTCAGCAAATTTAACTCTGGCCTGTCTATTTTTGGAATTGATGAGTGGTTTGCATCTAGATGTGAACCCTTTGTATTTACTTTCATGGAGTCTTCTCTTTACTGTTGACTTAGAGACAGATACACCTACTTCACTGAGAGTGTTCTGGACTTCAGTTGATGTTGTGAACGGGTTCTTCTTCACCAAAGAAAGTATGCGGCGATCATCCACCACTGTTGTCATCCGTGGACGCCCAGGCCTTTTTGAGTTCCCAAGCTCACCAGTCAATTCCTTTTTTCTCAGAATGTACCCGACTGTTGATTTTGCTACTCCAAGCATGTCTGCTATCTCTCTGATGGATTTTTTCTTTTTTTTCAGCCTCAGGATGTTCTGCTTCACCTCAATTGAGAGTTCCTTAGACCGCATGTTGTCTGGTCACAGCAACAGCTTCCAAATGCAAAACCACACACCTGTAATAAACCCCAGACCTTTTAACTACTTCATTGATTACAGGTTAACGAGGGAGACGCCTTCAGAGTTAATTGCAGCCCTTAGAGTCCCTTGTCCAATTACTTTTGGTCCCTTGAAAAAGAGGAGGCTATGCATTACAGAGCTATGATTCCTAAACCCTTTCTCCGATTTGGATGTGAAAACTCTCATATTGCAGCTGGGAGTGTGCACTTTCAGCCCATATTATATATATAATTGTATTTCTGAACATGTTTTTGTAAGCAGCTAAAATAACAAAACTTGTGTCACTGTCCAAATATTTCTGGACCTAACTGTACTTCACTAGCATTCTGTGGAATTGAGGCTGCTTTGATGGATTACACTTTCTTGGGATCAGGTTGTACTCCTTTTGCTGAGAAGATTTGACCTTAGGACTCTAATGAACTTTTATCAAATTTGCATTTTTCTTGACATTTCCAGGAGGGATTTTCCGGTCGTTGATTCCTGTATTATTCCCAATTACCCTTACCCGGTATCAATAATATCACGGACACTGCTTGCGATTTGGTAAAAAAATGGCCACAGCAGCCCTTTATTGCCTATTGTTTACACACTAACACAAGGGGGCGCCGTCCAACGGGCGTCCCCAACATTTAACAATAGGTAATACCATAATAATAATAATACAGTACGTAATACAATACGCAACCCTGGGTAGGCCCGGTCCAGAAACCACCTTCCACCACCAAAACATGATCCCTGGCTGCAACACACACCGGGCCGGAGATGAGGTATGAATCACCTACGGATCAATACTCCCCACCTTGCAGGACCCATGCCTGCAAGATCCTTGTAACCGGAGCCACTATATCCTACAAGTGACTCTCCAATCAAATAACATTATCCGTTAAACCGCCTCTGGACCAGACCTACCCCCGCCATAAGTTCGGTCCAGAAGCCATACTCCACCACCAGAACACAATCCCTGGCCACAACACACTGACCCAGAGATACGAGGCATTAATCACCTACGGATCAATACCCCAACCTTACAGGACCCCATGCCTGCAAGATCCCTGTAACCAAAGCCACAGTATTCCGCAAGTGACCCTCCAATCACAAAAACCTTCAGAAACACGATCCCTGGCCGCAACACACCGACCCAGAGATACGAGGCATTAATCACCTACGGATCAATACCCCCACCTTGCAGGACCCCATGCCTGCAAGATCCCTGTAACCAAAGCCACTATATCCTACAAGTGACCCTTCAATCACACAACCGTCAGAAACACGATCCCTGGCCGCAACACACCGACCCAGAGATGGGGGCATCAAGTATCAACCGTGTCTCAAAACCTTACATTCCTCTTTACCTCCAACTCAATATTATCCCCGGCTGCAACCTCCAGCCCAGAGATATGAGGCATCAATCACCTACGGATCAATCCCCCATGTGCATAACAGTAACTGTGACCTCAAAAACCTTAAAGCCCGTTAGCGACTTTAATCCAACAACATCCCCGGCTGCAACCGGCCAGGAGATAAGAGGTATTAATCACCTACGGATCAAAACCCCTATGCCTTGCAGAACCACGTGCTTGCACTGCACTTGGATCCAGAACCATGACCCCAACCAATGACTCCTCCTGCGATTACCATTTCACCAAAATGGATCACTGACCATAACAATGGTCCCATATTTAAATGAGGTAAAAGTCACCAAAGGAGTAATACCCTTACCCAAACCAAAAACTCCCGTACTTTCAATTACCTATCACCTGGGGCACTGTAGCCACCTGTGACTCCCTGGCAACCATCAACTCCTTAATATATAATCCTTGGCAACAACCCTGACCCATATATAAGGCATTGATCACCAACGGAGCAATACCTCCTCCTTGCAGACAACCTTGTACCTGCAGGTCACCAGTAACCGGAGCCACTGTACCTTCCCCAGTGGCTCTCAATCCAAACACCAGTAACAATTAGAGCTCCTCTGGACCAGACCTACCCCCGCTGCTGTGACAAAGGACATAATCCCCATTACTTATGCTGACCATACACATATACATCATACACATCATATACATATAAATATATTCCCACATTACCCCCATCTTATTCACCCACTTACAAGAATCCCAAATGACAATATACATCACAATCCACAAAGAAATATTTTTTTTTTTTATTATTATTATTTTATACACGACCCTTTCTCCAATCCTTTCTGTTCTCATTTTTTTTTTTTGTAACGGCTCTTAAAATTGAATAATTATACATCCATATAAACACCAATAATAACAATACACAATAGAAGGGAGGGTGGGTGGGAAGCTGTCATCCAGGAAGTGCAAGAGGAGGTAATTGGCTCCCACCTCCTATTATATACACCATGAAGCTCCCTCCTTTCCTACCACCACACTCCACCCCCTAACCAATCACCTTCTTTTCCTCATTCCTAAACGAACCAACACTGTTTAACCACATCAACTCCCTACCCTCCGGGCTGTCATGTCGTCCCTACACCCTATGGGTTCCATGGCTTTCTTGACATTTCCGGGCACAGGGAGCCGCTGCCTCCGCCGCAACCGCCGGGCACAGGGAGCCGTCACCACCACAACCGCCGGGCACAGGGAGCCGCCGCTGGGCACAGGGAGCCACCGCCGCTGGGCACAGAGCGCTGCCGGCATAGTAAGACCTGGGGGATGATTGGCAGTCAATCCTCTCCTTTTGATTTTAGCGCCCCTCACGCCGACCCCACCTACAAAGTACGTCCTCACGTAGGCAGTGCCAGTGTGGGGACGTAGTCTTTCAGGTATAGGAAATGCAGCGTTCAGCATTGAATGTGCTGTGTGGGGTTTTAAAGGGCCAGCAGCCAGTAAGATGCAGCTGCCGCCCCAGCACTACAGTTCCCGGGAATAAGCCCGGGGGCCGCAGAAAAAGTCGTATACGGCCCGCGGGCCGGAGGTTCCCCACCCCTGGTTTAAACTGAAACTAAAAACCTCCTTATCACCTCTCTTCCTGTCTCTACCCACAATTCCCCAAACCTGTTTTTTCTTAAAGAGACAGATACAATCATTGTACATTACACTGAGGAAGACATTTGTTTGACGAAATGCGTTTATGTTCTTGAAAAAATAATAAAAAATTGTACAGGAAATAATTATAGCCTGTATGATCAAATTGTTTGGGAGTGCACACAGCCTGGAGGATTTATCATTGATTCTTTGCATAACACCCTCAACCATCAGGCGCTCTGGAGAAGACCAGTTGTGGTTCATAGTCAAGCCCCTCTAGATTTTTTGTGTGCTTTGGACCGGTGGGATTGCTAAAATCTCGGCGAGCATAACACTAATAAGCAAAAGAGAATGCCATGCACACACAGAGGCATATCTAGAGGGGAGCTGGTGGGGCATGTGCCCCGGGTGCAGTGTCAGGGAGGGCGCTGTTGGGCCGACTGATGCAGCACTCTGAGTTTTCCCAGCGGTCAGTGACGGCGTCAGCACCTTTCAGCAAGGGAGGTGATGTATGCTGCGGCCCCCGGGCCAAGTTTCGGGGCCCGCAGTGCTCATGCCGGCAGCTGCACTTCCCTGGTTGCTGGCTCTTGCATCTACACCTGAACATAGCCTTGTCTGCGGTCTGCAGGGCCTAAGTTCATCTTTGGGCGGAGCTAGGACGCAGTGTGTATACCCCTCAGAACTGTCTGTCCCCTCCCCTGACCCCAGTGCTGTATACCCCCAAAACTGTCTATTCACCTCACCGCAGTGCTATATACCCTTCAGAACTGTCTGTCCCCTGACCCCAGTGCTGTATACTCCCAGAACTGTCTGTCCCCTGATGCCAGTGCTGTATACCTACCAGAACTGTCTGTTCCACCCACTACAATGCTATATACCTCCCAGAGCTGTATCTCCCCCATCCCAGTGCTGTATACCCCCCTAGAGCTGTTTGTCCCCCACTCCAGTGCTGTATAACCCCAGAGCTGTATGTCCCCTCCCACTCCAGTGCAGTATACTACCCCAAAGTTGTATACCCCCACACCAGAGCAGTATACCACCCTAGAGCTGTATACCCCTCCAGAGCTGTATCTCCCCTCACCCGAGTGCGGTATACCCGCAGAGCTGATTGTCCCCCCACTCCAGTGATGTATACCCCCCAGAGCTGTACGTCCCCCACCCCAGTGCTGTATACCCCCCAGAGCTGTATGTCCCTCACCCCAGTGCTATATACCCCTAGAGCTGTACGTCCCCCACCCCAGTGTCGTATACCACCTCAGATCTGAATGCCCCCCCTCTAAAGCTGTATGTTCCCAGCCTCTCCTGTGATATATATACAGCAGTGTCAGTGTGCTCTCTGTGTGGCCATGTCTGTTAATCATGGCCACCAATAAGCGCGGCACAGCCACATGCCAAGGAGGAGCTGGACAGAGACAAGCGGGGGAGGTGAGTGAGGCTGCTGCCGGCTTACCTATATTAATAATATCTGCAATGTATCTGTGTGTGCATGTATGATGTGTATCTATATATGTCAGTGTATATGACTATGTATAGATTTATGTCTCTTGATATGTATTCTTGTGAATTTGTCTTTAAATATGTATATGTATGTATGCTTGTATGTGTACATATTTGTGTATGTGCGTGTCTATGTGAGGATGGGGCCCATTGAGATTCTTTCACCCAGGGCCCACAAAAACCTGGACCCAGTCTTACTGTAGTTCCTGTATAGTCCTCAGTCTGATGATGACTGATAACTCCCAACTATCTCCTAAAAGGAATCTGTCACCAGGTTTTTGCTCCCCCATCTGAGAGCAGTATAATGCAGAAACAGAGACCCTGATTCCAGCGATGTGTCGCTTACTGAACTCTTTGCTGTCATTTTGATAAAATCAATTTTTTTTTTGCTGCAGATCTAGCAGTTATACAGAGCTCATGAATATGTTGGACTACCTGGCAGCATGCCAAGCAGTCCTGTAATGATAATCTACTGCTGATTAAACAGTGATTTTATCAAAACTACGCTAAGCAGCACAGTAAGTGACCCACTGCTAGAATCAGGATCTCTGCCCCTATATTATGCTGGTCTCAGATTAGGTGTTAAAATCCAGGTCACAATTTCCCTTTAAGGATGTACTGGAAGTTGTAGATTCCTGCAATACAAATGTCTATGTGTCTGACCTGACATTACAATAATGTACAATGTACTGCTTGTAGTTCTGATTATGTATTTCTGTACTGATGAGGGTTTTGATGCTGTGTTTCTAAACTTATGGGGTTATATGGATGTATTTCTGTACTGCTGGTGGTTGTGATGCTATGTTTCTGTATTGATGGGGGTTCTAATTATGTATTTCTGAAACTCTGGTGGTTCTGGTGCTGTTACTAGTTCTGATCCTGTACACAAGTAACAATACATAAATTGTGAGATTGGACAACTCCTTTACTTAGAATAGGGCTACACTGCCTAATTTTATAAGTAAAGTGTTGTCCAGGTGACACATAGAGTGACTGCAGATTTTTATCTCAATCCTGGAGAAGCCCTTTACTTATAAAATTAAACAGTGTAGCTCAATCCTAACAGCATGTAATATACTCCCTATCAGAATTCAGCTCTGCTCACTGGTTCCAGCAGACCCCACATGGCCTCTCCACTCATATGTGACTTTTATACTTGCATGAGACAATTATCTTTTCTTCACACGTTTCCCTTTGAACATTGAGAGAATTATTAAGAGCAGCTCGTCATCACGTGACTAAATGTGCAAATTACTTATAAATAATTGGTCACATGGGGGGGCGCCAAATTGAATTCTTGTCCCGGGTGCCGGAAAGCCTAGATACACCTCTCTGCACACACATGGCCAACTCTTACTTCTGTTTGTGAATCAATTATGCTGGTTGAGAGGCATAATAGGCCTAAACTGTGAAACCTTCATACTACTCATAGGATCAGGATTGATCAAAAATTAATTTTGTAAGTGCTAATTGGAGGTGGAAAGCTAGCGCTATGTCAGCTAGAAGTATTAAAGTGCTTGTCTCTTCAGAACTGACCTTTCCTAAAAGTGCTCCCCCTAGTGATCAGCTCAGCATGTCTGCTAATATGGGAATCAAACAATATCTTTAGGGAAGTCATGGACAGAGATGCAATTGCCCTGTGATGTATGGTTGTTACCAGTGGTATAACTAGAGATTGATGGGCCCCGGTGCAAAGTTCGGACCTGGGCCCCCCCTCTACATACACCGACACTTGGGGTATGGGAAAATGACGCTGACACTTGGCTCTTTCCCTCAGCACCCAGCTTCCCTATGTTCTGATATCCATCTTGTCCTTGGCACCCAGCTTCCCCATGCTCTGCAATACATTTTTCCCTCAGCACCTAGCTTTCCCATATCAGAGCATGGGAAAGCTGGGTGCTGAGAGATGTATTGCAAACCATGGAAAAGCTGGGTGCTGAGGGAAAGAGCCCTTTTCCCTCAGCACAAAATGTTCCCATCCACTGCTTGTATCTTTGTCCGCCCGTGTATATAGTTCTTCAAATACAATAATGGTCCCCACATAGCATTCCATATAGTATAAAGGGTCCCACATAATCCTTCATATATTAGAATGCAGCTCCATAGTCCTCCATGTATTATAATGCATTTCTCATAGTTACCCATGTATTATAATTCACCCCATAGTACTCCATATATCATACTGCGCCCCATAGTCCTCCATATATTATAATTCACCCTAGGCCTCCATGTATGATGCAGACAGCCTCCCATGTTTAATGCAGCCAGCCCCCCATGCTGCATGTATAATGCAGCTGTGACGCCCTGGGCAAGCCAGGGGTCACAGGTAATGACACCACCACACCCTACACCCCGGATAGGTACACCAAAGCTAGACCAGAAACCCTTGTTGCCTTCCTCCAGGGGCTGATGTCCACACCAGGGTGTGGGCCAGGCGGTTGGCTCCGCCCACCGAGGAGTTCACAGTTCTGGAGGAGGGAAAACACAGGCAGTCAGAGAGAGATAGAGTTTGGAGGAGGAAGTGGAAGGAGTTGAAGAGAGATTAGAGTTGAAGTTAGAGTGAAGTGGTAGAGGAGCAAGTGAGAGGAGTTGAAGCGAAGGAGAAAGTAACGGTTTGGAAAGCCTGAAGTTGGTCCGGGTGTGTGCCCCGGACTGAGACAGCAAGGTTAGCAGACGGCGGTGACCGTCTGCAGTGGAGGCTGATCGGAGGTTGCCGAAAGGACTGTGGACGGGTGGTGGCCCGGCGGTACCGGACCGGTATACAAAGAGAAGCCAGCACCATTGGCAGGGGCCTTTCGGATCCCGGCAAGGCTAGGAGTCGCCGTGAATTTGCCATATCCGTCAGTGAAGGGGACCTCCGGGTCTCCCAACAACTAAGTCCCGATTGAAGGCAACCGTACAACCGTAGGAGAGAGACACCGCCACCGCCAAGGCACCAGTTTCTCAGGGCCAGCGCCTGCAGGCAAAGAGGGGCTTCTCCGGCCCATATCCAAGTTGGGGAGCGGGTAACCGGTGGGAACCCATCGCTACCAACATTACACAAGGTGCAGGGAAAGAGACAGTCACCGTTAACTACCGGGGAAAAGCAACAGCAGCCGTCCGGGGGAACCGTCTTTCCAGCCATGTGTTTTACCGAGAACTGTGTCAACGTCTCAGGCTGAGTGAGTACCACCGTGTCGTATGGCACAGGGCTGCCCCCGCGACCCTGCACCTCAGCAGGCCCTGCACCCGGCCTGCCATCCACCCCTACCCCATCACCGGGCCCCGGGACAACCAACCCCCTACCCACGGAGGGGAGAAATAACAACAAAGCTGCTCCCTGTCACCGCTCCTGGAATCCCCATACAGAGCAGCGGTGGTGTCCACACAATCACCACAACCGTGGGTGGCGTCACGGACAATAAATCCCCAAAACCAATCCCCTTTTCACTCACGGGCGAGGAGCGCCGCTCGAGTCCCCGGGATACGTCCCATCGCTCGAGCCACCGAGCAGCAGAGGCCGCAGCAGCAGCGGCAGCCGGACCCGAGCAGTAGGAGAGCGCGGCGTCCCCTCCTCCGCCCGCGACACAGCCAGCCCCCCATGCTGCATTTATAATGCAGCCAGCCCCCCAGGCCTTCATGTATAATGCAGCCAGCCCCCCATGCTCCATGTCTACTGCTGGCCGCCCCCCCATGCTGCATGTATACTGCTGGAAGCCCCCCCATGCTCCATGTATACTGCTGACAGCCCCGCATGCTCCCCCCCGGGCCCCGGGTATGCACTGATTTTTTTTAAAAAAAAAAAAAAAACAAACCCAAAAAACAAACAAGTTTTTACCTCTCTCCTCATTCTCCCGCTGCTGTCCTCACGTGTCCTCGTTCCCCCGCTGCTCCATCCTCATCTTTCCTCCATTCCCCTGCAGCTGCGGTCGGCGTCCTCCTGCCCTGCACTCTGTGCTCTGAGCACAGCGGACGCACAGGAGTGATGTCACCGCGCAGGCACAGAGGGAGAATGAAGGAGCGTGGAGCTGCACAGGCCGCTCAATGCTTCTTCATTGCTGCTGTGCATGATGACGGGGGAGGGGTGCCCGGTGCCATCGCCACTGACAACGAGCAGGGGGGCCCGGTGTCAGCGGCAACGGGTCATATTGCTGCCACGTGGTCTGCGCCAGATCAGCGCAGCTCCTCTCACAGAAAGGAGCTGCTTGCTGATCTGCAGAGTGGGCCCCTAAGCTGCCGGGCCTGGTTGCAGTTGCGACCTCTGCAACCGCGGTAGTTATGCCCCTGGCTGTTACATAACCAGACTCCTGCGTGGTTCTGTTACTCTTGTTCTCCATCAACAGAGCAATCAGCTGTTCTTTGGTGTCAGAGGTTCAGTGAGGACCCTGAGCCTAGACTTGGGCAGCGCGGTTACTCACTAGTTAGTACTGCCCTACTCCAAAGATATACTTTTAGGGCATTTAGATTATGAGCCCTAATGGAGACAGTGATAAGCACTGTAGAATATGATTGATGGCACTATATATGTAAAATAAATGAATACAAAATAAATAAATGCCTTGTTAGACCTGCAGATAGGAGTGCAATGAAGATACCTATGTTAAGCCCGCTTTACACGCTTCAATATATCTCACAATCCATCGTTGGGGTCAAGTTGTAAGTGACGCACATCCGGCATCGTTTGTGAGGTATCTGCGTGTGACACCTACGTGCGATCAGGATTGAACGCAAAACCGTTGATCACAAACACATCGCATCTTTGTCTAGAATTGAACGTTTTGTTGCACGAACCTAGTCAATTGAAACGTGTGACATCCCTCATACGATTTTGGTGTGTGATGCTATGTGCGCAGGTGTGCGCTCTGCACCTCAGCTTAAAAAAGGTCCGCTTCAGAGCGCAGCTGAAAAGCTGCGTTCTGAAGCGCCTCACAATGTCTGTCATTCAATAATCTCTGTCAGTCGGTCACTATCTCTGTCCCTCTCTCTCTGTCCATGTCAGTCTATCCCTCTTACCCCCTCTCTCATACTCACCGATCCCCGATCACCGGCGCGGCGCTGCACGGCATTCACACTGCTCCGGCGGCTTTTACTATTTTGAAAAAGCCGGCCGCTCATTAAACAATCTCGTATTCCCTGCTTTCCCCGCCCACCGGCGCCTATGATTGGTTGCAGTGAGACACGCCCCCACGCTGAGTGACAGGTGTCTCACTGCACCCAATCACAGCAGCCGGTGGGCGTGTCTATACTGTGCAGTGAAATAAATAATTAAATAATTAAAAAAAACGGCGTGCGGTCCCCCCCAATTTTAAAACCAGCCAGATAAAGCCATACGGCTGAAGGCTGGTATTCTCAGGATGGGGAGCTCCATGTTATGGGGAGCCCCCCAGCCTAACAATATCACTCAGCGTGGGGGCATGTCTCACTGCAACCAATCATAGGCGTCGGTGGGCAGGGAAAGCAGGGAATACGAGATTGTTTAACGAGTGGCCGGCTTTTTCAAAATAGTAAAAGCCGCCGGAGCAGTGTGAATGCCGTGCAGCGCCGCGCCGGAGATCGGGGATCGGTGAGTATATGAGAGAGGGCTGCTCAATTCAGTTACTCAGGAGTTTAGCGGTCACCGGTGAGTCCTTCACTGGTGACCGCTAATCAGGACGCGACACAGACAGAGCCGCAGCATGACAATGAAGTCGGGTGAAGTTAACCCGAGTTCATTCTGATCGTGCAGCTCTTTTTGTGTCTGCTGTCATCGGCCATTCAGCTCTGCTACATGGCTGTCTGTGTCTGCTGTTAGTGGCCATGTAGCAGAGCTGAATGGCAAATGACATAGTAAAAACGCATCCCTACACATTACACACGCTTGGCAAGTCAATAAATAAAAAAAAAAAGGGTGCCAATGCATACGTCACAGAACACATGATCTAAAGGATCGCACACAAAATTGATCAATTTAACATAGACTACTAACGCACGTGTGACAGCAAATGAACGACCTACGTGCGATCTCATAAGATCCCATATGCAACCTGGGCGTGTCACATCGCAAATGCGATTGTAGAACTAATTGCAACGTGTAAAGTAGGTTTTATCATTTAGTGCTATATCTTTGATATTGTACTTGTGCTGACCTTGGCTAGTGCTCCCCTTGCTTTATTCTTTGGTTTACATTTGCCATTTACAGTATTTTCTGGTACAGTGGAATCTTGGTTAATGAGAAAAATCTGTTCTGGGAGTGTGCTTGTTAACAAAGTTACTCGTTTAGCAAAGCAAGATTTCCCATAGGAAATCATTACAATGCATACAATTCGTTCCACAACTTGTTAAATGTCACATCCTGGTCCCCTATTGTGCCATTCCACACACGTACAAACACACAAAAACATGCAGAAACACAAACACGCACGCACACACACATATTATGCTCACCTTACCTTCCGTTCCATCGCCAGCCTCCCGGATCTTGCAGTTAGCCAGTACAGGATGTGTATCAGGTAACCATCGCGACGAGGGAGGAACTTCCAGAGCGCTGACGTCAAAGGCAGGAGCCGCTTGACTCTGATTGGTCAACGTGCTGCCTTTGAGTAGCTGACAGCGGAAGTTCCTCCCTCATCACGACAGTTACCGATACACATCCTGTAGAGACAAACTACAAGATCCGTGAGGCCAGCGATGGAACAGAAAGTAAGGTGAGCATAATATGTTTGTGCGTGCATGTTTGTGCAAATTTGTGTGTGTTTGCGTGGACTGTAAGAGCGGGTCAGAGCGCGGTTGATGTACGGAACCGGAAGTGTGTGCGGTGAGTATTTTGCTCGTACGGCAAAGCTTGCTCGTAAAGTGAGTTACAAATTTACAGCAAGCTTTGCTCGTTAAGCGGAATACTCGCTAACTGGGTTACTCGTTAACCAAGGTTCCACTGTATTAGACTTGCACTTGACCTTGTTTTCTCCATTGACCCCGGCAAGAAAATCCAAATCCCTTAGTAGAGGTTAAAGGGTAAATAAAATGAAATCCATTATTATATTAGACATCACCCCTAAGTTTATCTGTCTCTAATCAGATTGTGTTTTAAAGAGATCTCTTCCAATTCAAGCACACTTGTATGTACATAATCGACAGTAAAGGTATGTGTCAGTGCGTAACAATGGTTGGACCTATAGAGATATGTTATGCCTGTTACCCCCAAGTAGGGCATCCATAATCCCTTAGTAAAGTGGTCCTAGTTGCGTAGCTTAACATGAGAGATTAGGCCTTATTGTTTTAATCTGAACAGATTGTTCTACTTGATGGCATTTGACAAATTACTATTGTGTATGGATGGCTATGGCTATAATTGTGCTACACTTCTGGCTGAACACAGATCATAGGTCATATCACATCACTCAGAAATCATTGAACTAACTAAAACCTTTCACTGATTTATATTTCAAAGAGTGGTCCATAAATTAACACTGCATTGGCCAGCAGCCAAAGTACGGAAGAGCCATCTCAGTAGGTTCACCTAGTGTTAAGAAGAGGGCACACCATGACTATTTTTATACATTACAGGTATGAGCCAAACTTCCAAACAGACCCGATGACAAACTGCAGATTAATTTATTTAATGGTTTAATGTGTCGTTCCTTTAATCTGCACAATATTTATTGTTAAGGCCTAATTAATAAAAGGCAATCTCTTTCAAGCCTTTTGCACTGGACACATTTTTCTTCATTGCTTTTTTCCCCTCTTCACTCAAACGAACAGCTAATTGACTTTTCCTGCTTGCTAGCTGGAACTGCTTTGATTAATTTATCATTAATTTTTAATCAGCCTTTTACGATGACTATACTAAATTATTGTCTCACTACCACATCCATCACGGAAGCACTACCACGCTGCAGATCCCTATCTTTGAAGAACCACTGATCACAGACAGGGTTCCAAGGTCAACACTATATTAAAATGTGCTTGGCTCTGTGGGGCATGATGTGCACTGGGGCACAACTCTCTGAACAAGTGACACCGAGCCTAATTATTACATTCAGAAGGCATTATGGAAAGGAAATTCATTGTACGTTGATGGAAATACTCTAACAGCTTAATAAATATTGTGATATAATTGTTAGATATGGACAGTTTTTACTTAAAATTCATGATTACCCAATCCAGGCACCGATTCACTTCTTATTCAATTAGAATTTCTATATGTAAATTATATATCTGAAAATAAAGATAATGTTTAATGTATTGCAGAAGAGAATTATGAAACTCTTTTTTTTAGATAAAGCCCATTATATTGAAAACCAAATACAGTAAAAGACTTAATAGGAAACAGAGGGGAAAAGACTACATATATAGGGGATTGCATTGTCACAGTTTATAAAGAAAATACATTTGCATCTCATTTCTTTAAAAGAATATTCCCTTCTCCTAGATCCTATCCCATATATTTTATGATATGATGTAATGGTGTGATGTCTGTCATTAGGTGGCGCTAGACACACTTGTGTGCAGTGAACGGAGAGGTAGTAAGACAAGCCAAGGTCAGAAGCCAGGAGGTAATGACAGGACACTGGGAGCAGACAGAGATGAGGTCAAGATACAAGCTGAGGATCAGGATTCCAGGAGAGTACTTACAGGATACAGGGAGCAGGTGGGGACGTGGTCAAGAGAAGGTCCGAGGTCAGTAGCAATTAGGTAACGACAAAAACAGTGAGACAGGCAGAGAAGAGTCAACAACAGTCCAGATTCCAGAGTCAAGATCAGAAAACTAAACACTACGGGAGCTGAGAGCATAACTTTAACTATAAAGTTTGACTGGCGACGTTTCTGGCAAGAATGATTCCTAATGAAGCAGAGCAATCACCTGGAACAAGGAGCATCTGCATAGGCACCTCCCAGGACCATCATAGAACCCAGATCAGAGAGACAACCTGTCCATAGGTGTTCAAGACAAACAGCAGAGCCTCCAACCTGCAAAAGGCTCTGCGCAAAGGAGGTGCAAGTACCAGCTTTGCAGGAAAGCAAGGCAGAACATAACAACACAAAATGCTCCATGCATCGGAAATGTGACAAATGGTAAGTAGCAAAAAATTCCAAGTGTGGCGAAATAGCAAAAGAAGTGAAATTCTGCAGTAGCAGATCCGCGTGTGACCCGCCATGCGCACTGAACTACAATGAGGTCACTGCAGCTCACAGCATGTGGGTCACACAGTAGCGTATGACCCGCCGTGGGCTGTGATGAGGGGTGATCTCATGAGTTCAACACAGATCATTACAGCTGGCTCTCACTCTACTTTGAGAATTGCTGCTTGCGGTGAACTGCGGGAAACTCATTACCCCACCACTTGTTACAGCCTATGGTGGGTCACATGCTACTGTTACCCACATGCTGTGATCTGTGGTGACCTCATGAGGTCTTCACAGTTCACTACCATGGTTCTCACAAAGCACAGTGTGTGATCCAGCAGTGGCTGCTGTTCCAGCCAATGAGGAATGTTCTGTTCTTCATAGGCTGGAATAGTGAGTCTAAGGACATTGTGCGACCTCCATGTAGATTACAGCGGATCGGATTGAGATTTTGCTGGGGAATAAATAAGTGAATAAGGGTGTCTCTTGTCTTTATGTCTTTACTAGTCCTCTTTTTATGTCTTTCAGGTTCGCTTTTGTGGAACATCATGGGACCTCCATATAAATCACAGCTGACTTTTAAAAACAAAATAAATAAAAAAATAAAAAATACATTACTTGATGAACAAGAGCTCTGGTCTGCTAGACACCCACCCATTACTAATACCATGGCTTGATGTCAGCTGGCAATTCACAGCTGGCATCACACCCATATATTACCCCATTTTCAACTTCACCAGGGCAGAGGAAGAGCCGAGTACAGCGCCAGATTTGGCACATCTAATTGATGCACCACTTCTGGAGCAGCTGTGGGCTGCTATTTTTAGGCTGTGAAAGGCCAAATAACCAGGGCTGGTTTGGAAAAAATGAGGGGACCCCACACAATTTATTTAAATTATTTTTTCAAATAATTAAAAAAATCAGTGTGGGATCCTCTCTAGTTTACAAAACCAGCCAAGGTACAGTTGATAGCTGAAGGTTGCAGCCCACAGCTGCTGCTGTACCTGTGCTGGTTATGAAAATTAGGGGGGACCCCATGTCATTTTTTTTTTAATTATTTATTAATTCTGGTAAATAGCTGTCCAAGCTATCTATCTACAGTCATATGAAAAAGTTTGGGCATCCCTATTAATGTTAACCTTTTTTCTTTATAACAATTTGGGTTTTTGCAACAGCTATATCAGTTTCAAATATCTAATAACCGATGGACTCAGTAATATTTCTGGATTGAAATGAGGTTTATTGTACTAACAGAAAATGTGCAATCCGCATTTAAACAAGATTTGACCAGTGCAAAAGTATGGGCACCCTTATCAATTTCTTGATGTGAACACTCCTAACTACTTTTTACTGACTTACTAAAGCACTAAATTGGTTTTGTAACCTCATTGAGCTTTGAACTTCATAGGCAGGTGTATCCAATCATGAGAAAAGGTATTTAAGGTGGCCACTTGCAAGTTGTTCTCCTATTTGAATCTCCTATGAAGTGTGGCATCATGGGCTCCTCAAAACAACTCTCAAATGATCTGACAACAAAGATTATTCGATTATTCAACATAGTTGTTCAGGGGAAGGATACAAAAAGTTGTCTCAGAGATTTAAACTGTCAGTTTCCACTGTGAGGAATATAGTAAGGAAATGGAAGAACACAGGTACAGTTCTTGTTACGCCCAGAAGTGGCAGGCCAAGAAAAATATCAGAAAGGCAGAGAAGCATGGTGAGAACAGTCAAGGACAATCCACAGACCACCTCCAAAGACCTGCAGCATCATCTTGCTGCAGATGGTGTCAATGTGCATCGGTCAACAATACAGCGCACTTTGCACAAGGAGAAGCTGTATGGGAGAGTGATGCGAAAGAAGCCGTTTCTGCAAGCATTCCACAAACAGAGTCGCCTGAGGTATGCAAAAGCACATTTGGACAAGCCAGTTACATTTTGGACGAAGGTTCTGTGGACTGATGAAACAAAGCTTGAGTTGTATGGTCATACAAAAAGGCGTTATGCATGGAGGCAAAAAAACACGGCATTCCAAGTGGGGCTGTGTGGCCAATGCCAGCACCGGGAATCTTGTTAAAGTTGAGGGTCTCATGGATTCAACTCAGTATCAGCTGATTCTTGACAATAATGTGCAAGAATCAGTGACGAAGTTGAAGTTAAGCAGGGGATGGATATTGCAGCAATACAATGATCCAAAACACCGCTCCAAATCTACTCAGGCATTCATGCAGAGGAACAATTACAATGTTCCGGAATGGCCATCCCAGTCCCCAGACCTGAATATCATTGAAAATCTGTGGGATGATTTGAAGCGTGCTGTCCATGCTCGGTGACCATGAAACTTAACTGAACTGAAATTGTTTTGTAAACAGGAATGGTCAAATATACCTTCATCTAGGATCCAGGAACCCATTAAAAGCTACAGGAAGCAACTAGAGGCTGTTATTTTTGCAAAAGGAGGATCTACAAAATATTAATGTCACTTTTATGTTGAGGTGCCCATACTTTTGCACCGGTCAAATTTTGTTTAAATGTGGATTGCACATTTTCTGTTAGTACAATAAACCTCATTTCAATCCAGAAATATTACTGAGTCCATCAGTTATTAGATATATGAAACTGAAATACCTGTTGCAAAAACCCAAATTGTTATGAAGAAAAAAAGGTTAACATTAATAGGGGTGCCCAAACTTTTTCATATGACTGTATCTATTTATCTTATCTATCATTTATCTATCTATCTATCTATCTATCTATCCTTTATCAATTTTCTGGCTTTGCACATCTTTTACACATCAAAATACTGTAAATTAATTTCAGTATCATGCATTTTTTGTTTCTGGTACTGGTGACATGGATGTCACACGGACACATGGATAACACACAGATGACACATGGATGGTCATACGGATGACTAAAATGGACTGTGCAACAGGTGTGATTTTTACACAGACATGTGAAGGAGGCCATACTTACTATAAAAATCTACTGTATGTCAGATTTTCCTTTAGAATTATTTTTGTAAAGTATTCTTTTTTACTGCTTGTCCATCAGTAATTTTTGTTTGATGTTATTCAGTCATATTAGTGAAGCTGTATTGTTGTATATCTCTAACTTATGCCTCATTCCAATGTACTCATTACTTAACTTTTGCATTATTTTCACAATTTTTTGCTATGAGAAAATCAAAATATTCTTCTTCACAATACAAACTGAAAACCGATTCCTTTTTGCAGCTGATGGTTTATTAAAATACATCAGTCTTTACTGAACTAAATACAGCAGCAACTCAAAATCCCTTTTCTATTCTAGACATTTATTATATCTTACCTACAGTGGTGTACAATCAAATATAATATGGACTAGCAATTAGGATTTGCAATTTGATATTGCTCCTGCGGGAACTTTATTGGCTAGCAATATTCCAGTTTTAGTTTATTGTGAGCACGTCTATCATCTACAAAGGCAGCTGCCAATATTAATCATAGCTTCCATTCCCAATGCAACCCTGTCCTATAATTACAATAAACAAAAGCCTGTAACAAAAGAGCATCACTGATCTCTACTTTTACATTTATTCAAGTTTTAGGAATATTTATGTGCCTTTGTTATTACATTTGTCCCCTGATTTCTCCCTACCTTAAGCCTGGTTACTACAATTTTGTTACCCCATCTGTGCTGTATATGACTATATAGATTGATCCTACATAACATACTCCTTTGTCATTTTTCAGTATAAAATTCTTCAGTTTTCAACATCTTTGCATGTAGTCAGCCAGTGGTCGCCTGCAATATTTGTTTCTGCGGAAAAAAGCTCTCTTCCGGTCATCAGATGGAAATATTAGTGCATGACTAATTACAGTTATATTCTGTCTGTCAGTGCTCTGTCTTGTCTTTATCATATGACCTTGATAGATTTGAATTCCTTGTAAAGAAATAAAGTTAATATTCCCAATAAATGACTGAAAGCAGAGATTCTGTAGTACTAACCTGTCCTGGCTTTAACACTGGACCTACTGTAGCTCCATTCTTCTATCATCAGTTCCTTTTCAGTAGAGAACACTAGATTTCTCAGATAACTTTTGGCAAACTCCTCTGAAATCATCACCCCACGTCTTTAAAAGGGAGTCTGTCACCCCTAAAATTAATCTTAAATTAGCTATATTGTATTATAGGGGACTTAGTGCCTATAAATTAATTCTAGCACTGTAACTGCTACTGGTACAGTACCTGGGAAAATAACTTTTCATTTGTAAATGTGTGGGCTTCGGTGCACCCTTGGCATGGTGAAGTACTCGGTGTAGGTGCATCATTATGCCCCCTCAATTTGCATGTTGGATGCTTTCCCTACTTCTGATGGACAGTGATTGCATCCCAGAGCAAATGTTGCCTAAAGTCATCCAGCACTTTCTCCTCCCTGGCTCCTCTCTGATCTACTGCTACACTATGCGATCACTACAGTTTGGGTTGTATCACTGTAGTGTGGCGCCCTGGACTAGCCAGGTCGTCACAGGTACTGCAACAACACACCCCACACCCTGAGATAGGCACAGCAGTCACACACAAATCCTTGTTGCCTCCCTCCAGGGGCTGATGTCCACACCAGGTGGGGTGGAGCCAGGCAGTTGGCCCCGCCCACTGAGGAGTTCACAGTCCTGGAGGCGGGAAAGTCAGAACGGTTAGGGAGAGTGAAGGAGAAGGAGTGAGAAGGAGTAGTAGAGGAGCAGACTGACCGTGTCCGGGTACGTGGCCCGGGCACCGAGAGCAAGGTTGGCAGACGGTGGTGGCCGTCTGCAGGAGAGGCTGATTGACGCGGAACCATAGGACCGGGGACGGGCGGTGGCCCGCCGGTACCGAACCGGGGAGCGAAGAGAAGCCAGCACAAACCGGCAGGGCCTGCGGACCCCGACCAGGCTTGGAGTCGCCGTTAAACTGTTCAAATCCTTTAGCGACCTGAACCTCCGGGGTTTCCTAGCAACAAAGACCCGACTGAAGGCAACCGTCCAAACCAAGAAAGGGAAATACAACTACCGCCACAGTTAGAATTCCCAGGGCCAGAGCCTGCGGGCAAAAGGGGCTCCTCCGGCCCATATCCAAGCTGGGGAGCGGGTTACCGGTGGGAAGCCATCGGGACCGAAGATACACAACAGGTGCAGGGAAAGGCAGCCACCACCAAGCTACCGGGAGTAACCACAGCAGCCGGCTGCAGGACCCGTCCATCCAGCCATTTGTTTTACCGGAGACTCTGTATCCATCATTGGCTGAGTGAGTACCACCGTGCCGTCTGGCACCACGCTGCCCCCGCGACCCTGCACCTCACCAACCCTGCCTCCCTGTCCCACCTCACTGGGCCCCGGGACCACCAACCCCCTACCCACAGAGGGGAGAGAAACATCTCGGCTGCTCCCTGTCATCGCCCCCGGGATCCCCGTCCAGAGCAGCGGTGGTGTCCCAACCTCACCACAAACCGTGGGTGGCGTCATGGACCAACTCCCCAAACCCAAAATCAAGCCTTTCACTGCCACGGGCGAGGAGCGCCGCTCGAGTCCCCGGATCCGGCCCACCGCTCGAGCCACCGAGCAGCAGCAGCAGCGCCGGACCGGAGCGCCAGCGAGGGCGCAGCGGCGGCGGCCTCCTCCCCGCCCGCGACAGTAGTAAAAAGCAACAGCAGAGAAGAGCTAGGGAGAAGACTGTGTGCATGCGATCGGGCACAGACAGTGTCAGTGCGCACATGCATACATGACAGCTGACTTTTGCTTGCTCTAAGACGCAATCGCTGTCAATCAGAAGTTGGGGGGTTGTCGCGCTCAGGGATATGGGGTACTCGGCAGTGTTTATCTTGGGAATGTCACAGTGGTGGCCGTTTCTCAGTTCCGTGACCTGGGCCCTTTTTTTAATGGGGGTGTATTTACAGGGGATTAGATTAGTGTTCATACGTGACACGTGAAGCCACTTGCAGTATTGCGGCTATTTAGATGGAGCTGCAGAATGTCACTACTGGGGCTGGTTTTAATTGCAGCCTGGATGGTAGGCCCTCCACAAGCAGGGCCGAACCACAGAGGATGGGTAATGTGACGGGCGTCGGAAGAAAGTAGTCCACACAGAGGTTTAGTGCAACTGGTTGTTAATCACTGCTGGTTGATAAAAACTGGTTAAACCGAGGCTGGCTGGTTTCAACTCCAGGTCCCCTTCATCCCAGTGCCAGTGTAGGGATCTGGTACCTTCTTCCCCTGCACCTGTCTTTGGTAAATGGGTCCGCATGGCGTAGAGCGACTGGGGGTCCCCGTACAGTGCTTTGTCCACAGCTGTCCGCCTGACGGTAGCATGAACCCTGTGGGGATGGAGTCTCTGGTCCTGTCCCCGGTTCTCCCTTTGCCACCGAGTCTTTGGATTCTTAGGGTCAGTGAGGTCCTTGATGGTCCCCTTGCTGTGCAGGTTTTAACAGGTCGGCTTGGAGCTCTTTCCTGTCCTAGGGTCCTGTACCCCATGGTGCGTAGTTCCGGGAGTACTCCACCGTACTCCGCCGGCAACTACTCTCCTGGGTACCAGGTCACTGTTAGCCCCACGTCAGTACGTCTCCTCCTGTCCACCTTCACTCCTCAACTCTCACACTATCTGACTCTCTGTCCTCAGTTTGCCCCTCCCATCTGGTCAACTAGCGGATTGGATTGGCTCCACCTCTAGGCGGCTATCCATTGGTCCAACCCTAGCCCTGAACCATTGTAAAACTGGGATTACCTGGAGTTTTTGTGTGTTACCGGCACTGGTCTCCCGGGGCCCTAGGGGGTAGGCCCTGCATCCTGGTGGGGATGCAGAACCTTGTAGCACCTTGATGGCTTCAGTGGTGCTACAGAAGCACCCAACATGGAAATTGAAGGGGCATAGTGGTGCACTGAGCTATTGGCTATGGAAAGGGAGTAATAAAACCGTCTAATTTTCATATACAGTTAGGTCCAGAAATATTTGGACAGTGACACAATTTTCGTGAGTTGGGCTCTGCATGCCACCACATTGGATTTGAAATGAAACCTCTACAACAGAATTCAAGTGCAGATTGTAACGTTTAATTTGAAGGTTTGAACAAAAATATCTGATAGAAATTGTAGGAATTGTACACATTTCTTTACAAACACTCCACATTTTAGGAGGTCAAAAGTAATTGGACAAATAAACCAAACCCAAACAAAATATTTTTATTTTCAATATTTTGTTGCGAATCCTTTGGAGGCAATCACTGCCTTAAGTCTGGAACCCATGGACATCACCAAACGCTGGGTTTCCTCCTTCTTAATGCTTTGCCAGGCCTTTACAGTCGCAGCCTTCAGGTCTTGCTTGTTTGTGGGTCTTTCCGTCTGAAGTCTGGATTTGAGCAAGTGAAATGCATGCTCAATTGGGTTAAGATCTGGTGATTGACTTGGCCATTGCAGAATGTTCCACTTTTTTGCACTCATGAACTCCTGGGTAGCTTTGGCTGTATGCTTGGGGTCATTGTCCATCTGTACTATGAAGCGCCGTCCGATCAACTTTGCGGCATTTGGCTGAATCTGGGCTGAAAGTATATCCCTGTACACTTCAGAATTCATCCGGCTACTCTTGTCTGCTGTTATATCATCAATAAACACAAGTGACCCAGTGCCATTGAAAGCCATGCATGCCCATGCCATCACGTTGCCTCCACCATGTTTTACAGAGGATGTGGTGTGCCTTGGATCATGTGCCGTTCCCTTTCTTCTCCAAACTTTTTTCTTCCCATCATTCTGGTACAGGTTGATCTTTGTCTCATCTGTCCATAGAATACTTTTACAGAACTGAGCTGGCTTCATGAGGTGTTTTTCAGCAAATTTAACTCTGGCCTGTCTATTTTTGGAATTGATGAATGGTTTGCATCTAGATGTGAACCCTTTGTATTTACTTTCATGGAGTCTTCTCTTTACTGTTGACTTAGAGACAGATACACCTACTTCACTGAGAGTGTTCTGGACTTCAGTTGATGTTGTTAAAGGGTTCTTCTTCACCAAAGAAAGTATGCGGTGATCATCCACCACTGTTGTCATCCGTGGACGCCAAGGCCTTTTTGAGTTCCCAAGCTCACCAGTCAATTCCTTTTTTCTCAGAATGTACCCGACTGTTGATTTTGCTACTCCAAGCATGTCTGCTATCTCTCTGATGGATTTTCTCTTTTTTTTCAGCCTCAGGATGTTCTGCTTCACCTCAATTGAGAGTTCCTTAGACCGCATGTTGTCTGGTCACAGCAACAGCTTCCAAATGCAAAACCACACACCTGTAATCAACCCCAGACCTTTTAACTACTTCATTGATTACAGGTTAACGAGGGAGACGCCTTCAGAGTTAATTGCAGCCCTTAGAGTCCCTTGTCCAATTACTTTTGGTCCCTTGAAAAAGAGGAGGCTATGCATTACAGAGCTATGATTCCTAAACCCTTTCTCCGATTTGGATGTGAAAACTCTCATATTGCAGCTGGGAGTGTGCACTTTCAGCCCATTTTATATATATAATTGTATTTCTGAACATGTTTTTGTAAACAGCTAAAATAACAAAACTTGTGTCACTGTCCAAATATTTCTGGCCCTGACTGTACATTTAAAGTTATTTGCCCATGATTTGCACCTGTAACTGGTAGAGTTCTATATGATTTTTATAGTGCCTAAGTCCCGTATATAATAGTATAAGTTGCTTAAAATGCATTTTGGGGGTAACAGACTCCTATTGAGGTCAGATCAAACAGAGGTAAGATACTGGGTTTTTACATAGTATTGTTCACAGTTGCCCCAAGTTTGTCAAAACATGGCTTTTTTCACTTGGCTCAGCCTGATGTCTATCATTTTCTCTGCTACTCCTGACTTCTATGCTACAGCCAATCATATTTCCAAGGCTACTCTAGCCTGCCACTTGTGCACGTTTATGTGACGCCCTGGCAAAACCAGGTAGTCACACATAGGCCCCCGCATAACACCTTCCCTCACCTAGGTTACACACAGCCGACCTGAAACCCTACTCACCCCCCCTTAGAGCAAGACAGGCACACCAGTGGGCGGGACCAGGTGGTTAGGGAACGCCCACTTAGGGGTCTAGACAGCCCAGGGCGGGAAAACAAGCAGTCAAGTTTGTAGTTCGAGTTGAGACGAGTGTGGGCTGGAGCTAGGTGTAGCTCCAGCAAAGGAAGTTCAAGTTTAATGGTGCCAGGGTTGGAGCCCTGGCACCTTGGCTAGGTGGCAGACGGTGATCTCCGTCAGCAGGAGACGGGAAGATGGCTCGGCAGATCCGAGGAGGACCAGAGAAGGGTTGGAGCCCACCGGTACCGACACCGGAGACCCGACCGGAACCCGTGCACAGAGGGAGTACTTGGACCCTGAAGCCAGGACCGAAACCAATGGCCTAGCTAATTAACCGATTGAGGGCAGGATTATAGGTCCTATCCCAACCAAAGTCCAGAAAGAAGACAACCACCCACAGAAAGGGATAGGGCAACCGCCAGTGCCCATAAATCCCACAGGTCAGCGTCTGCGGGCACGGCTCCCTAGGCACACAGAAAGCTGGGAGCCGACTCTTGAGTTCCAAACCAGGCAGCCCACAATACACAAAACAGTGCAGCGGAAAGGACAGCGACCATCAGCCCGGGTGGGCGGACCAGAGTACCATCGGCCACAGTGGCCAGCCACCAGCACCTTGGTTTACCAAAAGACTCGTGTGATTCATTCAATAGGGAGTAACCAACTATCCCCTGGTCCATCTGGGCGTGCAAGCCCCTGCCGTCGCCATACCCTGCACAGAGACACTGGGTCTCGGGGCAACAATCCCTGCCCACAGAGGGGTTAACATCCAGCTGCCATTACATCTCCCCCGGGTATCCCACAACAGCAGCGGTGGTGTTCTATTTCCCCACACACCGTGGGTGGCGTCACAGACATTCTACAATCAATCCCATACAAATACGTCCCCCTTTTATCGACGTGACCGCGAGACCCCCGGGTCCGGGGAACCCCTCGAGCCATACCGCAGCGCCGGCTGCTGGCACGGGGGCGGCACATTTACACCTCAGCCCATAAGTTACCAGCTTCTTGGAACTATTCTTGGTCCTTTTCACACCTGTCCTCTGCAATCAAGATAATGCATCTCTTCAAACAAATATCCAGTTTTCCTATGCTTGACTGCTTTTTTGTTGTTAACCATTTCCCAGACTGCATTCATCACTGCTATTAACAAATGCCCTGCTTGAAAATACCAGCCTGCATTTATGTCTCTGTTACTCCTATATTTAACTGTTGCCATGCTGGCTGATACCAAACTGCATTCCTATGGTAACTAGTTTCCTACCAGAAGTTATTGGTTTCCTATATTCTTACTGTATTTTAGGGTTAGATACATTACTTTTGAGTCCACTTCAGACAGAAGTCAGGTGCTTGGGTATTAAGTAGCATTGCTCACAGTTGCCTCTAATTTTCGAGAAGACAGAAAGATGACACTTTTAAAATGCCACTCTTAAAACATGAGCCTCTCACAGCATCTGACTCCATCTTGCCCCCTCATCGATTATAAAGACCCCAATTCATGTTCACCCAGTCTAGGCTTTGTTCATGTAAGTCTTGATGAATGGATGTCTTGAGACAGAAACTCCTGATTCATTAGCAGATGAATGTATTCACCTCTTAATGAATCTTACAAGTGGCATGTGGAGCACCCCATGGGACCTGCAGGGCTACTCATCACCGGGCCAGTGGTATTTGGGGTTGCTGTGAATGGCCTGACCCGGCTCCATGGCCCTGTCGGCTACATAAAAGAGGGTGCAAAGTGACGGGTAATAGGGGATGGGGGTTTGCTTTACAGCGCCATTTGTGGTATGTGGCCAGCGATTAGCCTTCGCTGTGAGATGTTGTTCTCCTCTGGAGCTGATGGTAGCGCATCTCAGATAGCCCAGCTGCACACAGGTGGAGCGAGTCCCAGGGAGGACGGTGGTGACAGGGGAAGGGCCGCTGGCGCCAAAGCGTGGGGCGGTCCTGGCAAGGAAAGGGCTGACACAGCAGTTGCGGTTCAAGGTCTTTTACTCACTGTCCTTAGGTCACCCGAGGAGTGCCGGTCACCGCCATGATGGGCCTCAGCCAATCTCGAATAATTCAGGGGCCACCACCGGTGTTGTGGAGTGTGTGAGATCTGTCCTCCTTGCGCTTTGCAGTGTGGATCTCCGTAGCGTGAAGCTACTTGGGGAACTCAGTGTCCTTGGTTTTAGTTCCTGTCCCGTTCGCCGGCAGCGCAAAACAATTACGTGCCTGACCGTGGTCCTGACGCCTGTCTCTATATGCTGCTGTGCCCCGGGATCTTTGTGGTGGGCAATGGGATGGGAAATCCCTCATCTCTGCAGATTCTGTTGGCGTAACATGGAGTATACATCACCATAGAGCTCTGCACCCATCCTTGTGCCGGTCCCGATGGGACTGTTGGGGCTCACCCTTCGGCTACCGTGTTGCTCCATTGTCTCACTGGCTCCACCGGTTGTCTCCTACTCCTTCCAGCCGGGCCAGTTCTAACAGGAGAATCTCTGAAGCACTCTCTCCTGGAACCGTGTTGGTCTGTGTCCCAGACTATTCTGAGGTAAAACTGTGTGATTTCTCACTCTCCGCTCTTACCTCCCACCTTCCTGATGACTCACCAGTGCTGGGGAAAAACCCTTTGCTATGGTGATCACCTTCTAGTCTAGTTTCATGTTGTGTAATTGCTGACTCATTTCCTGGCTGTGTTGTGTAAACATAAACACCAGCGGTTAACCCCTTCTTACCCGGGATGGGTACTGCACCTTAAGGGAGATGCAATACCCTGTGGCAACTGAAGCCTCAGGGGTGCCACACATGCACGTCACCAAAAATCTTATTCCAGTCATGACTAAAGTAAAATTTTTGACATGAGGTATTCCACAGCTCATCATGAATTTGCTCAGTAGACGTCTCCACTCTCTATTCTGCCCCAGCTCTGTCCAGTTTGGCAAAATTTACCAAAATTGGCATCCAAACACCTAAATTTGCTAAATTTTTGAGCAACTCTATGTGACTTCTGCTAAATTCTGGTAGAATCGCTAGAAGAGTTAAACAATTTTTCAGTATAAAGAATATACCAAAAACATTGTAGTACTGTCCAAGCTATATGTACAAAGTAGCAGGAAAGAGGACGTTCTATAGGTAAAATGTGGAGGCTTTTTTTAGTGACTCAAAATATGGTCCATTACAATGTTTCACAATGGGAAGGAGCCCAAAATACTATGACGACTAGAGTTTACATACATTTTAAGTCTTTCCGTAAGCCCAATGAAATTGTTAAGGTTAAATGACAATTCAAAAGTAAAACGTAAAGAACATGCATATCATGCATATACATCTTACTTAAGGAAAGGTAGAAGCAAAGTACAAAGGCTATGTGAAGTCCTGCCAAGGTGTTAATAGTTTGACCATAGGCAGCCAGTATATCAATTTTGTTTTCAGGATATAAGACATTCTTTATTTCAGAACTTTTCCTTAGATCAGATACGGTTTATGAATCTAATTATTTCTATCCCGTGTATATGAAAAAAAATACACCTTATGAAGTGTTTTATATATATAATTGAAGAAGTTTAAAGTCAACATGCCACATCTAGGAAGGTTTTATATTACACAGTTGCTATGAACTTCTCACCCCATTTATTGCTGACCTGAGCTGGCAAGGTTTAAAGTGTATTGTGACACTCAGCCACAGAGGTCATGAATAGCTAATTCTGATTGATGTGGAAATCAAGGAATCTTCTTCCATCTGTATCTTTCAAAGCTGCAGTTCCCAAATCAGAGTATTCTTGCCTATGAAATAGAGATAAGACGGCTCAAATTGTCAGAACATGTTCCACTCTGAGTTTTACTTTATATGACTTTGACAGATACTGTGTTTTTAGAATTTAGTTTGAATATATTTACTAATGTTGCCAAGTGTCACAAAGATTTACTTTGCACGTGGTCCCAAAGAGGTTTATTGTAAATGTATTTTTTATGTCGAGTACGGGGTTTGGAACCGCTGTGAACATCATACTAGGGAACAGCAATTCCCTAATATAATACTGTATTGCAATGGCTATATCAGTGATTTGGATAATCCTGCAAGGCTGAAAGGAATTTTGGACTGTTGCAATATGCAGACAAGCATTGTGACTTGTACTAAAAATTGTGCATTCGCCTCAGTCTGACATAAAAAGGGCTTCAATGCTGTAGATCGAGTCTACAGAGAATTTCACATTGTATATATAGAAATATAGGTTCATTAAAGTAAATCCAAAATAAAAATGTTATTTTAAAAATATATTTCCAATGTTCGGGTACTCTACCATTTTACGTTTTTTAATTTCTTTTAACTTAAATTAGTTGGGCACCACATAATTTGCTTTGTGTGACGCAATTATATATAATAAAATAATTTAAAAAAATGTGATGGGTGTACTCACTTTTGTGATATACTGTATATTATTTACAATAATTAAAGAGGTTGTCCAATACTTTTTCATTGATGGCCTATCCGTAGCAAAAGTCATCAATGCCTGAACGGCTGGGGTCCGCGCACCCCGCAACCCCACCGATCAACTGTTCTCAGTACTGGCGGAGGCAGCAGGCAGCCAGAAATGCTCAGTTCTGGAATTTCCCCGTCTTCTGATAGCGGCCACAGCCGGGTACTGAACATCCGCATCCTATTGATTTGAATAGGAGGCGGATGTGCAGTACCATCTGCAGAAAAATAAAAAAGTTATAGCTCTCACAATACAGCAATGCAAAGAACTATTTTTTTTTCTATAAAATTGTTTTTATGGTTTAAAAGCGGCTAAACATTAAAAAATATATAATTGAGGTATCGCTGTAATACTGAGCCAAAGAAAAAAGCTGCCTCCCAAATATTGCAGTAAGTACAGTTCACATTTATCCTGAACTCTACGCTGAGCGCTTACCCCAGGGATTATGTTTAATACCAATAGTAAAATACGGTGGTGGTAATGCGATCATCTGGGGCTGTTTAGCTGGTTTATGACCTGAAAGATTTGCTATAATAAAAGGAACCATGAATTCAGCTAACAAATAAATCCTGAAGGAGAATGTCTGGCAATCTGTTCATGACCTCAAGCTGAAGTGCACTTAGGTTATGCAGCAGGACAACGATCCAAAACACACCAGAAAGTCCACCTCTAAATGGCTTAAAAAAACACAAAGTTAAGACTTTGGAGTGGCCCAGTCAAAAGGTACCGTCACACTAAGCAACATCACTAGCAACATCGCTAGCAACATCGCTGGCAACATCGCTGCTGAGGCACAACTTGCTAGCAATGTTGCTGTGTGTGACATCCAGCAACAACCTGGCCCCTGCTGTGAGATCGCTGGTTGTTGCTGAATGTCCTGGACCATTTTTTAGTTGTTGCTCTGCCGCTGTGAAGCACACATCGCTGTGTGTGACAGCAAGAGAGCAATAACTGAATGTGCAGTGAGCAGGGAGCCGGCTTCTGCGAACGCTGGTAACCAATGTTAATATTGGGTAACCAAGAAGCCCGTTCCTTGGTTACCCGATATTTACCTTCGTTACCAGCGTCCGCCGCTCTCAGTCTGTCAGTGCCGGCTCCCTGCTCCCTGCACACGTAGCCAGAGTACACATCGGGTAATTAACCCGATGTGTACTCTGGCTAGGAGTGCAGGGAGCCAGCGCTAAGAGGTGTGCGCTGGTAACCAAGGTAAATATCGGGTTGGTTACCCGATATTTACCTTAGTTACCAAGCGCGGCATCGGTTCCACGCGTCGCTGCTGGCTGGGGGCTGGTCACTGGTTACTGGTGAGATCTGCTTGTTTGATAGCTCACCAACAACCCGTGGAGCGACGCTCCAGCGATCCCTGCCAGGTCAGGTTGCTGGTGGGATCGCTGGAGCATCGCTTAAGGCCCCGTCACACTAAGCAACATCGCTAGCAACATCGCTGCTAACGAACAACTTTTGTGACGTTGCTAGCGATGTTGCTGTGTGTGACATCCAGCAACAACCTGGCCCCTGCTGTGAGGTCGTTGGTTGTTGCTGAATGTCCTGGGCCATTTTTTAGTTGTTGCTGTCCTGCTGTGAAGCACAGATCGCTGTGTGTGACAGCGAGACAGCAACAACTAAATGTGCAGGCAGCAGGAGCCGGCTTCAGCGGAGGCTGGTAACCAATGTAAACATCGGGTAACCAAGAAGCCCTGTCCTTGGTTACCCGATATTTACCTTCGATACCAGCCTCTGCCGCTCTCACTGCCTGTGCTGCCGGCTCCTGCTTTGTGCACATGTAGCTAGCTGCAGGACACATCAGGTTAATTAACCTGATGTGTGCTGTAAGTAGGAGAGCAGGGAGCCAGCGCTAAGCATTGTGCGCTGCTCCCTGCTCTGTGCACATTTAGCTGCAGCACACATCAGGTAATTAACCCCATGTGTGCTGTAAGTAGGAGAGCAGGGAGCCAGCGCTCAGTGTGCGCTGCTCCCTGCTCTGTGCACATGTAGCTGCAGGACACATCGGGTTAATTAACCCGATGTGTGCTGTAAGTAGGAGAGCAGGGAGCCAGCGCTAAGCATTGTGCGCTGCTCCCTGCTCTGTGCACATGTAGCTGCAGCACACATCAGGTAATTAACCCGATGTGTGCTGTAACTAGGAGAGCAGGGAGCCAGCGCTCAGTGTGCGCTGCTCCCTGCTCTCTGCACGTGTAGCTCCGTGCGGTTGTAACCAAGGTAAATATCGGGTTGGTTACCGATATTTACCTTAGTTACCAAGCGCAGCATCTTCCACGCGGCGCTGGGGGCTGGTCACTGGTTGCTGGTGAGCTCACCAGCAACTCGTGTAGCCACGCTCCAGCGATCCCTGCCAGGTCAGGTTGCTGGTGGGATCGCTGGAGCGTCGCAGTGTGACAGCTCACCAGCAACCTCCTAGCAACTTACCAGCGATTCCTATCGTTGTTGGGATCGCTGGTAAGTTGCTTAGTGTGAGGGTACCTTTAGTGTGACGGTACCTAAAGTCTTGACCCTAATCTGATTGAGATCCTGTGGCATGACCTTAAAAAGGCGGTTCATGCTCAGAAACCCTATAATGTGGCTGAATTACAACAATTCTGCAAAGATGAGTAGGCCATAATTCCTCAAGAGCGTTGTAAAAGACTCATTTCCAGTTATCACAAAGGCTTCATTGTAGTTGTTGCTGCTAAGGGTGGCCCAACCAGTTATTAGGTTTAAGGGCAAACACCTATTTGTCATGTCTCCTCCAGAGTCCGCTCCTGAGACTTCTGCTTCCGTCATCAGGTGCCGCCGTATTCCGCCATGGGCAGTGCTGGTGATAAGGAGTCAGTGCCCTAAACTCTACGCTGAGTGCTTACCCCAGGGATTATGTTTAATACCAATAGTAAAATACGGTGGTGGTAATGCGATCATCTGGGGCTGTTTAGCTGGTTTATGACCTCAAAGATTTGCTATAGTAAAAGGAACCATGAATTCAGCTAACAAATAAATCCTGAAGGAGAATGTCTGGCAATCTGTTCATGACCTCAAGCTGAAGTGCACTTAGGTTATTCAGCAGGACAACGATCCAAAAGACACCAGAAAGTCCACCTCTAAATGACTTAAAAAAACACAAAGTTAAGACTTTGGAGTGACCCAGTCAAAAGGTACCGTCACACTAAACAACATTGCTAGCAACATCGCTAGCAACATCGCTGCTGAGGCACAACTTGCTAGCGATGTTGCTGTGTGTGACATCCAGCATCAACCTGGCCCCTGCTGTGAGGTCGCTGGTTGTTGCTAAATGTCCTGGACCATTTTTTAGTTGTTGCGCTCCCGCTGTGAAGCACACATCGCTGTGTGTGACAGCCAGAGAGCAATAACTGAATGTGCAGTGAGCAGGGAGCCGGCTTCTGCGGACGCTGGTAACCAATGTAAATATCGGGTAACCAAGAAGTCCTTTCCTTGGTTACCCGATATTTTCCTTCGTTACCAGCGTCCGCCACTCTCACGCTGTCAGTGCCGGCTCCCTGCACACGTAGCCAGAGTATACATCGGGTAATTAACCCGATGTGTACTCTGGCTAGGAGTGCAGGGAGTCAGCGCTAAGCAGTGTGTGCTGGTAACCAAGGTAAATATCGGGTTGGTTACCCGATATTTACCTTAGTTACCAAGTGCAGCATCGCTTCCACGCGTCACTGCTGGCTGGGGGCTGGTCACGGGTTGCTGGTGAGATCTGCCTGTTTGACAGCTCACCAGCAACCCGTGTAGTGACGCTCCAGCGATCCCTGCCAGGTCAGGTTGCTGGTGGGATCACTGGAGCATCGCTTAGGGGTACTTTGCACACTACGACATCGCAGGTGCGATGTCGGTGGGGTCAAATTGAAAATGACGCACTTCCGGCATTGCATGCGACATCGTAGTGTGTAAAAGCTCGATGATACCATTAACGAGTGCAAAAGCGTCGTAATCGTATCATCGGATCAGCGTTGGCGTGATCCATGATTACGCTGACGCTACGGTCCGATGTCGTTCCTCGTTCCTGCGGGCAGTACACATCGCTGTGTGTGAAGCCGCAGGAGCGAGGAACATCTCCTACCGGCATCACAGCGGCTTCCGTAGGATATGCGGAAGGAAGGATGTGGGCGGGATGTTTGCATCCCGCTCATCTCCGCCCCTCCGCTCCTATTGGCCGCCTGCCGTGTGACGTCGCAGTGACGCTACACGACCCGCCCCCTTAATAAGGCGGCGGGTCGCCGGCCAGAGCGACGGTCGCAGGACAGGTGAGTCCATGTGAAGCTGCCGTAGCGATAATGTTCGCTATGGCAGCTATCACAAGGATATCGCAGTTGCGACGGGGGCGGGCACTACCGCGCTCGGCATCGCAGCATCGGCCTGCGATGTCGCAGTGTGCAAAGTGCCCCTTAGTGTGACGGTTTTTCTTCCATTTCAAGTGGCGATAGATGCCTCAGAGATTGGAGCAGGAGCTGTTTTGTCTCAAAGAGATCCTAGAACTTCCAAGCTGAAGCCTTGTGCCTTCTTTTCTCGGAAGTTTTCTCCATCTCAACAAAATTATGATGTGGTTAATCGAGAATTATTGGCTATGAAGTGGGCCTTTGAAGAATAGAGACACTGGCTGGAGGGGGCGAGACATCAAGTTGTGGTGCTCACCGATCATAAGAATCTGACCTACCTTGAATCTGCCAAGAGACTGAATCCTAGGCAGGCTAGGTGGCCTCTATTTTTTACACGCTTCAATTTTGTGGTCTCTTTTTCTTCCGGGCACCAAGACTATTAAAGCCGATGCCCACTCTAGAAGTTTCTTTGCTGATTCTCTTCATGTTGTTGAGCCATCTACCATCCTAAATGAAGGTGTGGTCCTCTCTGAAATTTCACTCGATTTGAGGTTAGCACTTGAGAGATTTTAAGGGGACAAACCTGTGAGATGTCCTGTGGGGAAACTATATGTTCCTGATTAATAGGGGACTAGAGTTATGTCCGAGATTCATAGTTCCGTATTGGCTGGTCATTCTGGGATTTTTGGTACTAGGCAACTTGTGAGTAGGTCTTTTTGGTGGCCTTCTTTATCTTGGGATATCAGGAGTTTTGTGCAATCCTGTAGGATTTGTTCCAGATCCAAGCCTTGTTGTTAACGTTCTAGTGGGTTGTTGTTGCCATTGCCTGTGCCAAAGAAACCTTGGACTCATATCGCCATGGATTTTATTTTGGATCTTCCTGTATCTCAGAGGATGACGGTTATTTGGGTTATTTGTGATAGATTCTCTAAGATGGTCCATTTGGTACCATTGCTGAAGTTGCCGTCTTCTTCAGAGTTGGTGTCCTTGCTTTTTCAACACGTGGTTCGTTTACATGGTATTCCTGAGAATATTGTGTCAGACAGAGGTGTGCAGTTTGGGTCCAGATTTTCGAGAGCATTTTGTTCTAATTTAGGAATTGAGCTGTCTTTTTCTTCTGCTTTTCATCCTCAGACCAATGGTCAGACTGAGAGAGCAACTCAGACCTTGGAAACCTATTTGAGATGTTTTGTATTTGCGGATCAGCACGACTGTTTTTTTTTTTTTGCCATTGGCAGAGTTTGCTCTCAATAATAGGGCTAGCTCTGCTACTTTGATGTCTCCCTTTTTCTGCAATTTTGGGTTTCATCCTAGGTTCTCTTCAGGGCAGGTTGAGGCTTTGGCCTATCCGGGAGTTGATTCTGTGGTGGAGAGAGTGCAGCAGATTTGGGAGCAAGTAGTGGACAAATTTTTTCAGTCCCAGGAGAATACTCAAAGGTTTACCAACTGCCGTAGGACTGTTGGTTCCTGGTTTAAAGTGTGGGAAATGGTTTGGTTGTCCTCCAGGAATGTTCCTATGAGCGTTTCTTTTCCTAAATTTAAGCCAAATTTATTGGCCCCTTTAAGGTTTCGGAGATCATTAATCCTGTATTTTTTGCTCTTCCTGAGTCGTTTAAAATTCACAATGTTTTTCATAAGTCTTTGTTGAAGAAGCATGTGGAGCCAGTAGTTCCCACAGTAGCGCCCCCAGACCCTGTGTTGGTAGAAGGAGATCTGGAGTATGAAGTTGAGAAAATTTTGGATTCCCGTCTTAATAGACGAAAGCTTCAATATCTTATTAAGTGAAAGGGTTATGGGCAGGAGGACAATTCTTGTTTTTTTGCTTCTGACATTCATGCTGACAGATTGGTTCTTGCCTTCCATCATTCCCATCCTGACAGACCCGGTGGTTCTGGTGAGAGTTCGGTGACCCCTCCTCACGGAGAGGGTACTGTTGTGAATGTCACCCGAGGGGATGATGGTTTGGAGCTCCCTCTGGTGGTCAGGAGTGGGGGTGAAGCTGACTTTGCCTCAACAGGTGTGGGAGTTAATTGGGAGTTTAGGAAGCCCAATTGCAGATCAGCCTGGGTTACTATATACTGCACCTGTAAAACTACATCATTACATTCCCATATACTACATCCCTACACCCAAATATTACACCAGTTACCCCCGCAATTGTCCCCCCCTCAAGTTATTAGTGATTACTCACCTCTCCCTCCTCAGGCACCTCCGTACGGGTCCCCCGCTGAGCTGCTTCTAACCTGTTACGGGCCCTGGTTGCGCAGATGCTGTTGTTCTTGTATTGGCCCCTGCCGCTGCTTCTGTCTGTACAAGCACTGGCTGGTGCCGCTTCTCTTGCTGGGCAGAAACTTTTCAAATTACACACACGTGCGCCGTACTGACGACATCAGGGCATGCGTGTGTCACAGAGAAAGGTGCCGGGCAGGGAACAGAGGACCGATCCTGAAGCTCCGCACAGTGTAGCAGCGGAACGCAGGAATCTGTCCTCTATTCCCTACCCGACACCTTTCTCTGTGACACACGCGTGCCCTGATGTCGTCAGTACGGCTCGTGTGTGTCATTTGAAAAGTTCCTGCCCGTCAGGAGAAGCAGCACCACGTCTCCAACTCTGATCTAATGGGCGGGCCGGTCACAAACAGTAGGCGGGCCGGATGTGGCCCGCGGGCCGCCCCTTGCCCAGGTCTGATATAGATTGGGTTACATTTAGAATTAAATTCCTTTAGATCTATTAGTACCTAGTCAATCCATAGATAGTTTAGACTGGGGCTGTATCTAGTGGCTATTTTGCCATAGATACAGATCTACAGTACCTAATCTCTGGGGTTGTATTATTGGTTTACTTGTTGGTGAAATTTGTCTTTCATATCTGTGAAATGTTTTAATATGTCACTTTTTTTAAATAATAAAAAGAAATGTTTTTATAAAGAAGTTTATTTGTGAGAATAGGTTAATTACTTCTATGAAATTGTTTTGTGTGAGCTTCAATCATGAACTGTTGGCGATTAAATGGGCCTTTGAGGAATAGCGCCACTTGCTCGAGGGTGTCAAACATAAGGTCACAGTCATCACGGACCACAAGAATCTCACTTATTTAGAATCAACTAAGAGACTCAATCCTAGCCAAGCTAGGTGGGCTTTGTTTTTTCTCAGTTTGATTTTGTGGTGATGTTCCAACTTGGCACCAAGAATGTAAAAGCAGATACACTTTCTCATAGCTTCTGTCCCTCTTATTCTGAAATCTCTTAACCAGTCTCAAATTTAGCTGAAGGCATTATTGTATTGTCTGTTTCCCTAGATCTTGTAGAAGAGATCCATGCTACCAAAGACCAAGCTCACCAAACTACTCCTAACAGTAAACTGTTTGTCACCCCCCCAACTTCTTCTACATGTACTTCAAGAGTCCCATGATTCTCTTCTTGCAGGTCACCCTGGTATAGGAAACAACCTCCGACTGGTAGCCAGGAATTTTTAGTGGCCAAATGTAACTAAAGATTATAAAGAATATGTATTGGCTTGAGAAACTTGTGCCTGAGCTAAGGCACCCCGTATCTGTCCCCCTGGATTTCTCCAGCCGCATCTCCACTCCAGAAAGTACTTGGACCCATCTCTCCATGGAATTCATCACCGACGTCCCACCCCCAGAAGGGAAGATTTGTATGTAGGTAGTAGAGGATAGATTCAGTAAACAGTGTCATTATGTTCCTCTGTCCAGATTACCTAATTCTGAAACCCTAAGCAGGTTGCTTACTAGACATATTGTGCGGTTACATGGGGTTCTGGAAAATATAGTTTCTGAACAGGGAATGCAGTTCGTCTCAAAATTCTGGAGGGCCTTTTGTGAAAAGATAAATATAGAGTTATCTTTTTCGTCTGCCTACCACCCAGAGATCAATGGTCAGTCTGAACATTCTAATCAAATACTAGAACAATATCTGTTATTTGTCTGACCATCACTATGACTGGGTAGAACATCTACCACTAGCTGAGTTCGCTATAAATAATCAGTATCAAGAATCCATCCAGACTACCCCCGTTTTCTGTAACTTTGGATTACATCCACGTTTTGGTTTGTTTTCTTTCACTGTGGTTGATACTCCTGAGGCTGAAAAATTAGTGGATAAATTGAAAGTTATCTGGTCTAAGGTTAGAGAGAACTTGAAAAGGGCACAGACTGGTCAAGCTTCTGCTGCTAATAAGAGACTGTCTAAAGACCCAAACCTTGGAGTTGGGGACAAGGTATGGTTATCCACAAGGCATATCAAACTTAAGATCCCTTCTGCCAAGCTGGGTCCCAGATTTATTGGACCCTACGAGATAGTCGAGGTCATTTACCCTGCAGCTTTCCCGCTTGAAACTTCCAAGTTATCCAATGTGTTCCACAAGTCCTTCCTTAAGTTATATCGTTCCCCCATTCATCCAGTCAGGATCCCTCCTCCTTCTGTTTTAGTTAGGGTAACTTGGAGTATGAAGTGCCAAGAATCCTTGATTCCCGTGTTGTTAGATGGGTAGTACAATATCTTATACATTGGAGGAGTTGTGGCCCAAAGGAGAGATAACAGGTTCCAGAAAGTGATGTTTATGCTAAGGGTCTTATCAAGTGATTTCACCTCCATTTCCCCAACAAGACGGAGGCCCCTCGTGGTACTGTCATGTCTCCACCAGAGTCTGCTCCTGCAACTTCTGCTTCGGTCACCAGGCACCGCTGTATTCCCGCCATGGGCAGTACTGGTGATAGGAGAGGAGTCAGTACCAGTGACTATGGTGGGTGCAGGCTCCACCTATCCACTAAGCTGGGTTTGACTGTGACTTGCAGTACCGCTGGGTTTGACTGTGGTGATGTGTGCCTACCAGCTGAAGTTATCACCTTTCAGCTACAGCCAATGGGAAGGCACCACACCCTTCTTATTCCTTCTTCAGTCTTCTGGTCACTGCCAGATATAGAGCCTAGTTATTACTGCTTGTTTCTGGTTCTCACCCTGCTCTTTACATTGATCCCTGTGTTTTGACCCCTACCTGCTCTCTGACTACTCTCCTGCCTGGCATTTTTGTACCTTCCTGCTATCTCTGGTTTTGACCTTAGCCTGATTTCCTGACTACGCTCTTCTTGTCTGCTGATTTTGTCTCTTTTCTGTATCTCCTGGTTTGACCCTGCCTGTCAACTACTTTTCTTGGATTTGCAGCCTTCCACAGGTAGTGACCCCCTGGACCTTGTAGTAGTTCAAGATCCCTGTACAAGGGTTTCGGGATTATTGGGATCTGCTGAGTGGGTGGCTAGCCTCTAGCATGTCCATGACAGCCACCCTGAGACTGTGGTTCAAGGCAGACATAACACTTTTTCACACAGTGCCTTTTAGGGTTGGATTTTTTTTCCCTTAATAAAGACCTTCATTTATAAACTGCATTTTGTGTTTACTTATGTTATCTTTGTCTAATATTTAACCTTGTCTGGTGATCTGAAAGATTTGTGTGACAAGCATGGAAAAGAATAAGAAATCAGGACGGAGCAAACACTTTTTACACCAGTGTGTGTGTGTGTGTGTGTGTGTGTGTGTGTGTGTGTGTGTATATATACACACTGTATGCAGAATTATTAGGCAAGTTGTATTTTAGAGGATTTTTTATTATTGATCAACAACTATGTTGTCAATCAACCAAAAAGACTCATAAATATCAAAGCTTAATATTTTTGGAGTGGGTTGTTTTTTAGATTTGGCTATATTAGGAGGATCTCTGTTTGTGCAGGTAACTATTACTGTGCAGAATTATTAGGCAACTTAATAAAAACTAAATATATATTCCCTTCTCACTTGTTTATTTTCACCAGGTAAACCAATATAACTGCACAAAATTTAGAAATAAACATTTCTGACTTGCAAAAACAAAACCCCCCAAAATTAGTGACCAATATAGCCACCTTTCGTTATAATGACACTCAACAGCCTACCATCCATAGATTATGTCACTTGCTTGACCTGTTTACAATCAACATTGCGTGCAGAAGCCACCACAGCCTCACAGACACTGTTCCGAGAGGTGTACTGTTTTCCCTCCCTGTAGATCTTACATTTTATGAGGGACCACAGGTTCTCCATGGGGTTCAGATCAGGTGAACAAGGCGGCCATGTCATTATTTTTTCATTTTTTTGACCTTTACTGGCCAGTTATTATTATTATTATTAGTATTATTATTATTATTGTCCTGCATGAAAATCATGTTTTTCTTGAACGATACCGACTTCTTCCTGTACCACTGCTTGAAGAAGTTGTCATCCAGAAACTGGCTGTAGGTCTCGAAGTTGAGCTTCACTCCTTCCTAAACCCAAAAAGGTCCCACAAGTTCATCTTTGATGATACTATCCCATACCACTACCCCACCTCCATCTTGCTGGTGTCTGAGTCGGAGTGGAGCTCTCTGCCCTTTAGTGATCCAGCCTCTGGCCCATCCATCTGGCCCATCAAGAGTCACTCTCATTTCATCAGTCCATAAAACCTTTGAAAAATCATTCTTAAGATATTTCTTGGCCCAGTCTTGACGTTTTATCTTATGTTTCTTGTTTCTTGTTCAAAGGTCATTTTTTCAGCCTTCCATACCTTGGCCATGTCCCTGAGTATGGCACACCTTGTGCTTTTTGATACTCCCGTAACGTTGCAGCTCTGAAATATGGCCAAACTGGTGGCAAATGGCATCTTGGCAGCATCACGCTTGATTTTCCTCAATTAATGGGCAGTTATTTTGGGCCTTTTTTGCCCAACACGCTTTTTGCAACCCTGTTGGCTATTTGCCATGAAACGCTTGATTGTTCAGTGATCACGCTTCAAAAGTTTGGCAATTTCAGGACTGCTGCATCCCTCTGCAAGACATCTCACAATTTTGGACTTTTCAGAGGCCGTCAAATCTCTCTTTTAACCCATTTTGCCAAAGGAAAGGACGTTGCCTAATAATTAAGCACACCTTATTTAGGGTGTTGATGTCATTACACCACACCTGTCCTCATTACAGAGATGCACATCACCTGATTTACTTAATTGGTAGTTGGCTCTCAAGCCTATACAGCTTGGAGTAGGACAACATGTATAAAAAGTATCATGTGATGAAAATACTCATTTTCCTAATAATTCTACGCACAGTGTATATATATATATATATATATATATATATATATATATATATATATATACATATGGTACAGTTTTAGGTTTCTTCTATTCCTTTGTTTCAGACCAGTTCTACGGGATGAATAACTGTATTTTGTAGATTTATAGATTCATTCTGCAGATTTGTTGCTCTTGGGATATTACTGTGTGTATGATCTGTTATGTAGTTCCAACTCACTCTGATCTTGATCCATGAAAAAAGGAAATGCCTTGCCTCTAGTGTCGATAAGATCAGGAAATGTGCATCATCTTATCATAAACCCAGCCTTCAGAACAGCCTGGCTGCTTAATGTCCAGGCATGACTTCAAACACAAACTTGTTAGATGTCTCTGCAGAAGGTCTATTAACAAACACACTCTTTGTACCAGTTCAGAGGAAGGGAATGTAATGGGAAGTAATGAAACATAACTGTGTAATTAGGCTGATCGTTGATGTATTCAGTATACTATTTAGTCATGCAGACTGACAGGGCTCTGCAAATCTTGGAAGTGATTCTTTTCAGCAGTATATATTGGATTTGTCATAAAATAAAGACACCCGAGCTACACCTCCGTCTGCCTTGCTTAATGTTTATTGCAGAAGAAGGGAAGGACAGAGCAGATGTGGGTTTACAGGTTACGCACCATATCCCATTAATATTATATCATTATTTTTATCCTTGTAATTTTATTAGGATTGGCAATGTTACTTAAGAGAAACGAAGAATATTCAGTCTTTCATCTAACCTTGTCAGGTACGCTTTAAAGGGGACCTCTCAGAACCCCTTCCCCCAAACCATTAATGACTGTAGCCCTTTAAAGATGAGTCAATTCCTTAATAACACGAAAGCACTTACAGCAACAAGATAAGTTAAAGTTGTGCCTGACAATGAACTTATAACTGCTCAGTGTAATGCTATTTTTCATACTTAGCAGCATCCTTTCCTAGCTGATTGACAGGTCAGTGTACCAGAGCAAACAACCTGTCAATCACTCAGGGGAGAGTGCTGTTAGATAGATAATACATTCCAAAGTAGGAGATACTCTTTCCAAATACCATTCAAATGACCAGTGAACTTTCAAGTGAGGGAATTCCGGCAGCTAAATAGGAAAGGGTTCTTTACAGTTAGAGTAGTCAGACAGGATTGCTCTACCAAAAAATGTAGTAATGGCAGACACTGGACTTAATGTTTTCCCTTTGAGTTCATGTAAGTTGCAGTGACATTTCCGCTGACATACTGAACTGGTGAGTGTATCAGCAGTGTTAAAAGCCAAGGCGCATCTGTCCTGAATTAGCAGCCGTGAAAAAGATCCAAGGTTGGATCTGGGAGTACTAAAAGAATTAGCCACCCTGAGATATGATGGAGTGGTTTCTGAGCTCCAGCGTAGACAAGCCCTGGATAGTTGTTACTTTTGGGCTTGCTATTGTAGATAAACTGCTACACTCTGCAACTGCCTATTGTGAGTTAGTAACTGTAACATGGTCAGAGGCGGTAACCCCAGGTGAAGTACTCATCTCCTATGCCTCGCCACGCCACATGAAAATGAGGGTCCTGGCTAGGAGTGAGTTACTGTAGTGGTTGTTACCTGGGCGATACTCCTTTGCAGACCGCAAGTTGTCGTTGGAGATGACATAGCAGGACCAGATGGTTTACAATGATTTGAGGGAGACTAAAGTTCAAAAATACATGAGATAAAAGGTATAATACTTCACGGACATCTCACTCACATTAAGCAGGCTAGACACTTCTCAGTTACATATAAAAATATTATATTTTCTTTGCACTTCAAACTCTTGTATTTCATGACAATCCAGCCCACAATTCCAGGAAATCTCATCTTCCCTTGTGAGGGCAGCATGGGTTAAGGAATAACACTTTGGTTGCTCACAGCAACTTTCAGTTCCCAACTGTCTAATGAGGATCCCGCTACTTGGGTATGTGGTGCCCAGGGCTATGGGGTACTCGGTCCCGGCCAGTTTATTTACGGGGATGCTATGTCACAAGTGAATGCTGGCCGTTGCCCAGTTCCCTGACCCTGGGGATGCTTTGTATGGGGAATATTTACAGGGGAGATTGAAGTCATTGGTGTGACGCCACCTGCGGGTTGCAGTTAAGATGGTGGAACCACCGCTGCTGAGTTGGTTATCCCTAGGGCTGGTGGTAATGGCAGCTATGGTAGAAGGCTCGCCGCAGGTAGGGCGGAGACCTGGGGGAAATATGGTGGAGACTTTTGCCAAAGAAGGGAGGCCACACTATGAGTTGTAAGTTAACGGTCTTTACGTACAGTTGGGCCCTTGGACGGCTGGTTCAGGTCCCTGTAGATCCAGTGCCAGTTTAATGACTCGGTTGCCCTGTCCCCGACACCCTCAGTGTGGTTGGGTCCACGTAGCTTGGAGCTGGTTTGGGGCTTTACTGTCCTTTGGCAGTCTCCTCGTCTGTATGGCGGGCAGTGTGGACCCTGTAGGGCCGGTTTGTGTTCCGAACCCTGATCCGCTCATTACTGCTGATGCCCCCAGATCTGTGGGTCAGTAAGATCCATGAAGGTCCACGTGAAGCTGATGCCTGACCTAGGACCCTGTGCCCCATCGGTGCTCTGGTCCCAGTGGTACTCGGGTGTACCTACCCTAGCTACCACTCTCCTGTGCCCTAGGGTTACCGTTACATGACCCAGCTTTAGGAACGTCTCTCTACACTTCCACCCTCTTCACTTCACTCTTTTCGACTCTAGACTCCTCCTGTCCCCTCCCACCAGGCTGTCTAATCCCCTGGACTAGCTCCGCCCTTTAGGTAGCCATTCCCTTTGGTGTCTGACTAGCCAATTACCCTTGGTATGGAGTGGAAACTGGGATTTTGGTGTGTACAGGTCTCAATGGAACTGGTGTTCAGGTCCCAGGGGGTAGGCCCTGCATCCTGGTGACGATGCAGTACCTAGTACTGCCCTGAGAGGTTCAGGGCCGCTACAGGTACATTGAAATGACTCTCCACTAAAACCTTGAAAGTCCACTGCTCTCTCTAGTTAGACCTTAGTTTCTTTTCAATATGGACAATTGAGCTTCCGTACACTGTAGATTACTGTTCACTAGCGTCGTACTGATACTAGACATTCTCTTTCGGTCCCCCTTTACATGGGCTTTCTATTTCCCCTGGATTTCACTCTATATTGTTTAATTGGTCTCCCTGGCCGGTCTATCACGTATCTCATCACATGTCTTCAGACCTTAGGACGTATTATCTGATGTCTTACCTCTTTCCACACACTGTAACATGAAAGTCTGCTGTCAGACCTTAAGGCCGGCGTCACACGGGACAATATATCATGCGATCGCACCCGCCCCCGTCGTTTGTGCGTCACAGGAAATTTGTTGCCCGTGGCGCACAAAGTCGTATACCCCCGTCACACGTACTTACCTCCCAAACGACCTCGCTGTGGGCGGCGAATATCCTCTTCCTGAAGGGGGAGGGACGTTTGGCATCACAGCGACGTCACACAGCGGCCGCCCAATAGAAGCGGAGGGGCGGAGATGAGCGGGATGTAACATCCCGCCCACCTCCTTCCTTCTGCATTGCCGGCGGGACGCAGGTAAGCTGTGTTCGTCATTCCCGGGGTGTCACACGTAGCGATGTGTGCTGCCTCGGGAACGACGAACAACCGGCGCGCAGAAGGAGAAACGACTTTATGAAAATGAACGACGTGTCAACGAGCAACGATAAGGTGAGTATTTTTGCTCGTTCACAGTCATTCGTAGCTGTCACACACTACGATATCTCTAACGATGCCGGATGTGCGTCACGGAATCCGTGACAACATATCGCCCGATATATCGTAGCATGTGACGCGGGCCTAAGGGGTACTTTGCACACTACGACATCACAAGCCGATGCTTGCGATGAATAGTGCGATAGCACCCGCCCCTGCTGCAGTAGCGATATCTTGTGATTGCTGCCGTAGCGAACATTATCGCTACGGCCGCTTCACATGTACTTACCTGCCCTGCGACATTGCTCTGGCCGGTGAACCGCCTCCTTCCTAAGGGGGCGCGTCGTGCGGCGTCACAGCGATGTCACACGGCAGGCGGCCAATAGGAGCGGAGGGGCGGAGATGAACGGGACGTAAACATCCTGCCCACTTTCTTCCTTCTGCATTGCAGCTGTCACGCTCCCCGGGTCCCCTGCCTTGCTTCCCGGCTCCCCTACCTCGCTCCCCGGCTCACCTGCCACGCTCCCCGGCTTCCCTGCCTCGCTCCCCGGCTCCTCTATCAGGCGTTCCCCGCTCCACAGCCTCCAGCCCCCATCACCTGCGCTCCCCAGGCGGCTCGGTCCCCGCTCCCGGCGCCCGTTGGCAGCTCTGCTCCAGGCCGGCTCCCCTGCCTCCTGTTCACCGCTCCCTGCCCTGGCTTCTGGCACCCGGGCCTTGCGCATGCGCATTAGGGCGCACGCGCGGTCATTGACCCTTTCTTAAAGGGCCAGTGTCCTCCAACAGGATATTGAAGGATCAGGTACTGGGTATATAGGGGGATCCTTTCCAAGTGGGCGGGGCCTGTTCTTCGTGTTTTCTAAGCTAGGAGTCAGGTCTCCTTGTGTCTGTGATATACTCACCTATCTCTCTCGTAGAACCGATCCTGCCTCGCCAACCGGTCCTGACGATACCCGAACCCCGAACGGTGACGGCCTGCCATCTCGTCAGCTCCTGCCATCTCCGATCCCTGTGGTGACCCGTCTTCTCACTCCATTGGTTCCGGACTCTGCCTGACGACATCTCGGCCTCCGAACCTGAGCTCCGTCACCCGGACTACCATCAGAGACCCCGTGGTCCCAGGGACTTCTTTACTCCACTCCTCTAAACGGACTTTCCTGCTAGTGCCCCGGCTACCGGGCACCTTGCCCTCGGTGAGGTGTTCAGCCCAGTGGATCCACCTCCTGGGTCTGCCCGTCCACCTGGCCCTAACAGTAAGAACAGGCCATGGATCCCGCCGAAGCACTAGCGGCCTTGCAGCAGGAACTCACACGCCAGCGCGAGACCCAGACCCGCATGCTGAACTTCATGTCTTCTGTGGATACCCGCCTGAACACGCTACAAGCGACGGCCACATCCTTGGCATCTCAGGTTTCCACGGTACAATCCACGGCCACAGCTCCCGTGGCAGCCTCCTCGGATGCTTCCAGACTTCGTTTGGCTTCACCACCCCGGTACGCCGGAGATCCCATGACCTGCAGGGGATTCCTAAACCAGTGCTCCCTTCATTTAAAGCTGCTTCCGCACTTGTTTGCCTCCGACCAAGCCAAGGTGGCGTTTGTGATGTCACATCTAGAGGGTGAGGCACTGGCCTGGATGAACCCCTTGTGGGAAAAAGAGGACCCTGTGACTACCAACATCCAGGACTTCCTGCAGGCATTCAGAAACACCTTTGACGAACCTGGACGTGCCGCTGCATCCGCCTCATCACTCCTCAGGCTACGTCAGGGGACTACGACGGTAGGGCAGTATGCCATCCGCTTCCGCACTTTGGCCTCAGAATTGGGGTGGAACGATGAAGCCCTCACCGCCGCCTTCTGGGAAGGACTCTCCAGCCGTATTAAGGACGAGCTGGCAGGCTGCGATGTTCCTTCCACCCTGGATGCCCTGATTGCACTAGCCACCCGCGTGGACCTCAGATTCCAGGAACGATCCAAAGAGGTGTCCCGTGAGAGATGTCCGATACGGCATTCCTCTCCTCCGCAGAAGCCCGCCGTACTTCAGTCAGCGTCGTCTGGTGTCTCTGTCCACGAGCCCATGCAGATTGACCGTTTGCGGCAGTCCGAACAACGCCAAGCAGAACGGCTCGCCAAGGGCCTCTGCTTCTACTGCGGAGAGGGCACACACCTTCTACGCTCCTGTCCAGAGAGGCCGGGAAACTCCAAAGCCTAGGGTTGGTAGGAGAGGCCACCCTAGGTGCTGGGACTCTCTCAGACCCGGTTACGTGGACTGTTCAAGTGACAACGGGAGAGACGCGGTTCACGGCCGAGGCGTACCTCGATTCCGGGGCAGCAGGCAATTTCGTCCAGCAGGCCACGGTGGACAAGTACCAGGTGCCTGTTACTCCACTCGACAAACCCCTCGTGATTGCCTCTGTAGATGGGAGACCCCTCTCTGACACCATCTCGTGGATCACCAAGCCGGTGGAACTACGTATCGGTGCCCTGCACACCGAGAACATCGCTCTCTACGTCCTCCCACACATGTCCCATCAAATCCTGCTGGGACTCCCCTGGTTACGGACACACGAACCGTCAGTCAGCTGGGGTACTGGTGAAATCACCCGATGGGGCTCCTCTTGCCACGAGAATTGTCTGAAGACCATACAGCCCATCCGACGACCTCCGCTTCCGGAGTCCCTACCGGGACTGCCCTCGGCCTATTGGTCCTTCGCGGACGTCTTTGATAAAAAGGAATCAGAGGTACTTCCGCCACATCGTCCTAATGACTGTGCCATTGACCTACTCCCGGGAACTACACCACCTCGAGGACGGATATATCCTTTGTCCCCTGCTGAAACTAGGGCCATGTCTGCCTACATCACGGAGAACCTAGCAAGGGGATTCATTCGGAGGTCCTCCTCTCCTGCTGGAACAGGCTTCTTCTTCGTTAAGAAGAAAGAGGGCGATCTACGCCCATGCATTGACTACCGGGGATTGAACCAAATCACCGTGAAGAATAAATACCCCCTGCCGCTCATCCCCGAATTGTTTGATCGGCTTAGAGGAGCTCGTGTGTTTACCAAGTTGGATCTTCGGGGTGCCTACAACCTGGTCCGCATCCGCTCTGGGGACGAATGGAAGACCGCATTCAATACTCGCGATGGGCACTATGAATACTGTGTGATGCCCTTCGGCCTCTGTAACACACCAGCAGTGTTTCAGGAATTGGTGAACGACGTGTTCCGGGACCTTCTCTACGTCTGTGTGGTGGTGTATCTTGACGATATCCTGGTCTTCTCTCAGGACCTCCAGACCCACAGAGAGAACGTGCAGCTGGTACTACAAAGACTGAGAGAGAATCGCCTGTACGCCAAGTACGAGAAGTGTGTATTCGAGCAGTCTTCTCTTCCCTTCTTGGGTTACGTAATCTCCGATACCGGTCTGCAGATGGACCCGGAGAAGGTCTCTTCCATTCTCAACTGGCCCCCTCCTTCCGGACTGAAGGCAATTCAACGCTTTCTGGGATTCGCAAACTATTATCGTCAGTTCATCCCTCACTTCTCTGCTCTGACTGCACCTCTCTCCGCCTTGACCAAGAAGGGGGCTAATCCAAAGGACTGGTCACCTGCGGCCGACGCCGCGTTTGGCTCCCTGAAACAGGCATTTGCTTCTTCCCCTGTGCTCAACCGTCCTGAGTTAAACCGACAGTTTACCTTGGAGGTGGATGCCTCCTCCTCGGGAGCCGGAGCAGTGCTCATGCAGAAGTCCTCCTCCGGGAAGATGGTTACTTGCAGTTTCTACTCCAAGGGCTTCTCAGTGCCTGAACGCAACTACACCATCGGTGACCGAGAGCTATTGGCAGTCAAACTGGCTCTGGAGGAATGGCGCTACCTTCTGGAGGGAGCAGTGTACCCCGTAATCATTTACACGGACCACAAGAACCTGGAATACCTGCGGTCCGCTCAGCGACTGAACCCACGGCAGGCCAGGTGGTCCTTGTTCTTTGCCAGGTTCGATTTTCAGCTCCATTTTCGACCCGCGGACAAGAATGTAAGAGCAGATGCCTTGTCCAGGTCATTCATGCCCATAGAGCAGGAGGAGGAGACATCCCAGCCCATTATCTGTCCTAGTAAGATCATTCCGGTGGCTCCTGTCACCCTGGCCCAGATACTCACCTATGTCTATGAGACTGACAGGAAAAAAGTGTTGCACTGGGGCCATGCCTCGAAAATAGCCGGCCATGCTGGTCAGAAGAAAACATGGAGTACCATTGTACGTCACTACTGGTGGCCATCCCTTCGCACGGACGTCGCTTCTTTTGTCTCAGCCTGCTCCTCTTGTGCCAGGAACAAGACGCCCAAACACCTGCCATATGGTCGTCTTCTGCCTCTGCCTATACCCTCCGTTCCGTGGCAACACATTGCAATGGACTTTATTACGGACTTGCCCCTGTCCTCCGGACACACAGTCATATGGGTCGTGGTGGATCGGTTCTCCAAAATGGCTCATTTCGTCCCTATGGCTGGACTGCCCTCTGCCCAGGAACTCGCTGACGCTTACATACAGCACATCTTCCGGTTGCATGGCTTTCCATCACACATTGTGTCCGACAGAGGAACTCAGTTTACCTCCCGCTTCTGGAGGGCTCTCTGCAAACATCTGGGAGTGACTCTGGACTTTTCTTCAGCCTACCATCCTCAGTCGAATGGCCAAGTGGAACGAGTCAATCAGATCTTGACCTCCTTCTTACGTCACTACGTCAACGCCCATCACGACGACTGGTCCACGCTTCTTCCTTGGGCTGAATTCTCCCATAACCACCACGTCAGTGAGTCCTCCTCCAGCTCTCCCTTCCATGTCATTTACGGTCTTCAGCCTTCCGTCCCATTACCTGTATCCTCTTCCTCGGATGTCCCTGCTGCTGATGCTGTAGTCCGTGACTTTTCTACAATTTGGGACTCTGTCAAGACGTCCCTTGGACGTGCTTCCCTGCGGATGAAGAGACACGCAGACAAGAGGCGTCTGGATCCCCCGTGTTTCTCTCCAGGAGATCTGGTCTGGCTTGCTTCCAAGTACGTCCGATTGAAGCTACCATCATACAAGCTGGGTCCTCGCTACATCAGGCCGTTTAAGGTCATCAGCAAAATAAATGAGGTCTCCTACAAGCTGCAGCTCCCGGCCACGATGAGAATACCCAACTCCTTCCACGTCTCCCTGCTCAAGCCGGTTGTCCTTGGTCCCTTCTCTCCTGCTGCCAGTTCTGCTCCTCCTCCTATTGCTGATGATGACATCTATGCGGTAAGGGATATCGTGGCCATGAAAACCGTACGAGGCCGACAGTTCTTCCTGGTGGACTGGGCAGGGTATGGTCCTGAGGATAGGTCCTGGGAACCCCGGGAAAATGTGGGTACTCCTCTGATACGTGCCTTCCTGTCCCGGTTGCAGGGAGGGGGGCGTGGGGGGGGTACTCTCACGCTCCCCGGGTCCCCTGCCTTGCTTCCCGGCTCCCCTGCCTCGCTCCCCGGCTCACCTGCCACGCTCCCCGGCTTCCCTGCCTCGCTCCCCGGCTCCTCTATTAGGCGTTCCCCGCTCCACAGCCTCCAGCCCCCATCACCTGCGCTCCCCAGGCGGCTCGGTCCCCGCTCCCGGCGCCCGTCGGCAGCTCTGCTCCAGGCCGGCTCCCCTGCCTCCTGTTCACCGCTCCCTGCCCTGGCTTCTGGCACCCGGGCCTCGCGCATGCGCATTAGGGCGCGCGCGCGGTCATTGACCCTCTCTTAAAGGGCCAGTGTCCTCCAACAGGATATTGAAGGATCAGGTACTGGGTATATAGGGGGATCCTTTCCAAGTGGGCGGGGCCTGTTCTTCGTGTTTTCTAAGCTAGGAGTCAGGTCTCCTTGTGTCTGTGATATACTCACCTATCTCTCTCGTAGAACCGATCCTGCCTCGCCAACCGGTCCTGACGATACCCGAACCCCGAACGGTGACGGTCTGCCATCCCGTCAGCTCCTGCCATCTCCGATCCCTGTGGTGACCCGTCTTCTCGCTCCATTGGTTCCGGACTCTGCCTGACGACATCTCGGCCTCCGAACCTGAGCTCCGTCACCCGGACTACCATCAGAGACCCCATGGTCCCAGGGACTTCTTTACTCCACTCCTCTAAACGGACTGTCCTGCTAGTGCCCCAGCTACCGGGCACCTTGCCCTCGGTGAGGTGTTCAGCCCAGTGGATCCACCTCCTGGTTATGCCCGTCCACCTGGCCCTAACAGCAGCCGGGACGCAGGTAAGGTGATGTTCCTCGCTCCTGTGGCTTCATACACAGCGATGTGTGCTGCCGCAGGAACGAGGAACAACATCGTACCATTGCTGCTGCTAAATTATGGAAATGTCGGACCCTACACCGATCATACGATAACGACGCTTTTGCGCTCGTTAATCGTATGTAAAAGGATTTGCATACTACGATATCGACTGCGACGCCGGATGTGCGTCACTTTCGATTTGACCCCACCGACATCGCAGCTGCGATGTCGTAGTGTGCAAAGTACCCCTAAGTCTTGCACCATTGAACTGAGTTCTGTCAACTCCCAGAAAACAACTCCCTTGCCTGCCCATATAACTCCTCCAACACTGTGCCAATTTCAACCATTAACAATAAATATGCCTGACTAATACATGTCATTTACCAAACTCATAAAACTACATTTAAAACAGTGCATAGGATTACACACAACATCACATTTTCTTCAAGGGAGTGTGGGCAGCACTTCCTCTTCCTTATAGACAGCCCACACCATTAAAACAAACACCTCTTTTCTGAACGCAAAGAAAGGACCAAAACAGAAATTCAAATAACCTTATTGGAGAGTATCAAAATTTACAACCACTCTCATCTTTTAACACCACCATCTTTGGAAGGCAAGGTCACAGCTCATAAAATTGACTACTGGAAGTGCTGGAGTTATGCCGCTGTACTCCTGACACATGTTACCCATAGCCGATCTTCCGCCATCCGCTGCGAATTTCCTCAATACTATTAACAGCAACACCAACGAACAACATAAAAGGGAAGGGAGGGTGGGCAGCTCTCAATCTCCGATCAAAGAGGCCGGAAGCAAATCAGTCACAGCTATATATACCCCTGGGGAGGGGGGGGGGGAGGACATAAGCACATCCGGATCCGGGAAGTCCTAGGAAACAGGAAAACATAACACAAGGGGAGGGAACATGAAATCAAAAGTATTAACCCTTTACAATGCGCCAAGAAAAGAGGGCAAACAAAAGTCACAACCGGGCTGGCTAGTCAGGGGTTCCCCGGCAGATAAAGCCGGGCCCCCTCATTACCACCAAGTTTTGTGTCTAAACTCTGATGTAACCACTAAGTTGTCTAATTTTTATTCTTTTGTGTAAGTTAAACTCTGAGGAAGTGGTAAATATTCCTCCTAACAGTTTGAATGTCTTGTTTATGTTAAGTATGTGCCCTGCACGTCTGTGAAGTGTGCTGTCCTTGTGTGAGGTGTTTGATGTGTATGCCGTACTTGATTGAAGGGTCTGATGTATGAACTGTGCGTGTAAAATGTGTCTGATATGGGTCCAGTGCTTGTGTGACGCCCTGGCCTATCAGGTCGTCACAGGGTATTGTGCAATCTGCCCTCCTGCACAGTATCCACATCCTCCTTGGTTACGGGACCCTATTCTTTGGTGTTGCTAAGATCAGAGCCAGTCAAAACCCTAGGAACACTTTGGACCACACCCACCAGACACACCATTTGGGGGCCTGAAGGGAATAGGGCCGCCCACTTGGGGAGGTTGGTAGGGGAAAGTGAAAAGTGTAGAAGGAGAAGTGAGAAAGGAAGTGAAGGAGTAGGAGTGTGGAGTGGTGACTCTCAAAGGGAGAGCTCACCGGTTTGGGAGCAGGGCTCCTTGAGACTACTAGGTGGCAGATGTTGGTCTGGGCCTGGTAGAAACTGGAACCCCGGTCGCAGGGGATCGTGTCAAAGGGCATGGATCTGCCGAGGAGGGCGGTCTTGAGCCATTTCCGGGCAGGGACCAGGGCACGACGGGGTACGTGGACCCTTGGCCGGGAAGTAGCTTCAAGCGTCCTGGTAATTTACCCAACAGGGTGAAGTATTCAAGATTCATCCCTCACCCGCTCCAATATCGGGGTACTAGAGCAATGAGGGGATAGGACTTTCCCAAAACACAGTCCATCAAATCCCAAGCGTGAACCCTGAGAGCAAGCTCACTCCGTTTGCCATACGGGTGAGCAGGACCCGACTAGTTCCACACTACAGGGTCCAAACAGTGAAGAAGGTGCCACGGAAAAAGTCACAGGCTAACAAGCAACACCAAGGGCACGGATCCAAGCGTGCTCCCTCTTTGCTGCGGCGGTGCTCAGAATTCTGGTTTACAAGCTGTCGATGTCAGTATTCTTGGACTGAGTGAGTACGCAGAAACCCTTTCCTCCCCAACGGCACCACTTCGCCACCATCACCGGGCCCCGGGGATCAACCCCCTACCCACTGAGGGGTTAAACATCTTGCTGCCATATCACAGCCACCGGGCGCTCCCAACAGCAGCGGTGGTACTCCATCTTACCACACACCGTGGGTGGCATCACAAACTTCTAAATCCTCTGTACATATCCCCCCTTTTCACTTCGAGTGTTCGAGCGACCCCCTCCCAGGTCCAGAGACCCCTCGAGCCACCGCGCTTCCGGATCCGAGCGGCTCGGCTGCTGACACGGGGGAGGTACACTTGTGTAATGTGTCTGACATGTACATTTTGTTTGTGTAACATGTATCTGTAGTGTTTGTGTGATGTGTCTGATGTATTCTGTGCTTGTGTGATGTGTGCATTATGCATGGATGATATGTCTGATCTGTGTATTGTATATGTGTACCGCCCCCGTAGCAGCAGCCGAGCCGCTCGTATCCGGAGCAGCGGTGGCTTGAGGGGTCTCCGGACCCGGGGGGGTCCGCGCGGACACTCAAATCAAAAAGGAGTGGGGGAGTATATACACGGGATTAGGAAAGTTCGGGACGCCACCCACGGTGCGTGGTAAGTTAAGGTACCACCGCTGCTGTTGGGGACGCCCGGTGGCGGTGGTATGGCAGCAAGGTGTTTTAACCCCTCCGTGGGTAGGGGTTTTTTGCCCCGGAAGCCCTTTGATGGTGGTGTAGGGGTGCCGTTGGGGAGTAGGACAAGGATTTTCAGTGTACTCACTCAGTCCAGAAATAACCACACCAACAGCTTGTAAACCAGAGTTCTGAGCACCACTGCAGCTGGGAGGGAGCACGCTTGAGTGCGTGCCCTTTGTGTTGCGGTTAGTCTGTGACCCTCTCCTTGGCACATGTGTTTTCTTCTTTGGACCCTCAAGTCTGAAACTTTTCGAGTCCCGCTCACCCGTATGGCTAACGGAGTGAGCTTGCTCTCAGGGTTCACGCGTATCCCAGGGTTCAGTCCTATCCCATCGGTGAGCTAGTACCCAGATTTTGGAGCCGGTTGGGGATGACACTTGAAATCTTCACTCCCGTTGGGTAAATTGCCGGGATGCGTGAAGCTACTTCCCGGCCTAGGGTCCACGTACCGCATCGTGCCCTGGCCCCTGCCCGGTGATAGCTCAAGGCCGCTGGCCACCCTCCTCGGCAGTCCGTGCCCCCTGACACTATCCCCTGTGACTGGGGATCCAGCTCCTACCAGGCTCAGACCAACGTCTGCCACCTAGTACTCAGGAGCCCTGCTCCCCCTGTGACCTCTCCTCAAGAGAGTCACTTCACCTCCTTCTCCTTCCACAACCACTTCACTTCACCTCTTTTGCTCAACTGTCACTTTTCTCACTCTCCCCTACCAACCCCCCATGTGGGCGAGCCTATTCCCTTCAGGCCCCCCAATGGTGTGTCTGGTGGGTACAGTGCAAAGAGTTCCTAGGGTTCTGATTGGCTCAGCTGTTAGCAACACCAAAGGTCCAGGACCCGTAACCAAGGGGAATGGATACCGTGCTGAAGGGCAGATTGCACAATACCCTGTGACGACCTCATAGGCCAGGGCATCACATTCCCCCTTGGTTAAACGTAGCTCATCCCAAATCTACAGGACACCAGAGGTTTATATTGTTGTTTTGCTGTTAACTGTAGAAAGGGAAAAATGTAACATATTAACACACTTTTATTAAACAGGTTCCATCCCACACAGGGGAGGTAATGCACTTCAACGTTACTAAAATTTGTTAAGAGTTCGTCGCCCAACGGAGGCTCAACCTACTCCGTTGCAACCCCTTCCTGCGACAGTCCAGTCCCAACGTCCCGGTCCCAACAACGCAGCACCCAAACAACCTGTTCCCCCTGGAAAACTAAGGTGAGTCCATGACCGGGTTAAGGTCCCGGGTGTTGTATTTTAGACGACTCTGGTTGGCACAGGAGGTGCAACTATTATACAAGACACAAGTTTGTGTTGGTCATGCCAGTCCTGTGACCATGGTCCATATTTACCTAATATATCTAAAACTTTTAACGGAGTCCATGTACCAGTTGTACATTTTCAGCAATTTACTTGTAAATCAGGTATCTTTCACTCGTTTCATTAAAGCTGGTTGATTAGGCACTTATTCACTAACATTTTCTATATGAAAAATAATAAACTATAAAAAATAACAAACGAAAACACCGACACCTAACAATTCTATGGCATCGCAACTACTGGTACTGTAACATTTTTCTTAACACTCGTCTCTGTACCTCCGTGGAGGTTGACCAAAGTTGGCACGGGTCGATTTCCTCAACTCTGGGCTTTCACTTCCCTCTAGGAAATCGTCTACAATTCCTATGAGTTCCTCGCCCCCTGTGATAGGTGTAACTGGCAGTACCCTATGTGTATGTGCCAGGGGAACTGGTGGTACTCTAGGTGCTGGAGTGGGTGCAGTGTCAGTAAGCTTCTCCTGCTCTGGTTCTTCCACAGGTTGTGGGAATGTTAACACAGGGACTATTACTGCTCCATTCTGCATTGGCCAGTTTTCCAGAAAATCACCTAGAATAGTGTGAATCACCTTCTTACTTTCTTCCATCACTGGAGGCAGGGACTGAGGTTCTTCTGTTTTTTTCAAAGGTTTGGGGCACTTTTTCAGGTGGTCTTTAGACACCGTGGCGGTTGTTCGCCCATCATCTTTGCTAATCAGACAAGTCTTCTGATTGTCGAAATTGGATGGCTGTATCACATACGGCTCTTTTTCCCACTGGTCGTCCAACTTGTGTTGCTTCCTTTATCTCTTTAACACAATTTCACCAGGGGCAAAGGGGGCCACCCTAGCCTGTTTATTAAAATTCCTTTGTTGCCGCTCCCGGACATGATCCAAGCTTTCTTCAACATACTCCTGGATCTGTTTGTACTGGGCCTGGCGACGTGAGTCCCAATCTTCTCCAGGCGCGTAGGTTTCAGGCAATTCCACCTCCATCTCCAGATTAGAGATGAGCTACCCCCCTGGCGTTCGAGTTCGTTTCGGTTCGTCGAACAGAGGCCCCGTTCGACGAATGTTCGACGAACCACTCGGACCCCATTGAAAATAATGGGAGGCAAACACAAACACATAAAAACACATTATACATGTACACATACAGTTAATAAACATTGCCATAACACTTACAGGTCCCCGCAATGCGTCCTAAACTCTGTCTCCCGCCACTTTTCCTTCCAACAATCGCTGCTTCCTCCCGGTAACCAGCACTGATGATAGGACCTATCGTGACGTCAAAATAGCATGTGACCAGTCATGTGTCTTATCTCATTGGCTATAGACTGGTAACATGGCTAGACGTCATTGCTAGGTCCTGTCAGTGCATCTCTCCGGTACGCGGTGATCCTTCAAGCATCTCAGTGTACCGGCGAAATGCTCTGGCACATGGTCAACTCTTCGTTCCAGCATGTGAGCGCTCTTTACAGAGTCAGCCGACATGCAGGGACTAGCTGTCACAGCCGGTAAATAGCGGAACCGAGAATCACGTGATTGGAGCACCGTTGCTATGGTAACCTGCCTGTCAGCAGTGACGTCACCGCTTACAGCACACAGCTTCTGCTCCCTCGCTGAGTGATTAGACTGCACGGAGCAGCAGCGTTCTTCCTCCCATGCTGTGCTGTCTGATGTAGCAGAGCTGCATGGGTTGCAGGAGAAAGAAGACAGAAGACCATGGATCGTGGAGGGATGAGAGATAGTAATAAACATGGAGTCTCTAAGTGTGTCTGTGTATTTATTTCTATTAAAGTATTTTTTCTCTGTGTGGTGTCTTTTTTTAACGCTTTATTGGAGATTCTTATTGGCCGGGTCAAACTTGCCTGACATTAAGAATCTCTGGCTTAATACTAGCTAGTAAAACAAAGCGAGTATATACTCATTATTACCCAGCAAGCCACCCGGCTTCAGGGCTGCTGGAAGAGTTGGATACAGTGCCAGATGATGGCGCTTCTATGAAAGCGCCATTTTCTGGGGTGGCTGCGGACTGCAATTTGCAGCAGAGGGGCCCGGAAAGCTCAGGCTAACCTGTGCTGCATATTCCAATCCCCAGCTGCCTAGTTGTACCTGGCTGGACACAAAAATGGGGAGAAGCCTATGTCGATTTTTTTTTAATTATTTCATGAAATTCATGAAATAATTAAAAAAAAGGGCTTCCCTATATTTTTAGTTCCCAGCCGGGTACAAATAGGCAGCCGTCCCTGCCTGCTGTACCTGGCTAGCATACAAAAATATGGCGAAGCTCACGTCATTTTTTTTTTTTAGTTTTTTGGCAAAAAAAATAAAAAATGCTCCCCTGGATTTTCCATTGCCAGTGAAGGTAACACCAAGCAGTGGGGGTTAGCAGCCAGTAGCTGCTTGGATTACCCTTAGCTGGCAATACAAAAAATGTAGCAGGAGCCCATATTTTTTTTAATTATTTATTTAAATAATTAAAAAAAAATGGGCTTCCCTGTATTTTGATTGCCTGACATCACAGTGCTGTAAAAATAAATCATTAAAAAAAATGACGTAGCGCTCCGCGGAATTTTTGATTCTCAGCGCAGATAAAGCAGACAGCTACGGGTTGCCACCCCCATCTGCCTGGCGTTACCTTGGCTGGCAATCAAAATACAGGGAAGCCTATTAATTTTTTTTATTTAAAAAAATAGTTTAAAAAAAAAATGACGTCGATGTGGAGACACGGGGCTCAGTGGGTGCTCTCGTCCACTAAAACCCGCCGCCTTTAGAAAGACAGTGTGGCTCAGGGCTCATCCCAACTGAACGCCGGCCTCCTTAACCGTGGGCATAACACTACTCAGACAACACAGGGTGAGGGAACCACAATAATTAGACTTTATTGGATCCCCAAACAATTAACGCCACATAACACATAACCAGCAAAACACAGAAATGTAACAGGCAACAGAGTCTCACCCTTCCGCTGGCTCACCAGGGATTTAGAATGTCCATGCCTCAGAGGTTCCAGGGCTATTTACTCCAATCCAGCAGCACCCTGCTTTTGGCGGGCACCCACCGAGAAAGGAATAATGCCAGATTTAGGAAGCTGTGTGAGGTCTGCAAAGTCTGTAACAGGTGACTGAACTGTCCCAACCTGAGTGTCCTCCTTAGGTAGTCCTGGTATGATGTTACAATCCTGGCAGCCGGAGTCGAAATCCCTAGGCTGTGGATATGGTCTCCAACCGGAACCAGAGTCCCTAGATTGAAGCCATAAGATATCCTGATCCTTTAGTCAGCTCCAAAGAGCTTAGACTGGATCCATCATCATCCATCAACAACCTGGTGGCTTAAAGAAGTCCCTTTTATAGCCACAGCCATCCACTTAGATACACTGCGTCCTCATCGATTGGTTAGACAAGAGCGCCTCTCCCATTGGATGAATCTCAAGCTGCATGGACAATGTTCATTCAAATGATGTCTACAGAAATACTGAGAATGTCTACATGAAGTCTGCAAGTCACAGACTTAACAATGGCTACTAAGGTAATCACATTAGCAATACACAACTACAATACAATGGTTACTGGAAAAGTCTGGAGAACAATACGTCTGGCTTTCAGTGGCCAACACAATTACATTGAGTCAACAAGAGTCTTGTAAAAACAATGAGGGACTTCTCCCCCGTCTATAAACAATCTATCAATGCTGTCTGGCTGAATTTTAAGAAACTTTAACCCATGAGAGTCCATTTCGACACAGTCGGGTCCCCCCATTTTTGATAGCCAGCTAGGGTAAAGCAGATGGCTGTAGCCTGAAAACCACAGCTGGCAGCTTTACCGTGGTTGGTGATCCAATGTGGAGGTCACCCCAGGCTCTATTTTTATAATTATTTTATAAATAATAATAATTACAAAAAAAAAGTAGGGTCCCCCCCCAAATTGGATCACCAGCCAAGATAAAGCGGACAGCTGTGGTCTAGTATTCTCAGGGTGGGAAAATCTGTTATTGGCCCTTCACAGCCTAAAAATAGCAGGCCGCAGGCGCCCCAGAAGTGGCGCATCCACTAGATGCGCCAATCCTGGAGCTTCACCCCAGCTCATCCCGTGCCCTGGTGCAGTGGCAAATGGGGTAATAAATGGGGTTGATACTAGCTGTAAGGTCACCTGACATCAAGCCCAGCAGTTTGTGATGTCATGGCGTCTATCAGATACCCGACATCACAAACTGTCAGTGCTAACAAAAAAATAGACAAAAAAAAAATTATTTGAAAAAAACACTCCCCAAAACATTCCCTCTTTCACCAATTTATTGTAAGGTAAAAAAAATAAGGGGGTCCCACGACGACTCTGGACCGTCTAGAATATGAGGGGACACATTCAGGGAACTTATCCCCCATTTTCTAGGAGTGCAGACCCTCCATGTGAGGAGTGTGGATGCAATGAACCTGCACCCAAGCTCCCCGGGTCCACAGCAGCAGAGTACATGTCGTAACTGTTGCTACCAAAGCTGCAATGCCCTGGTCATGAGGTAAGGGCATCCCTAATCAGGAGAACTATTCTACATTTCCAAATATTTGTATTTGCTGATATTATTGCTATGCCACCTACTATATATTGGAGATTGAATCTTGGAGATGGAATATCCCTTTAAGTCCAGATATCCAGCTGAATGATTACTAATCAACAGAACTCGCTATTTAGACATGTTTTCTTGTGGCGTATAACGGACTCTCATGTTTGGTAGTCATTCAGCAAGGCAACTATAAAATCAAATACCTCCATTTGGAATTGTAGTATAGCTCTCCTGATCAACTATGTTCCTTACCTCATGAGCAGGGCACTGCAGTTGCTTACAGATGCATGGTTACCACCACTCACTGTGTCTGAACACAGGAAGCCGAGCTGACAGCCGCTCTGTGCATGCGGCAGCATCTAGTGTGAAGGAGGGGGCCGCGGGGGATCAACGCTGCACAGGTACCGGGGGACACCGGGGAACACCGGTGGGGTTATAGGGGGTGACCTGGCAGGGCCTGGGGAGGAGTTTTCTGTCGCATGTGTCATGGCACATGCGACATTACACAGGCGTCTATCAGATACCCGACATCCCCAACCCAGTCAGTAATAAAAAAAAATAGACGACAAACACATTTTTATTTGCAAAAACACTCCCCAAAACATTCCCTCTTTCACCAATTTATTAGAAAGAAAAACAAATCCAGGTCTGGTGTAATCCAAGGGGGTCCCATGACGATCCATACCATAGTCAATGTCCCAGTCAATGAAGACCAGAATATTCCATATTGCCTGGGAGAGCAATGCAGTGACCTGAGCTAACATCAATAGGTCAGCCAAGGTCACTGCAGGGCATGACAAGTGCTGCTGTCAGGAGGATAGAGAGGTACATTACCTGCGGTGATCGCTGCACTCCTGATAGCAGAGCTGTGTCTGCAGGGCATGACAAGTGCTGCTGTCAGGAGGATAGCGAGGTACATTACCTGCGGTGATCGCTGCACTCCTGATAGCAGAGCTGTCATTGAGTTCAATGACCGCCGCCTTCACAACCAAGTATCGCGGGTGCCTGTGACATCACCGCTAGTGACAGTCTCGGGTCGGCAGCGAGAGGAGATGTGGCAAGCAGCGGCCATGGAGGACAGTGACAGCGCTGACGTCAGGAGGGCAGGACTTCATCACCGCAGGTAAGGAACTTCACTCACCTCCTGTCCGCAGTGCTTGTCATCCCCGCGGCTGCTATCACTGCAGTGTGGGCAGCTTCGGACACCGTACAGTGTGGGTATCTCTGGACACTGCTGAGCGGGCAGCCGCGAGGCTGGGGCTGGGGCTGGAGCAGGACACAGACTGCTGCGACATCCGACGGAAGTCACACGGAAGTGCTTCTGTGTGGCTTTCGGGGATTTTTGCACACGTAGCCAGGGTAAACATCGGGTTACTAAGCAAAGCGCTTTGCTTGGATACCCAATATTTACCCTGGTTACCAGCTTACCGCAGGCTGCCAGTGATGGCTCCCTGCACACGTAGCTGTGAAAAGCCATGCTTTTGGTAATCAAACTGTTCTCGAACGTAACTCGAACTGCCAAACTTTTAGCAAATCGTTCGAGTTCGTCGAACGACTCGAACACCCCCCAAAATCACGCAAACATGAAATTGGTGAACCTCGAACCTCGAACATCGCTCATCTCTACTCCAGATCCACCGGGAGCCTTTATGGGCGAGCCCTCATCAGGTAAGCTGGGGTACATTTGGTTGATCCTACTAGAATGTTATTTTACATGTCAACCAAATCCGGCAACTTTTCGGGCCACCGATTCTGTTCTTCAAGAGGGAGGGTTTACAGCAGATTAATCACTAGATGATTCATCTTCTCGCACATTCCATTTGTCTGTGTGTTGTAAGGGGTGGTGCGGATCTTCTTACACCCATATAGGCTGCAGAACTCTTGAAAAATCTCGGCTTCAAACGCAGGCCCTTGGTCTGTCAAGACTCGATCAGGATACCCATGTGGCCTACAGAAATGGGTCTGGAACGCTCTTGCCGCAGTACTGGCAGTCAAATCCTTCATGGGTACCACCACCAGGAAGCGAAAATAATGATCAACCATTGTGAGCACATTCGTGTACCCACTTCTGCTAGGGGTCAACTTAACATTATCCAGAGCAACAATCTCCAGAGGTTGTTTGGTGACAATTGGTTGGAGGGGTGTGCGCTGGCTAGTGCTATCTTGTCTTCTCAAGGCACAGGGACCGCAATTTCTACACCAGGCTTCTATGGAATCTCTCATTCCTATCCAATAGAAACGGCTTCTCAGCAACATCTCCAGCTTCTTCCACCCGAAGTGCCCAGCTCCATCATGATATGCCTCCAGCACCACTGGCACATACGACTTGGGGACCACGATCTGGCAAATTCTCTCGTGAGTCTTGGGGTTGGTTAGGCTTCTGCACAGTTTGCCTTGATGCAAGTAGAGCCGACTCCGATTTTACCACAACTTCTTGGCCTCTTCCGGAGCGCCTGGTCCAAGACGGGCATTAGGTCTGGCCAGTAGCACTTTGACTAGCTTAATCGCTGGGTCTCGATCCTGAGCTTCCTGCCAGCCATGGTGGGGCAACGGGTTACAGGTTATTTCCTGTTGTTGAGCACTGGATCTGTGTTGTTCCTTCCTGAAGGTTGGTGGAACGCAGGTAGCGCAACCTCTTCCAGTTCTTCTTCATTTCCACCATCATCAGACAAGTGAGGCATCCAGGATAGGGCATCTGCGTTAGTGTTCTTATGGCCAGCCCTGTACTTAATAACGAAATCGTAGTTAGCCAGTCGTGCGATCCATTGCTGCTCCAAAGGTCCCAACTTTGCTGTATCCAAGTAAGTCAATGCATTGTTATCGGTATACATCGTTATCGTGAACTGGGCGGCAGCAAGGTAATGTTTGAACCGTTCACTTACTGCCCAGACAAGTGCCAGGAATTCCAATTTGAAGGAGCTATAATTTTCTGGATTTATTTCTATAGGCCTTAACTTCCGGCTGGCATAGGCAATCACCTTTTCTTTGCCCTTCTGTACTTGGGACAAGACGGCTCCTAACCCCACATTGCAGGCATCAGTGTACAACACGAAGGGGAGGTTATAATCGGGGTAAGCCAAGATTTCCTCTCCGGTTAGGACGGACTTCATCTTTTTAAAAGAATCTTCGTCTTCCGCGCCCCATTTGAACGGAAGTCCTGAGGATTTGCTGTGTGTAGTTTGACCCACCAGGAGATCCTGTAAGGGGGCTGCCATTTGCGTATACGCCTTAACGAACCTCCGGTAGTACCCCATCAGGCCCAGGAACTGCCGCACTTCTCTGACTGTAGTGAGCCGTGGCGAATTCTGGATAGCAGTTATATTTTCGGGTTCCGGTGCCACACCTTCAGCACTCACCCCATGCCCCAAGTACTGTACCTTTGGTTTCAACAAGTTGCACTTAGACGGCTTTAGCTTCATCCCATACTTGGACAGAGCGTCAAACACTTCAGCCAGATGTTCCAAGTGGGCCTCATAGGTTTTGGAGTAAACAATGACGTCATCCAGGTACAACAAGACGGTTTCGAAGTTACAATGGCCCAAACAGCACTCCATCAACCTCTGGAACGTCCCGGGTGCATTACATAGCCCGAATGGCATACTATTAAACTCACATAGGCCCATTGGGATAGCGAAGGCGGTCTTCTTCGGCAACTGCTACCTGACAATATCCGTTGGTAAGGTCGAGGGTGGAGAAATAAGTTGCAGACTTTAGGGCAGCTAAGGACTCTTCAATACGAAGCAGAGGGTAAGCGTCCTTATGAGTAATCTTGTTAATCTGGCGGTAATCTACGCACATCCTAATGGCCCCATCCTTCTTCTTTACCAGTACCAGTGGGGTGGACCAGGGGCTGCAACTATTACGAATCACTCCTTCTTCTTTCATGCTCCTGAGCATGTCTTTGGCACACTGATAATGGGCAGGTGGTATGGGCCTGTACCTTTTTTTAATAGGTGGGTGCATGCCGGTGGGTATGTGGTGTTGTACCCCTTAATCCGCCCAAATTCCAGTGGGTGCTTGCTAAAGACCTGCTCATATTCCCTGACCACTCGGTAGACCCCTTGTTTGTGATGTGCGGGTGTAGAGTCGGTGCCCACATGTAGCTCCTGACACCATTTCTCTACTGGACCTTGGGGTCAGCACTAGGATGTTGACTCTGCTCATCTGGAGACCCTGTTGCATGAATGTCGTCTGGAGTTACTGTAAACAGTTTGGCTATGGTGGCATAGCGGGGTAATGTGACCTCCTTTTCCCCACAGTTTAATACACGCACGGGCACCCTCCCCTGCTGGACATCAACTACCCCTCTGGCCGTGAACACAGTGGGCCAATGTTCTGAGTGTAGGGGTTCTACCACTGCCTGGTAACCCTGTCCCTGGGAGCCTATGGCTGCCCTGCACCATATCAACATTTCACTTCGTGGGGGACTACGAGGGGAGCTACATCCATTACCCGTACACCACCTATCTCACCTCCAGAGAGATTTACCTGTTGCCGCTGCAGGAGAGCTCGGATCTCACGCTGCAGGGCCCTCTGTCACCCTGCTCCTGCAGTCTCAGACAGCTGTTGATGCAAAAACAACACTTCACGCATGCAATTCTCAATGACATTTGTTCCTAAAATGATCTTCGGGTTCCGATCACTAGGGTCATTTTGGACTACTATCAGGCCTTGTCTGACTAAAGGCTGCTTTCCACGCTGTGATATCGTGACCGATATCACTAGCGTGGGTACCGGCTCCCATCGGTTGTGCGACATGGGCAAATCTCTGCCCGTGGCGCACAAAATCGCCCAGACCCGTCACACTACTTACCTGCCCTGTGACGTCGCTGTGACCGGTGAACCGCCTCCTTTCTAAGGAGGCGGTTGGTTCAGCGTCACAGCGACGTCACAGCTGCGTCACTGATCCGCCGCCCAATAGAAGGGGCGGAGATGAGCGGGACGTAACATCCTGCCCACCTCCTTCCTTCCGCATTGTGGGCGGGAGGCAGGTAAGGAGAGGTTCCTCGTTCCTTAGGTGTCACACGGAGCGATGTATGCTGCCACAGGAACGAGGAACAACTTTGTTACTGCTGCAGCAATGATATTAGAGAATGGACCCCCATGTCACCGATGAGCGATTTTGCACATTTTTGCAACGATGCAAAATCGATCAAAGGTGTCACACGCAACGGCATCGCTAAAGCGACCGGATGTGCGGCACAAATTCCGTGACCCCAAAGAGTTCGCTTGAATGATGTCGCAGCGTGTAAAGCGGCCTTAATTCTACTCAGCCCACTTTTATGGTCACCTCCTTGAACCCAATTTGAGTCATAGGTAACCCGTTGACAGCATAGATGGTCAAACTGTCATCTGGGGGCATCAAGTCATCATCAAGCCAGAACTTCTTATAGAGTACATATGGGATAGTTGTTACCTGGGAGCCGGTGTCAAGAAGTGCAGAGGTGGGGATCCCATCAAATGTAATGGAGACGATGGGCCGTCCCCTGACATACCGCTCTCTCCAGTCTGCTGGGCCTTGACAATTTATTCCTGGGGATTGGCCCTTGGCCCCAGGGGCTGCCCTTTTAAAGGACAGCTTCGTGCGTAGTGGCCATTCTTGTTACATTTATAACAAACAGGTGGACCATACCGGTCACCGCCTCATCCTCTGTACGCTGAGGTCCGCTTCCTCATCCAGGGGACATCCTCTGGGCAATCTGCCAGTTGAATCTCTCTTTACGGGGTGGTCTTTGACTTCAGCTGCATGGCTTCTAGAATCCGGGTGACGTCTTTAGTTAGTTGTTGCACTTGTGTAGATAAATTGGGTGCTCCGCTTCCCGCCGATGTTAGGGGAGATGTCGCAGGCATAGCTAGGGCAGAGGGCTTTACTTGCATTGGGGAGGCATCAGCTTGCCAAGCCGGGAGCGGGGAGTCAGGAGCCTCTGGAGGCTGCAGGGCCTTGACTGCCTGTTCTTTCAGGATAGCAAAGTCCAAGTCAGTATGCTCCAACGCCCATAGCTGGAGTTGCTTGTGGTCCCCAACTGACCCGAGGCCCTGTAGGAACTGCTCTACCAGCATCTTTTTCCCCTCTGGCTCTCCGATGTCATTGGTCAGTCTTAGGGTCCGCAGCGCCGCTTGCAATTTCAAGGCGTAATCTCGGATGCTATCCTGGGGCCGTTGCTTGCAACTGTAGAATCTCATTCTCAGCTCCGCTTCTGCGTGGATTTCAAATGCAGCTCCCAGTCTCCTGAAAATTGCGGTCACTGAGGTCCAGTCTGCATCAGTCCACGTCTCTACTTCCAACTCGGCAGCACTGGTCAACTGCCCCAGCACCACTGAGGCCCGCTGCCGTCCGTTTAAGGCGTACACATCCAGAACGTTACAGATTTTCCTCTTAAAGCCTTGCAGCGCATCTGGTCGGTCATCATACTGTGCGAGCCATGCAGCTCCTGGTACATACGGCAGCGTGATCAGCATTATGGGACAACCGCTTCAGGACCCGATGCCACCATCCTTGTGGCCGGAGCGGCGTCCGCGGCACCATCATTGCCCTGGTCGGGAGGAGGCAGCACTGCCACACTCCCGTCGTCTGTAGCCAACATCTTCACGCGCCCCCTCGGTCTTTTCGCAGCACTCCCTCGCTGACCGTGGACCTCTGGGAACTTCCGGTTCCAGCCTCACTAGGAAGACGAGGGGCGGGGCTTAGGCTTCGTGCACTTTCTCGGAGAAGATGGTATTTTGGCGAAAAAAAAGGCGGAAAATGGCAGACTTGGCGGGGAACAGAATTTTGACTCACGGTCTTCGGTTTTCAAGGCGCATGTCACCCAGGTAAGTGGGTCCTGCTCGTATCCTGTTCGTGACGCTAGGTTTTTCGAGGTCTACCGCCCCCGAAGCAGCAACCGAGCCGCTCGGATACGTAGCCGCGGTCGCTCGAGGGGTCTCCGGGCCCGGGGGGTCCGCGCGGACACTCGAATCAAAAAGGAGTAGGGGAGTATATATGTGCCGCCCCCGTGCCAGCAGCCTGCCGCTGCTCGGGTCCGGGCCTTCCGGTGGGTGGCTCGAGAGTCTCCGGATCCGGGGGATCCCGCTTACACTCCGAATGAAAAGGGTAGGGGGGGATGTAGGGCGTATATGTACTGGCTGGGCCGTACTAGGTTCGTGACGCCACCCACGGTATGTGGTGAGTTTGGACACCACCGCTGCAGTTATGGGGCACCCGGGGGAGATGTTGTGCAGCAAGTTGTTAACCCCTCCGTGTGCAGGGATGGTGGCCCCGGGACCCGTTTGGTGCTTTGTTGGTGCAGGGAGATGGGCGACCACAGGGTGCTGGTGTACTCACTATTGAAGGAAACACACGAGTCTCTGGTAAACCATGGTGATGGTGGTTAATGCTCACAGCCGGCTGCATTCTGGTTCCCCCACCCGGCTGGTGGTTTCTGTCTTTCTCCTGCACCTTTGTGTAATGGTGGACTGCCTGTGCTTGCAACTTCAGGAGTCCGCTCCCGACTGGATGTGGCCTAAGGAGCCCTTGCCCACAGATGCTGGCCCGTGGGATCTCTGAGCCGTGGCGGTGGTCTTTTTATCCCCCTCGGTGGGCTAATTAGCTGGTTCCAGTTGCTTCTGGTCCCGGCTTCAGGGTCCGAGTACCCCCTGTGTGCTCTGGTTTCCGAGTCGGTTACCCGGGTCGGTACCGGCGGGTCACTACCCTGTCCCGGTCCACCTCGGTTCCACCAAGCCATCTTCCCGGCTCCTGCAGACGGAGACCGTCGTCTGCCTCCTAGCCAAAGGCACCTGGGCTCCTACCCTGGCGCCATTCAAATTGGGGGTATTCGCCTCTGCTGGAGCTGGACACAGCTCCAGCCCACACTCCTCTCCAACTTGAACTCTAAAACAGTCTGACGACTTTCCCGCCCCAGGCTGTCCAGACTCCTTGGTGGGCGTCTTCCAACCACCTGGTTCCACACCCTGGTGTGTCCATCTAGCCCTGAAGGGGATGACTAGGGTTTTGAGGTTGGCTAATGTCACCTGTGAGGGAAAGATGTAGTGCAGGGGCCTATTTGTGACTACCTGGCCCGGCCAGGGTGCCACATATACACAAGATTAGGTAAGTTCGTGACGCGACCCACGGTGCATGGTAAGTTAAGGTACCACCACTGCTGTTGGGGATGCCCGGTGGCGGTGGTATGGCAGCAAGGTGTTTTAACCCCTCCGTGGGTAGGGGTTATTTGCCCCGGGAGCCTGATGATGGTGGTGTAGGAGAAGGGTTTCCAGTGTACTTACTCAGTCTAGAAATAACCACACCGACAGCTTGTAAAAAAGAGTTCTAAGCACCACTGCAGCTGGGAGGGAGCATGCTTGGGTCCGTGCCCTTGGTGTTGCGGTTAGTCCGTGACCCTCTCCTTGGCACCTGTGTTTTCTTCTTTGGACCCTCAAGTCTGAAACTTTTTGGGTCCCGCTCACCCGTATGGCTAACGGAGTGAGCTTGCTCTCAGGGTTCACACATAAGATTTCTTTGGACTGTATTGGGAAAGTCCTATCCCATCGGTGCGCTAGTACCCCGATTTTGGAGCTGGTTGGGGATGACACTTGAAGTCTTCACCCCCGTCAGGTAAATTGCTGGGACGCGTTAAGCTACTTCCCGGCCTAGGGTCCACGTACCCCATCGTGCCCTGGCCCCTGCTCGGCAGTCCGTGCCCCCTGACACTATCTCCTGTGTCCGGGGTTCCAGCTCCTACCAGGCCCAGACCAATGTCTGCCACCTAGTACTCAGGAGCCCTGCTCCTCCTGTGACCTCTCCTCACGAGAGTCACTTTACCTCCTTCTCCTTCCACTACCACTTCACTTCACCTCTTTTGCTCAACTGTCACTTTTCTCACTCTCCCCTACAAACCCCCCATGTAGGCGGCCCTATTCCCTTCAGGCCCCCCAATGGTGTGTCTGATGGCTACAGTGCAACGTGTTCCTAGGGTTTTGATTGGCTCAGCTGTTAGCAACACCAAAGCTCCAGAACCCGTAACCAAGGGGGGTGGATACCGTGCTGAAGGGCAGATTGCACAATAACCTGTGACGACCTGATAGACCAGGGCGTCACATATGTGTGATGTGTTCGATGTGTCTGCTGTGCTCCTGTGATGTCTCTCACGTATTTGTTGTTTGTGTAACTTTCCAATGTGCGCTCTGTATTTGTGTGATGTGTCTGAAATGTGAGCCATGTTTGTCTGTGTCTGATGTGTACGCTATGTTTATGTGATGTGTCTGACGTGTGACCTATGTGTGTGTGATATCCCTGATGTGTGTGTAGCGCCCCTGAACCACTTAGGCCAATACTAGGTACTGCATCCTCACCAGGATACAGGGCCTACCCCCAGGGACCTGGAGCACCAGTCCCAGTGACATCTACACACACACCAAAATCCCAGTTCCCACTCCATACCAGGGGTAATTAACTAGTCAGACACAAAAGGGATGGCCACCTAGAGGGCGGAGCCAGTCCAGGGGACTAGACAGCCTGGTGGGAGGGGACAAATGCCAGTCAAGAAGTAGAGAGTGAAGGAGAGAGATGTGCCTAGAGCTGGGTTGTGTAACGGTGACTCGGGGGCACAGGAGAGTGGTCGCCAGGGTAGGTACACTCAAGTGCCACTGGGATCAGAGCACCGACAGGGCACAAGGCGCTAGGCTAGGCGTCAGCTTCACGCATCCTCGCAATTACCTGCACAGTGAGGGGACCTTCACGGACCTCACTGACCCACAGATCCTGGGGCATCAGCAGTAACGAGAGGATCCTGGTTTGAGACACGGACCGGTCCTACAGGGTCCACTGTTATGATCCGGAACCATGGAAGACCACCATAAATCATTGGTAAAAGGTGACAAGAGCATTGGCAACTAATCTGGCCGCCATCCCCTCACTAACCATCAACACTAGAAGTAGCCGAGGGGTGAAATAACATCCTGTGCACCGCAAACCCAGCCGGAGAACTAACTATCCTAAAGGAAGGAAAGATGAATAACTCTCTGCCTCAGAAAATAGACAAGAATAGCAAGCCCCCCACATACAAAGACTGCGGTGATATAGGAACAACACAATACACAGATAGATGACAGGATTAGCAAAAGGTGAGGCCCCCACTGACTAAAATAGGAAAGGACAGGAAAGGGGCTGATGGTGGCCAGAGAAAAACCCTGCAAAATCCCAAATTCCTGATAGTACAAAAAGGCCCTCAGATCGCACGATCTGAACTCCGTCCTATACCAGGTGCTCTTGTCATACCAATGAACAGAAAACAAGAATCATAACAAATTCAACAAGCCACAAACACATGGACCCAAAGGAGCTATACTCCAAACAGAACTGCAGGGAGTTCCCCAGCCAAGCAACTGAGGGGGAAAATCCCTGCATGCAAATAAACTGAAAACAACCACAGCAAATGACAAACCCAGACAAGAACAAAAGAACCAAACAATAAATAAAGAGCAAGCACTTATCTGGGGTAGATGTGGTGTGGAGCAGAATGAAGCAGGCTGGTAATACAAAGAACAACTGACATCCGGCATAGCCTGCTATCAGACCAGGATTTAAATAAGCAGAGAGTTAGCAAAGGAAACGCCCATTGCACAACACACCTGGTCCAAGTCCAAACCATTCCTGGCCACCAGAGGGAGCCTCCCAGCAGCCAAAACATAACTAACATTCACAATAGTACCCCCCCTTGAGGAGGGGTCACCGAACCCTCACCAACACCACCGGGTCGCTCGGGATAAGCATGATGGAAGGCGCAAACCAACCTGTCCGCATGAATGTCAGAAGCCACAACCCAAGAGTTATCCTCCTGCCCATAACCCTTCCATTTCACAAGGTACTGAAGCTGACGCCTACTGCGACGGGAATCCAGAATTTTTTCAACCTCATACTCCAGATCCCCTTAACGTACAGTGCATGATCCTTAAGTATCTGAAAAACAGCCCATACTTGCTCAACATGAGAGTCCCAATCATCAGAAAAAATCAAGATGTAGCAAGCCCCCCACATTCAAAGACTGCGGAGATATAGGAACAACACAATACACAGATAGATGACAGGATTAGCAAAAGGTGAGGCCCCCACTGACTAAAATAGGAAAGGACAGGAAAGGGGCTGATGGTGGCCAGAGAAATACCCTGCAAAATCCCAAGTTCCTGATAGTAAAAAAAGGCCCTCAGATTGCACGATCTGAACTCCGTCCTATACCAGGTGCTCTTGTCATACCAATGAACTGAAAACAAGAATCATAACAAATTCAACAAGTCACAAACACATGGACCCAAAGGAGCTATACTCCAAACAGAACTGCAGGGAGTTCCCCAGCCAAGCAACTGAGGGGGAAAATCCCTGCATGCAAATAAACTGAAAACAACCACAGCAAATGACAAACGCAGACAAGAGCAAAAGAACCAAACAATAAATAAAGAGCAAGCACTTATCTGGGGTAGATGTGGTGTGGAGCAGAATGAAGCAGGCTGATAATACAAAGAACAACTGACATCCGGCATAGCCTGCTATCAGACCAGGATTTAAATAAGCAGAGAGTTAGCAAAGGAAACGCCCATTGCACAACAAACCTGGTCCAAGTCCAAACCATTCCTGGCCACCAGAGGGAGCCTCCCAGCAGCCAAAACATAACTAACATTCACAACAGTCCACACTGCCCGCCGTACGGACAAGGAGACTGCCAAAAAGAACAGTCGGGCCCCAAACCAGCTCCAGCCTACGGGGACCAAACCACACTGAGGGTGTCAGGGACAGAGCAATCGAGTCATCAAACTGGCACTGGAAATACAGGGACCTGAACCAGACGTCCAAGGGCTCAACTGTAAGTAAAGACTGTTAACTTACAACCACGGTGTGGCCTCCCTTTCTTGGCAAAAGTCTCTACCATACATCTCCCAGGGCTCAGCCCTACCTGCGGAGGGCCTACCACCATAGCTGCCATTACCACCAGCCCTAGGGGTAATCAACTCAGCAGCAGCGGTTCCACCATCTTAACCACAACCCGCAGGTGGCATCACACCATTGACTTTAATCTCCCCTGTAAATACTTCCCTTTACAAAAGTGTCCCCAGGGTCACGGAACCAGGCAACGGCCAGCATTCACACGTGACACAGCGTTCCCGTAGATATATGGTCCGGGACAGAATACCTACCCTATAGCCCTTGGCGACACAGCTTTTTCCTGGCGTCACAAGCAAGATATGGACTAGGCCCATTAACTCAGTTGACGTGCGCCTTATGGACTGTTTTGTGGAAAAACTACCCCCATCTTTATTTCTGTGAAAAAACTGTCTGTGCCATCACGGCAGTTCTGGATTGCAAGATCAGTGAACCCGCAAAAGGCAGGATGTCTGTTCCCCCAGACCGGAGACCAGAGCGGGCCAGCCGCGGAACATTACCCTGGCTTGAAGAGGTGTTGGGGTGGCTGTGCCTCCGGATGCGAGCACAGATGATCCAGCAGATTGAGGCCTGGCGTTCGGAGATGATAGGGATGGGAGTGACCGTGCTTGCCCAAGAAAAATGGGCCCTGTATGAGGAGCAGCGTCGGGAGCCAGTAAGAGTGCAAGCCTCCCTGGCCCCACCAGTCCCCATGGCAGTAGAACTTGAACCACCCCTGACCGCTGACCAGCCGGTATCACCGGACCCTCCATCCACGGCCAGACCAGACCAAGCCACAACACCTCCATTCACGGCCAGACCAGATCAGGCCGCAATGCCTCCTTCCCCAGCCAATTCAGACCCGACCGCATCATCTTCTCCGGAGGAGAAGGCCCCAGCTGCCCCCTTCCAGGCAGCCCTGGAAGACCCGACGACCGCCAGAGGAGTTGCCGGTGACCAGGCCGAGCAGAAATCCGCTGATGGAGATCCAGATGCGGACTGTTCGGGTTCGGGAAGCCTGGTATTTGAGCCGGCGTGTGGCATGGCTATTGCTGCTCAATGGGCTGTCGTGGATAAGGAGGTTCACAAAGCCTGTCAGGCCACCATCCAGCAGCTGGCCCAGGAGCGGCAGGATCGAGCAACCAGGTGGAAGTAGGTGGAGGCCTGCAATCTGTAAGAGAAGCAGAGCCTGCACCAAGCCAGCTGGTGGGTCCGTGGGGTCCGGTACCAGGGCACCGTGGACAGATTTGACCAGCAGAAGGGCTGGGGGTTCATAAAGAAGCCCAGCATATATGCGGGAACATTGTATCCCACCGGGATGTATTGGACTACCTGCAAAAGGGATATCTAGACCGTGACGTGCACCTGAGTGACGTCGACACATACACCCGACACCATAGAGAGTGGGGCTGGTACGCCTTAGATATTCAGAAGATCCAAGAACTGTCAACCCCCACTCCTCCTACTCCTCCCCCTTTTCCAAGTACACCTACGCTGGGGTAGCTGAACCAGGCTACCCCCCAGTAGTTGTTGCTGTTTTATAAATAATGTTGAAAATGTTGAAAAAGTTGCATGACCCGGCATAATACCTAAAACGTTAATATAAAAATAGATCCACTGGTAATCGGACTGTGAATGACCCCAGCTCTCGCAGTGTAAATATGTTACACCAGTTGTGCACCCCAGAGTATACCTTTGCCATCAGGACACTGATACCGCCACCAAGTAGACGAAGACTGGAGGGAAGGTCTGCGGTGGAGTAGGCCGAGACCTAGTCACCAAGGAGACCAGTGACCTTCCTCGTTGAGGGTGCTGGGTTCAGGATCTTTGGGTGGTGGGTTGATGGGGGAAAATGCTCATTGCAACGTTCAAGAAATGCCTCCTCTGCAAGGGAAGAATGTTATGTTTTTTCTAATGTTCAATAAATCCTTTATGCTCTTTTACAGCCTGAGGATGTGCTGTGTTTCACCAAGGGGGAATGTAGAGCCCCTGAACCACTCAGGGCACTACTAGGTACTGCATCCTCACCAGGATGCAGGGCCTAACCCCAGGGACCTGGAACACCAGTGCCAGTGACATCTACACACACCAAAATCCCAGTTCCCACTCCACACCCGGGGTAATTGGCTAGTCAGACGAAAAAGGGATGACCACCTAGAGGGAGGAGCCAGTCCAGGGGACTAGACAGCCTGGTGGGAGGGGAAAAAGGGCAGTCAAGAAGTAGAGAGTGAAGGAGAGAGATGTGCCTAGAGCTGGATTGTGAAACGGTGACCCGGGGGCATAGGAGAGTGGTTGCCAGGGTAGCCACACTCGAGTACCACTAGGACCAGAGCACCGACGGGGAAAAAGGCCCTAGGTCAGGCGTCAGCTTCACACGGCCTGGCAATTACCTGTACTGTGAGGGGACCTTCACGGACCTCACTGGCCCACAGATCTGGGGGCATCAGCAGTAACAGGAGGATCAGGGTTCGGGACACGGACCGTTCCTACAGGGTCCAAACTGCCCGCCGTACGGACGAGGAAACTGCCACAAAGGACAGTTGGGCCCCAAACCAGCTTCAAGATACGGGGACCAAACCACACAGAGCAACCGAGTCATCAAACTGGCACTGGAACTACAGGGACCTGAACCAGACATCCAAGGGCTCAACTGTGAGTAAAAACTGTTAACTTACAACCATGGTGTGGCCTCCCTTTCTCGGCGAAAGTCTCCACCATACAGCCCTACCACCACAGCTACCATTACCACCAGCCCTAGGGGTAACCAAGTCAGCAGTAGTGGTTCCACCATCCTAACCGCAACCCGCAGGCGGCGTCACACCAATGACTTTATTCTCCCCGGTAAATACTTCCCTTTAAAAAGCGTCTCCTGGGTCACGGAACCGGGCAACGGCCAGCATTCACCCGTGACACAGCATCCCCGTAGATATACGGCCCAGAACTAAGTACCCCATAGCCTACACCAATGACTTTAATCTCCCCTGTAAATACTTCCCTTTAAAAAGCGTCTCCTGGGTCACGGAATCGGGCAACGGCCAGCATTCACCCGTGACACAGCATCCCCGTAGATATATGGCCCGGAACTGAGTACCCCATAGCCCATGTGCACAGTGTTTTTGCTAATGCATTTGATGTGTGGACTGTGCTCTTGTGACATATGTAATCCACTGTGCTTATGTGACATGTTTAATGTGTGTGCTGTGGTTGTGTGACATATCTGATTTGTGCGCTGTGGTTGTGTGACACATCTGATTTGTGCGATATACTTGTGTGATGTGTCTGATGTGTGCGTTGTACATGTGTGACATCTGATATATGCACTGAACTTGTGTGATGTGCCTGATGTGTGTGTTCTGCTTATGTGACACGTCTGATGTGTGCGCTGTGCTAGTGTAATGTGTCTGATGCTTGCACTGTGCTTGTGCTATGTGTATGATATGCTTCTGTAAAATGTGTGAACTACTGATGTGATATGTGCCTGTTTGGAGTGTGCTTTGTACTATTTGTACCAGAATGTACCGCACAACTATGAAGCTAAAAGATCTTCTGAAGAAACTGGCACAACTGGACTTTACTGTACCAAAACCTTTTTCTTTTAACTTTGTACTACAGTATTGTGATAAGAAAGTTAGTGAAAATCCAGCACTTATTTTCCAGTGGAAACAAAAACAAAAAATTTTGTTGCAACATCTCCAAATTAAAGTAGTAGAAACAAAAAACAGGATATCCGGGAGATAATAGCAAAATCCTATCCATTATAAACCAGCACTTATGTGCATTTTGATGGCCTTAAAAGTGGATGGCCCATACCGATCAGCACAGGGTTTTAGCGGTGTTAAGTTTTAGAAAATGTCTTCTAAATGTTATCAGTCATATTTTCTCAGTCGCTCATAGTCCTTTTCTAGACAATAACTTGTATTTTAGCTAATATTGTCCTTTAATCCTCGTTCTTTGCTCCTAACGTAATAATCTCCATTCAAACTAGATTGCTTTGTAGTCACTTTAGTAGGATAAGAAAATGTCCGAGCTGTCCTAGCTTTCACAGTCCATCAGCTGAGTGATAAATCTTTGTTTTAGTGCCCTACAGCTGATGACATAAATGACGCCTGATTTAAAGCCCTGCATCAGAGGCTTTGCCAACTCCGTACAATGTGTTTCCTCTCGCTTCAAACATGCATCTTCCGCTTTGGTGAGAATGCCATTCAGAAAATGTTGCTCTCTGGATGTGAATTCTGCAGCAACTCCAAAAATGTGATTATTACAACATAAAACAAGACCATTGAAAAGTAATTCCATGTATTGATTATATGGTCTCTGGGGCATGGCTGTATTTTAAAGCCATTGTAAAGAGTAACTGCTCTGTAAATATAAGTAGCACAGAGGAAAAATATTGTCTTTCATCATATTCTGCAGGGACATTATAAGCCCTGCATTTAAAAGTGATCATGATTGAATGGTTTTTTTTTAAACTGAGGGAATTAACTTGTTAAACAAAGCTACTGTATAATCTATCACTATTTTGCATTATGATGTCATATGTCCATATGGTTGAATATTGCTATTTTTCAAAACTATGGCAAGAAAATGTTTCTGTCTATAAGAATGTGTCACATCAGCCCAATAGTCATTATTATATTTACTGGATAACTCATTTTAAAGGGAACCTGTCAGGTTCAATATGCACTCAGAACCACAAGTACTGTAGTTCTGGGTGCATATTGCTAATCCCTGCCTAACTGTCCCTGTATAGACTAGTATAGATAAAGAGATCTTTAGAAAAAGTATTTCTAAAGAACCTTTGTAGCGCCCCTGAGAACCTCAGGGCACTGCAGGGAACTGCATCATCTTGGGGATTTAGTACCTACCCCCTGGGACCTGGAGTACCAGTGCCGATTCCAACAAACATCTAAAATCCTAGTTCTCCTCTCCACACTGGGCATAAAGGGTTAACCATGTAAGGGGATGGTCGACATGGGAACGAGTCCCTCGGTATAGCCAGCCTGGTGGGAGGGGTCAGCAGTCAGTCAGTCAGAGGAAGTCAAAAGTTGGAAGCACATGGAGGAGGTGTGCGGATACGCCTGACCTGGGTCCGTGTAACGGTGACCCCGGGGGCACAGGAGAGAGGTCGCCATGACGGGTACCGAGATATCCCTGGGACCAGAGCACAAACGGGGCACAGGGCCCTAGGTCAAATGTCCAGTTTCAAACGGTTTGATAAATACCTGCAGAGTGAGGACACCCTCATGGACTTCATTGAACCAAATAATCTGGGGGGGATCAGCAGTAAACTAGGATCGAGGTTCGGACACTTACCTCCTCGTTGGGTCCGCACTGCCTACCATACGGAGAAGTAGACTGTACCCCAAAGGGGACAGTCAGGGCCCCAAAATGCTTCAAGCTATGGGGACTCAATCTGCAGAGAGTGCTAGGGACAGAGCAACCTGGGTCACTACATTGGCACTGACACTCCTGGGACCGGGACCAGCAGGCCGAAGGTCCATGTGAGTAGAGACTGTTAAAGTTAATGTGGCGCCCCTGAGGCTTCCGTCGCCACAGAGGTACTGCACCTCAGCCAGAGGTGTGGTATCCCCTCCTGGGTAAGAAGGGGGTCATCTACCAGTTCACAGACAGAACCTGCACACACCAATTGTTAGGACACACACCGGGTCAAGGTTTAAGGCAGGTACTCCATTAATGCTGAGAAGCAGCGACTAGTATACCTGGTTATGGAGCCTTAAGTCCCATTCACTGCCTAGGGGGGTGGAGCCAAGCAGAGGGAGTGTGGGAAGAGTCAGTGGAGTAGTAAGGTAGTTAGAGAACCGGTTAGAACCAGCCAGGTCTGGTCTGAGTGAGTTTTTCAGTCAGAGAAAAAAGTGACAGTTGACAGGAGTCCAGTCCAGTCAGGAGTTGAGAGTGAGAAGGAGTCCAGTCAGAAGGAAGAGGCTGTGGTTTATGGTGAAGACCCTGGGATCCTGCTAGGCCAAGGTGACAGTGAGAGAAGGGTTTCCAGAATACCACGGGATAACCGGTCAGCTGCAGTATTGGAACCGACTGTGAGTAAAACATCTTGACTGCAAAGCCTTGTGTCATCTGCTTCTTCCTGCGCCCCATCAACATCCACCATAGACTTTCCTAACGGTCGCCCCGGGGTACTGCTCCACCTGTGGGGAGCAAGAAACACCTCAGCTGCCACAACACCAGCCCCGGGAGTCCTGCCCAGCAGCTGTGGCCTCATAGCCGCAAAATACCACAGGTGGCGTCACGAATTTTACTAAATATTAACTACTAGTGATGAGCGAGTACCAAAAAGCTCGGGTGCTCGAGGCTCGGGCCGAGCATCCCAAGATACTCGTGTACTCGTCCCGAGCACCGAGCCCAATGCCCCGAGTATTTTTATGAAATGACCCCCGGCAGCATGTAGAAACCCTAAAAATGTCACAAAAGTCTTAGAAGAGTGCTCAAATGACATGGCAACAGCATGGGGAAGACCCCTTGAAGCATTTATCACTCAAAAGTCACAGCTGTGAACAATTTTGTCCGAGTTTTACGCCATTTTTACGGACTCACCAGAAAACCTTCCAAAATGACACCAAAATGAATTTTCATGGCGGAAATGTTAAGGGCACATACCCAATAGTGAGATAGAGCTGGTGTATGTTACTTTTTGAGATTACATGAAAGATTTTACGTGAAAACATTGTGTGGCACTCCGATGTCCAAAACGCACATTTTGTGCTTTTTACTAGCGATGTCGGTCATTTTTTTTTTTCATTCTATCTCCCTCAGTCCGTCGGTCGGTCTCTCTGTCTGTCTGTCGGTCTCTCTCTGTCTTGTCTGTCCCCCTCTCACAGTCTGTCGGTCAGTCTCCCCCCTCTCTCATACTTACCGTTCCCCGATCACTGCCGTGGCGCTGCACTGCTGTTCATTAAACTCCGCCGGCTTTTCCTCTTTTGAAAAAGCCGGCCGCTCATTAAACAATCTCGTATTCCCTGCTTTCCTGCTTTTCGGCGCCTATGATTGGTTGCAGTGAGACACGCCCCCACGCTGAGTGACAGGTGTCTCACTGCACCCAATCACAGCAGCCGGTGGGCGTGTGTATACTGTGCAGTGAAATAAATAATTAAATAATTAAAAAAACGGCGTGCGGTCCCCCCAATTTTAATACCAGCCAGATAAAGCCATACGGCTGAAGGCTGGTATTCTCAGGATGGGGAGCTCCACGTTATGGGGAGCCCCCCAGCCTAACAATATCAGTCAGCAGCCGCCCAGAATTGCCGCATACATTATATGCGACAGTTCTGGGACTGTACCCGGCTCTTCCCGATTTGCCCTGGTGCGTTGGCAAATCGGGGTAATAAGGAGTTATTGGCAGCCCATAGCTGCCACTAAATCCTAGATTAATCATGTCAGGCGTCTCCCCGAGAAATCTTCCATGATTAATCTGTAAATTACAGTAAATAAACACACACACACACCTGAAAAAATCATTTATTAGAAATAAAAAAACACAAACCAATTCCCTCGTAACCAATTTAATAAGCCCCAAAAAGCCCTCCATGTCCGGCGTAATCCACGGACCTCCAGCGTCGCTTCCAGCTCTGCTGCATGGAGGTCACTGGAGCTGCAGCAGACACCGCCGCTCCTGTGAGCTCCACGCAGCAAATGAGGTGAGTAGCGCGATCAGCTGAGCTGTCACTAAGCTTATCCGCGGCCACCGCTGGATCCAGCGGTGGCCGTGAGTTACCTGACTGACAGCAGCTGATCGCGCTACTCACCTCAGTTGCTGTGTGAAGCTGACAGGAGCAGTGGTGTCTTCTGCAGCTCCTGTCACCTGCATGCAGCAGAGCTGGAAGCGACGCTGGAGGTCCGTGGATTACGCTGGACATGGAGGGCTTTTTGGGGCTTATTAAATTGGTTACGAGGGAATTGGTTTGTGTTTTTTATTTCTATTAAATGATTTTTTCAGGTGTGTGTGTGTGTTTATTTACTGTAATTTACAGATTAATCATGGAAGGTATCTCGGGGAGACGCCTGACATGATTAATCTAGGACTTATTGGCAGCTATGGGCTGCCAATAACTCCTTATTACCCCGATTTGCCAATGCATCAGGGCAAATCAGGAAGAGCCGGGTACAGTCCCAGAACTGTCGCATCTAATGTATGCGGCAATTCTGGGCGGCTGCTGACTGATATTGTTAGGCTGGGGGGCTCCCCATAACGTGGGGCTCCCCATCCTGAGAATACCAGCCTTCAGCCGTATGGCTTTATCTGGCTGGTATTAAAATTGGGGGGACCGCACGCCGGTTTCTTTAATTATTTAATTATTTATTTCACTGCACAGTATACACACGCCCACCGGCTGCTGTGATTGGGTTCAGTGAGACACCTGTCACTCAGTGTGGGGGCGTGTCTCACTGCAACCAATCATAGGCGCCTGTGGGCGAGGAAAGCAGGGAATACGAGATGGCTGTGTGCAGAGCACAGCGCGCCCGCTGGTATAAAGGCTCGGTCACGCTGTGCGGGCCGGCCAATCACTGCAATTCCACAACTAACAGGGCTGTGGCATTGCAGTGGTCTGCCAGCCAATCCCTGCATGAGAGCTGGCTCTCAAAAGAGTGCCAACATGCAGGGATGAAGACCACGAGTACAGCACGAGTATCGCGAAATTACTCGGTACCCGCCGAGTAGCCCGAGTACAGTGATACTCGTGTGAGTACCGAGTAGTGACAAGCGTACTCGCTCATCACTATTAACTACAACTCCCATCATCATCTCCCCTTTTTTATTAAAAGACACCGCCAGGGTCACGGAGCCAGACCCCCGCCACCGCTGACTACCCCGGACTAGTCCGGCCCGACACCGAGTCACCTAAGGCCCTGGAGCTGGCGAGTCATCTTGGCGTCACGAACAGGATGATCATGCCCGGTATACCCGGGTACTGTGTGCCTAAGTAAAGCGTGCCTTGAACTGACTTTTATTAAACTGTGAATGAAGCCGCCATTAATTTACCACAGAAATTAAACTGCGTCATACAGAGAGCAGTTGAAAAAGAGCACGAAAATAAGCCCCGCCTCCTGCTTTCCTGAAGACTGTGCGCTAATTTATTTAATCGTATGAATGTATACCTTATCATCATATAAAAATAAACACCAGACAATAGACAGTGATTGAAAAATATCAAAATGATAAAAATCAAATTTGAATATCAAGATTTTCTATATATGCAATAGCGTTATCATTTACAATATAGAAATAATTCTTGTCACCATGGTAGGATCTCAGGGGGCACTCCTCAACAATGTGCTGGATATTTTGACGATCTGCTCCACAGTCACAGGTCGGAGAGTCATATTTTCCCCACTTATACTTAAACGTCTGCACAGACGCCAAAGTTTGTTCTGATACGATTTAGAGTAACCCATGTTTTCCTTGGTAGATTGAAGCCTGGTGGAGGGTTTTGTAAATTAGGGAACATTTGGGGATCACCGTCTACTACATTGACCCAAAGTTCTTGCCATTTCTCCTCTAAATTGAAGTCTTGTTCATGCAAGGTGATTGCAGTTCGGATGGGTGGGTGTCTTGATTTCAATCGTTGTATTGTAACACCTCTGATATTTTGGTGTATTGGAAGTTTTTCATTATTCACTACTTTATGCGCTAATGGACTGGACTTATAAAAATTGACACTGTGGCGGTCAGTAAACGTAATAGCGAAGATGTGCAGGGCAGTGGACGGAGGGGAACCACTCTTATTCAGCTGGGTAACAGCTTGGCGCCAACAAGCTGGACTCACCCCAACTCCGCCCCCGGAAGAAATAAAATTCAGGCAGAGCACTAAGAGGTTGCCTAAAAGCAAGCGCTCCAGACAAGTAACGGCCAGCAGTGACCGGGACGACCTGAACAACGGCATGGCAGCAACCAATTTCCTTAATACACTGGATGGTGTCCAGGGTCCTCAACCAGTCCCTGATTCTAGCTTCCTGGTTGAGGAGGTAAAGCAGCTGGAGCGGCGTTTGCTGAGGCACGAGGCGGAAGCCGAGCAGCGAGCCATGGGGACAGCAGAACCGGGGCATGCGCCAGGAGACCAGGTGGCGTCCAGCGTGACAAAACAAGAAGAATCCGTAGCTGCAGCGGCGGAGACTGGTAAGCAGATGACCCCGGCAACTCTGCAAGACCCAGACACCCTGGTGGGGCCCCTTCCCGGTCCTCCGGCCCGAGCACCTGATGCAGCATCACCCTACCTCTCATGGATGCCTTACCGGTCAGCGATGGAGGGCTGGCCATCCCACTGCGACCTGTCCTGACCCAGAGAGCCACTGGGGTCCTCTGAGCGGCAGTTGATCCAGTACCGGGTGGAGAGGGATCGACGGAGGGCTCAGTGGGAGGAAAAGGAAGCCAACAACCTGGCAGCCAAGCAAAGGCTGCGCAAGGCAAGATGAGCTGATCGTGGCCCAGTGAGACAGGGCCAAGTCCTGAACTTTAACCTGGAAATAGGATGGTGCATTATTAGAGAACCAGGACTGAGGAGAGACATCTTTGTGTCCCGGAGGGATATTGAAGCTCACCTGCAAAGGGGTCACCTGGATCGGGATGTATACCCGGGTGATAGAGTTGAATACACCCGTCAAATGGGTTCACGCGGGTGGTACGCCCTGGACATACATGTTCACCGGGAGAACATAGTTTCAACAGCAGAGAAGTCTTCCCGCAGAAGCCCCACAGCAACAAGCTCCCAACACCAGGGAACTCAGACATTGCTGTCAACAGCATACCTGGTACCTGGAGCCGTGCCAGAACAGGAGCCCAACCTGTGAAAGACCGGAATCCCACTATGTAAATAGCCCCCTTTGTTCTTTTTAAAGAAGTCACCATGATTTTTCCCTAGCCCCCTTGTTCTTTTCGAAAATGACACCCTAATTCCTTCCCTTGTTTATGTTTGTGATGATGGACAACCGGTCCACTGAACTATGGGTGATCAGAACTTTAATGTAAAAAGTTTTGAGATCTATGTCTGCTAACATGTTTTATTTTAGGAGAATGATAGAAAGTTGATAGACATGAGGGTCACAGGACTATGTGTGGCCAGGACTCCACCTTGTACATAGTTGAACCAGTTTTGCTCCCTACCAGAATTAAGATGGGAGCTTGCTGCTGCTATAAAAATGTTTATTTCCCATGTTTTAGTTTGCAACGTTAAAGAAAATGCCTCCCAAAAAGGGATGAAAAGTTAATTGTTAACCTGTTACAGCATTTAAAAATGTTGCAGCTAATTGTCACTGTATTATGTGTTCCAGCTCGCGGACGTGCTGGGGTTCGCTGTGGGGGAGTGTGGCGCCCCTTAGGCTTCCATCGCCACAGAGGTACTACACCTCAGCCAGAGGTGTGGTATCCCATCCTGGGTAAGAAGGGGGTCATCTACCGGACCACAGACAAAACCTGCACACACCAATTAGGACACACACCGGGTCAAGGTTTAAGGCAGGTACTCCATTAATGCTGAGAAGCAGCGACCAGTATACCTGGTTATGGAGCCTTAAGTCCCATTCACTGTCCTAGGGGGGTGGAGCCTAGCAGAGCAAGTGTGGGAAGAGTCAGTGGAGTAGTGAGGTAGTTAGAGAACCGGTTAGAACCAGCCAGGTCTGGTCTGAGTGAGATTTTCAGTCAGAGAAAAAAGTGATAGTTGAGTCCAGTCCAGTCAGGAGTTGAGAGTGAGAAGGAGTCCAGTCAGAAGGAAGAGGCTGTGGATCATGGTGAAGACCCTGGGGTCCTGCTAGGCCAAGGTGTCACCGAGAGAAGGGGTTCCAGAGTACCACGGATGTGTGAGAGGCCTCCGTGGGCTTGTTCCACCAGAAACACCGGGGTGGAGGAATCTGGCTGAAATAATAGGGATGGTCCCCAGGCTAAAGGAAGAAAAACATTTCTTTTGGCAATCCGACGGCCCGGGTGATTGCTGTAGGCACCCGAGGCCACAACCTGCCATCCATCCTCTGCAAGAGAGATGTAGAAAGGACCACGGTCATCCACCCTTTAGTCAGGGCTCGGTGGCGGAGGCGCAGGACAGTTCAGCGAAGGTCAGCGCTAAGACACGGCCAGGAAAGGAACATTAAGGGGTGCACCGGTACTGACCCTTGACCTGCTTGAGATTGGCAGAGGCCCGCAACAGTGAATACTGGCACACCACGGGGTAACCGGTCAGCTGCAGTATTGGAACCGACTGTGAGTAAAACGTCTTGACTGCAAAGCCATGTGCCGTCTGCTTCTTCCTGCGACCCATTGCCTTTTTGAGTTGCTTACATAAGCTCTTAGAATGCTTAATATATAACAAGATCAGTCTAAAGATTTTCGACTCAATACCTATAGAGCAAGCCGGCTTCAGACCTGCTCGAAACTGTAGTGACCAAGTCTTAGCTTTGACAACTCTCATTGAAGCTGAATTCCAGAAGAACAAGAAAGTTTCAGTGGCGTTTATCGATCTCTCTGCTGCATATGATACTGTGTGGAGGGAAGGACTTTTATATAAATTTCTGAAGGTGATTCCATGTAAGAAAATGATGTACCTCTTGAACAATATGATTGCAAATCGAACTTTTCATCTTATTATGGGCGATTCAACCAGTTGTAAGAAATCATTAAACAACGGACTGGCCCAGGGATCAGTGCTGGCACCTCTCCTGTTTGCCCTGTACCTAGCTGATATTCCTAAAACAGTGTCACGGAAATTTGGATATGCCGATGACTGGGCACTTGGTATGGTAAGCAAAACAATGGAGGAAGCAGAGGACGTTCTTACAAAAGATCTTAGTGTAATGGGAAAGTACTTCCGACAATGGAGATTAAAACCTAACCCATCAAAAACGGAAGTTTGTTGCTTTCATTTACACAATGCAAGTGCCAAGACTGAACTTAAAGTACAATTTGAAGGTCAATCTGTTAAACACAATTTCAATCCTAAGTATTTAGGTGTAACCCTTGATAGAAGTCTAACTTTTAAATCCCATCTGGATAAATTGGCACAGAAACTGAAAGCACGTAATAATATTATTCAGAAACTTTGTGGATCCTCATGGAGCTCGGCAACATCTGTTTTGAGAACATCTACTCTTGCCCTGGTGTACTCTGCTGCAGAATACTGTGCTCCAGCATGGTTAAATAGCTGTCATGTAAACTTAATTGACACTCAGCTGAACAACTCTTTGCGTATAATATCTGGTGCTATTAGACCTACACCTGTTCACTGGTTACCTGTGCTGGGTCATATCGCACCCGCAAATCTAAGAAGACAAAAGCTCCTACTTAAAGAGTACACTAAAGTAGTGAATAATGAAAAACTTCCAATACACCAAAATATCAGAGATGTTACAATACAACGATTGAAATCAAGACATCCACCCATCCGAACTGCAATCACCTTGCATGAACAAAACTTCAATTTAGAGGAGAAATGGCGAGAACTTTGGGTCAATGTAGTAGAAGGTGATCCCCAAATGTTCCCTAATTTACAAAACCCTCCACCAGGCTTCAATCTACCAAGGAAAACATGGGTTACTCTAAATCGTATCAGAACAAATTTTGGCGTCTGTGCAGATTTTATGTATAAGTGGGGAAAATATGACTCTCTGACCTGTGACTGTGGAGCAGATCGTCAAACTATCCAGCACATTGTTGAGGAGTGCCCCCTGAGATCCTACCATGGTGACAAGAAGGATTTCTATATTGTAAATGATAACGCTATTGCATACATAGAAAATCTTGATATTCAAATTTGATTTTTATCCTGTTGATATTTTTCAATCACTGTCTATTGTCTGGTGTTTATTTTTATATGATGGTAAGATATACGTTCATACGATTAAATAAATGCGCCCCATCAACATCCACCATAGAATTTCCTAACGTTCGCCCCGGGGTACCGGTCCACCTGTGGGGAGCAAGAAACACCTCAGCTGCCACAACACCAGCCCTAGGAGTCCTGCCCAGCAGCCGCGGCCCCATAGCCACAAAATACCACAGGTGGCGTCATGAATTTTACTAAATATTAACTACAACTCCCATCATCATCTCCCCTTTTTTATTAAAAGACACCGCCAGGGTCACAGAGCCGGACCCCCGTCACCGCTAACTACCCCGGACTAGTCCAGCCCGACACCGAGTCACATAAGGCCCTGAGGAGGGAGAGTCATTAACCTGGTGTGGTCTCCATCATTATACACCATACATCTCCCAGGCACAACCCTATGTGTGGAGGGCCTACCACCCTAGCTGCCACTACCACCATCCCTGGGAGTACCCACGTTGAGCAGCGGCGGTTCCCCATTCTTAACCGCAACCCGCAGGTGGCATCACAAACATTAACTCTATTATCCCCTGTAAATACTCCCTTTTTATTAAGCATCCCCAGGGCATGGGACCGGGCAACGGACACCAGAGTGACATTCCCAACTGCAACTACCCGGGACTGACTACCCCCTTCCCTGGGTGACACAGCTTAAATTTGGCATCACGAACAGGATACGGACAAGGCCCGTTAATACGGGTGATGTGTGCTTTAAGAACTGTATTATATGGACTGTCGCCATCTTGGATAATGAAAAAGTTGCTGCGTCATCACTGTGACCAAAAGAGCGTGAAAAGCGGACCCTCTCCCCTGGGAGTGGCAGGATGCAAAAGTGAAACTGGCTGCAAGAGGCCGGAAGGGGGCTGGCAGAATGCACCCTGGTATGCGGAAGCGACACCATCCCTGCAACACTTACCCTGCAGACCAGCACGAGACAAGATATCTGCACCTCTAGCCCACAGAACCCTTCTCTGGCTCGAAATGAAGCTGGACCTGCTGTGTCTGCGGATGCAGCTGTCAATGATCCAACAGATCGAGTACTGGTGCCGGAGGATGAGGGGGATGGTGGCGGCGGTGCGGACCCAAGCAGAACAGGTTTCACACGGGGAGAAGCACCAGGAGGCGGTAAGCAAGGCATTATCCTCAGCCCCACCAAACCCTGTGGTCGCAGAACCAGCAACACTCGTGCCTGCTGACCTGCCATTAACAGCGGATCCTCCCATTGCAGCCAGCCCAGACCGGGCCGCGGTGCCACAGTCCAAGGCCAGACCACACCAGGCTGCAACGCCTCCGTCCATGGCCAGACCAGACAAGGCCGCAACGCCTCCGTCCATGGCCAGACCAGACCAGGCCGCAACGTTACTGTCCATGACCAGACCAGACCTAGCTAGGCTGCGGAACACAGCCCTGGAACTTGGAGTCCACTAACGGTAATCTGGATGTGGGTTACCTGGTTTCGGGGAGCGTATGGTTCGAGAAGGAGTCCGGAACGGCTGCTGCGGCACAGAGGGCTGCTGTGAATGAGGAGGCCTGCCAAACTACCATCCGGCAGCTTCAACAGGAGCAGCAGGCTCGGGCTGTCAAGAGAAAAGAGGTGAGAGCCCGTGATCCGAAAGAGAAGGAAAGCCTGCGCCGAGATACCTGGGGTGCTCGTGGAGTCCGGTACCAGGGCACCGTCGATAAGTTCGACCAGCAAAAAGGGTGGGGGTTCATCAAGGAACCCGGGATGCATGGTGGCGTGTTTGTATCCCGCAGAGATGTGCTGGACCACCTGGTGCAAGGACATCCAGATTGTGACCTGCACCTGGGTGACGTGGTCACATACACCAGGCACCATGGGGAGAGAGGCTGGCATGCCCCTGATGTACTGAAAATCAGAAAATCCGGGACCTGTGCCAGCCAACACCTCCTACTCCCCCACCGTTTCTAAGGTCCTCCACGCTGAGGTAGCTGAACCTGGCTACGCCAGCAGTTGTTGTTATTTTATGTTTGTGTTATTACATAATATGAAAATTTGCTGCTAATCATTTAAAAATGTTTGAAAATGCTGAATCACTCCGGGAAAGTAACCTGATTTTCCTACCTGTTTATAATGTTATTAAAAATGGACCATAGCTGCAGGACTGGCAGCAGCCAGCACGAACTTGTGCCTTTTGTAAATAGTTGCAAATTGTGTGCCTACCAGAGTAGTCCTCTGCAACAGGACATTAATGCCGCCACCACAGAGAGGAAGGTTAGAGGAAAGGTCTGGGATAGAGAAGGCCCAGACATGGTCACCAATGAGACCAGTGACCTGCGTCCTCAAGGGGTTTTGGGGAACCAAGACCTTTTTAGTTGGTGGGACTAGAGCAACGTTCAAGTGTATTGCCTCTCCTGCGTGGGAAGAACGTTTATGTTCACTTACCTTTTTTTATTCTGGTTTAATAAAAAGCTCTACTGTTATGATTCAGGGACTGGGGAGGATAAATAATGCGTAATCCGAAAAGGTAACAGAGTGGCTGGAAACTTAATGGACTGCAGACCTAATCCTGACTCACAACTAACAGTAGCCGTGGGGCGTGCCTATGATGACCTGGACGCCTCAACAAAGCCAGAGAACTAGATAATCTCACAGATAGAAATATAAGAAAGCTAATCTGCCTCGGAGTAGTCCCCAAAGATAGATAGATAGCCCCCCACAAGTAAAGGCTACGGTGATATAGAAAAACACAATACAAAGCCAGAAAAGACAGATTTCAGCAAAGGTGAGGCACAAACTATCTTTATAGAAAAGGATAGGAAAGAGCAACTGTCTGCAGCCGTAAAAACCCTAATAAATACCAGCACTACTGATATGGAAAAATCCTGAGGTTACTAAACCTCTCCCCCACTGTACCAGCACTCAGATGTTACTGGGATCCAAAAAACACTAATACAGATGAGGGACTGAATAATACCAAGCATGACAAAACACAAAATTTTGCAGAATCATGGAGCTAAGTATACAGACACTCCCAGCAGGGAATGATCTCATTCCCCCACAAACTCCACACAGACAAATTAGGAATCATGCATAGTATCAAAGCAGAACAACAACAAGAGGTGGTAAACAAACACCAGAGGCACAAAACCACTTATCTGAGGGAAGTTCTGGAAGTGAGCAGAGCTGGTTGCAGAATGTCCTATGTTATGATCCAGAACCATGGAAGACCACCACAAATCATTGGTAAAAGGTTACAAGAGCATTGGCAACTAATCTGGCCGCCATCCCCTTACTAACCATCAACACTAGAAGTAGCCGAGGGGTGAACTAACATCCTGTGCACCGCGGACCCAGCCGGAGAACTAATTATCCTAAAGGAAGGAAAGATTAATAACTCTCTGCCTCAGAAAATAGACAAGAATAGCAATTCCCCCATATTCAAAGACTGCGGTGATATAGGAAAAACACAATACACAGATAGATGACAGGATAGCAAAAGGTGAGGCCCCCACTGACTAAAATAGTAAAGGACAGGAAAGGGGCTGATGGTAGCCAGAGAAAAACCCTACAAAATTCCAAATTCCTCATAGTACAAAAAGGCCCTCAGATCGCACGATCTGCACTCCGTCCTATACCAGGTGCTCTTGTCATACCAATGAACAGAAAACAAGAATCATAACAAATTCAACAAGCCACAAACACATGGACCCAAAGGAGCTATACTCCAAACAGAACGGCAGGGAGTTCCCCAGCCAAGCAACTGAGCGGGAAAATCCCTGCATGCAAATAAACTGAAAACAACCACAGCAAATGACAAACGCAGACAAGAGCAAAAGAACCAAACAATAAATAAAGAGCAAGCACTTATCTGGGGTAGATGTGGTGTGGAGCAGAATGAAGCAGGCTGGTAATACAAAGAACAACTGACATCCGGCATAGCCTGCTATCAGACCAGGATTTAAATAAGCAGAGAGTTTGCAAAGGAAACGCCCATTGCACAACACACCTGGTCCAAGTCCAAACCATTCCTGGCCACCAGAGGGAGCCTCCCAGCAGCCAAAACATAACTAACATTCACAACAGTCCTGGACACACAGGAGCAATTGACCACCACCAAGTAACAGGAGAAAGCTACTAGATTAAATAGCCCAATCTGACCCTGATTGCCAGTTCTCTGCAGGTGTGTCACTTCCATTCCACCACACATCAACTGCACTGCCAGCACTGACCACAAGAGGGAGCTCCAAACTGGAAAACGTATTCACAACACTCTACTTGCCTACAGCCCAAGGACGTGCTGTGTTTAACCAAGGGGGAATGTAGCACCCCTGAGAACCTCAGGGCACTACAGGGAACTGCATCCTCTTGGGGATGCAGGACCTACCCCCTGGGACCTGGAGTACCAGTGCCAATTCCACCAACACACATCTAAAATCCTAGTTCTCCTCTCCACACTGGGCATAAAGGGTTAACGATGTAAGGGAATGGTCGCCATGGGAACGAGTCCCTCGGTAAAGCCAGCCTGGTGGGAGGGGTCAGCAGTCAGTCAGTAAGAGAAAGTCAAGAGCTGGAAGCACACGGAGGAGGTGTGCGGATGCGCCTGAGCTGGGACTGTGTAACTGTGACCCCGGGGGCACAGGAGAGAGGTCGCCAGGATGGGTACCGAGATATCGCTGGGACCAGAGCACGAACGACGTACAGGGCCCTAGGTCAAATGTCAAGTTTCAAACGGTTTGATAAATACCTGCAGGGTGAGGACACCTTCATGGACTTTATCAAACCAAATAATCCGGGAGCATCAACAGTAAACTAGAATCGGGGTTCAGACACTTACCTCCCTGCAGGGTCTGCACTGCCCGCCATACGGAGAAGGAGACTGTACCCCAAAAACGACAGTCGGGGCCCTCAAACGCTTCAAGCTACGGGTACTCCATCTACAGAGAGTGCCGGGGACAGAGCAACCTGGGTCACTGCATTGGCACTGATACTCCTGGGACAGGGACCAGCAGGCCAAGGGTCCATGTGAGTAGAGACTGTTAAAGTTAACCTGATGTGGTCTCCATCATTATACACCATACATCTTCCAGGCACAGCCCTACCTGCGGAGGGCCTACCACCCTAGCTGCCACTACCACCATCCCTGAGAGTACCCACATTGAGCAGCAGCGGTTCCCCATTCTTAACCGCAACCCGCAGCTGTCATCATGAACATTAACTCTATTATCCCCTCTAAATACTACCTTTTTATTAAGCATCCCCAGGGCACGGGACTGGGCAATGGCCACCGGAGTGACATTCTCACCTGCAACTGCCCGGGACCGAGTACCTCCTACCCTTTGTGACACACCTTTATGATATGCTAATGAGTGAAGGGATTAGTCACAAGGGTGTTTAGACTTAGTGGGAATGAACATAATGCCCGGCACTTCCAGTCATGTGCACTAGACCTCTGAAGCTGGGACGCGTACACCCAGCTACATAGTGCGCATGACCAAAAGTGTGGCGCATTCTGATCATGCAGACTGAACCTTAGCCTGACTTCTGAGGTGTGTCACAGGTACGCGCATCACCACTGTTTACGCTGGGCAATGGGCACTGAATAGCAAATTAACACGCCTCTGTAGGCTAAGAATGCAAATGCCCTTGCAACTAGTCCCTGTGCTCATGAGCATATCATAAAGAATCCTTAAAAATACTTTATCTGTGCTTTTAAATGCTGGGATAGTTAGGCACGAATTAGAAATATGCACCTAGAACTGCTCGTGGTTCTGGGTACATATAGAACATATACACTGATTGGACAAACCGTCCCAGGAATATTATTAAGTAGTAATTAGTTCAATTATTCCAATTTTTGAGATTTTTTATTTTGTATAAATCAAAACTACATACCACCAACGTGCAGATATACCCATAAGTACTAGACCAACGGTCGCATATATAAAAATATACAGACAATATGTACAATAAACATATACAGTTGTCAAAAAAGTGAAGGTTCACAGAAAATGGGAATGGAGTCAGAGCCCAACTTATCCTTGGGACCACACAGACTGATTCAGGCAGCGCCACATAGTATGGAAGAAAGGAAGATTTCAATCCTTATAAGTCCAAGGAGGTATATGGGGGAACTCTCCAGCAATTTCCTTTGCATTAATAAAGGTGAGCCTTCAATTTCATAGATTGGATAATCTCCACCTCAAACAGGTTATCTCCACCTCAACGCGTTTCCCCATACAACACAAACGTATGGTTCATCAGGAGGCTACAAGATAAACACACTAAATCAGCAACCAAGACTTACAATAAGACAGACAGTTTTAAACATAAAGCACCACATGTGGTATGGAGCGCTTGATAAACTATAATAAAGTACTTGCCCAACGAGATATAGTTGTCAGATATGCAGGTTCATGGCGCCATCAGCAGGGATCCATAGTAGACAGACAATGCTGAGGATATAATACCATAGTCCAGGGCGAGGCGTCATGAAGCTGCATATCAGGATGGATTTAAATAGCCAGGAGCAGCTGGGTGTAATCAATCAATTATGCAAAATAAACCACTCAACAGGTGCAGATTGCCTAATGTAGTGCGAGCGTAGTGAATAGACAAAGTCTGATACAAGGCCGTCCCACATCGCCATTAGCATGATAGGGATGCATGTCCCAAGTTTCCTAGGCAACACGCAAACCTATACGGAGGCCCAGCGGCGCCATAGCAGGCCGGTCAGTGCGCACGCCCGGGATCTCCCGGGCAACGCACATAAACATCCGGCAGCCCTGGCAGCACGAACATATCGCGTACGCCCAGGGGGAGGCCCAGCGGCGCCACACGTAACCGGCTAGTGCGCATGCCCGGGATCTCCCTGGCAACGCGCATAAACACCTACCGGCCGTGTGACGCCACAACGCCTCCCAGCGCGCATGCACAGACAAATGTCCGGCAGAGCGTATAAACAGAGGGACCCGGCGGCGCCTAGATACATAGACGCACAGGTCCGGGACCCCCAGGCAACGCGCATATAGATCTTGGTGATACGATAACACCACCCCAACACTAATACCACATGCGTGGGACCCCTCATGTCAGAGCACCATCATTAGATAAAAATAAAAATACCCTTCTAGACAAATTCTTGCCATTAGTCATTGCAAAAATAGAAGATATGAATTAATCCTATCGGCCAATCACTGTAATAATATTAAAATCAGACCCTTTAATATATTTATTTCTGGTAGTGGCAATTAATAACCACACATAGTACACCATGTTTACAGACAGGTGCAGTGACAGTTGGAGTCCCCGCTTACAACACTTGGCACAGATATTGAATAAATAGAATTCATAACACATCAGTGTAAATAGTTAACTTTAACTATCACCCATTTCTAATAGAGGAACAAACCCACCCCCGGCTAAGTCCATAAAATTATATATATATATCCAGACATATCCTACCCCCACACACATCACCCTAAGGGAGAGGAGGGGGGGGGGGCACGTCCGGATTTTTACATCTCAGAGCAAGCAATGTACATATATAATAACCATCAATATGGTTTTTTCTCAATACTGAGAAAATCTTCCAAAGTAGGGCATAAGAACTATCAAACAATTTAGGATTCCACAGACACTAAGTAGGAAGGAAACAAGAAAAGGAAAGTTGTTCATTAAGCCCTCTCGGAGCCAATGAACCCATTTTGAAAATCCATGCTGATTCTCTTTGCAGTACAACCCTATCAAAATCACCCCCCCTAGGGCTAGGTCTAACCACTTCCAACACCGAGAACCGAACATGAGTAACATCACCACCATGAACCATATTCACATGGCGAGAAATTGGCGTATCTCGTCCATTCCGGATATCCGAGAGATGTTCGCCAACCCGCCTCCGGAGTTCCCTTAGAGTCTTCCCGACATAATCCAAAGGACATGTACAGGTAGCCCTATAGACAACCCCGGAGGTTTTACAGTTACTAAAGTCACGCAGGAAGAAAATTCTTCCTGTAGCCGCACTACTCACTCTTTTACACTGTTCCATGGACCCACAGTACTTACAAGTGCCACAGTGGAACATTCCACATAGACGTCTATCCAACCAGGTTCCAGGGGACCTAGGTCTTTGGTACATGCTATGCACCAATCTATCACCTAAAGTACGACCCCGTCTATAGGTAATGCTTGGAAATTTAGCAATATATTTAGCCAAATCGGGGTCAGCCCTCAGGATATTCCAGTGCTTTTTTATCACCGAGAATACCCTTTCGGACTGTACATCAAAAGTCCCAATAACTCGTGTAATATTAGAATCGTCGCTACGGATCCTGGGGATCATAAGATTATGTCTATTAGTGTCCCTGGCATGGGCATAAGATTGCTGTAGAATCCCTCTGGGATACCCCCGATCCAAAAAGCGACCAAAAAGATCTGAGGCTTGGGCCTTAAAATCACTCTCCCTAGAGCAATTTCTGCGGATCCGCAGAAATTGCCCCTTTGGGATACCCTTCCTAAGTGGGAGAGGATGGTGGCTATCCCACTTAAGAAGGGAATTGGTCGCTGTTGGTTTACGATGAGTAAGGGTATGAATTTTACCCCCTTCATCTTTACATATTACCAAATCCAAAAAGGTAATGGAATTTCGATCACATGTATGAGTAAACCTCAACCCAAGAGAATTCCTGTTGAGGCCTTCAACAAACTGTTCAAACTCAAAAATAGACCCTGTCCAGAGGATGAGGATATCATCAATGTATCGGACCCATAGTCCGATACATTGATGAGACTCCCCATCCTCCCCCCCAAAAACTACAGTTTCCTCCCACCAGCCCAGGTACAGGTTAGCATAACTGGGGGCACACGGGCTCCCCATAGCTGTACCCCTGAGCTGGTGGAAGTACTGAGTATTAAATAAAAAATAGTTATGATGCAGGGTAAAAGATAAGAGTTCCTCAACAAATTTGCTATGTCTTGAACACTCAACAGCCCTAGACCTCAAGAAATGGGCTACAGCACTGATACCCAGATCATGAGGAATAGAACTGTAGAGTGCCTCCACATCAATGGAGGCCAGAATTGTATCCCGGCCCACATTGACGTCCTCCAGGATTTGCAAAAGGTGTGGAGTATCCCTAACATAAGAGGGAAGGGAGGTGACAAAGGGGCGTAAGATTTTGTCTATATAGATGCCAATGTTCTGAGACATAGAGTTAATGCCGGCAACAATAGGCCTACCCTTCAGAGGCACAAGACCCTTGTGCACCTTCGGAAGGGCATAGAATACCGGAACTACTGGACAGTGTGGTCTCAAGAACTCATGTTCGTTCACTGATGCCAAATTACTATGCCTAGCCTCATCAAGTAACGATAGAAGAACATTAGTATATGTTAACGTAGGGTCATGAGGCAACCGTTCATAGGTATCCCTATCATTAAGTAGAGCGTGACACATATCAAGATATTGTACATGACTCAGAATTACAAGGTTTCCGCCCTTATCGGACTTTTTTATAATAAACTCGTCATTCTTAGATAACCGATCAAGTGCCTGGAACTCATCTTTAGTCAGATTAGATTCCAGACCATATAGTGATTGAGGGATTTTTTGAAGATCATCCTGTACAAGTTTAAGAAAAAAAAAAAATCTCAAAAATTGGAATAATTGAACTAATTACTACTTAATAATATTCCTGGGACGGTTTGTCCAATCAGTGTACTGGTACAATTATTCCAAAGTATGGCAGGATTTTTAACAGGACCTGTTAACACTGAGTCTTGGGCTGAGGAAGCCAGTCAGGTTTTTTCCACTGGAGAATTTTCTACAGGGAGCTCAGGTTCCAGTCTGAAAGATTCTTTTAAAGATCTTTTGGCCAACTATAAAAATAATATACGCTCCTGGTGGGAAATTAAGGGGCTAGAAAACTATCTAAAGCATCAAATTGTTCCTAGGGGACTTAGGATTAATATTCAGCCATCCCCTAGAACTGCTTCTGATAGTTTTCTTATTCTTTGGCGTAAGGAATCTGTGGCCTCCTCCTTAAGGCTAATGAATTTATTGCTTGAGGAGGAAAAAAAGATTTTTTCGGAGTCCACCACTACATTAAACACTGGAATTGATAACATTCTACGCTTTAAGAGTGATCCAGATTTTATTAGAAGGGAGGGGTTGCTTCAGACCTCTATAGAACGGTTTCAAAACAACCTTAAGGAGAGGAAGCATTCTCAATTTGTTAGAGATTTAGCCGAATTTAAGGACGATAAGGCCTATCAACCTCCTAGCAGACAAACTTCAGCTGTGTCCTCCTCTGATGTGGACACGTCTGATTCTGAAAGACAACGGTCTGGTGCTAATCCTCCTGATTACAATCGTAATCCACATCCATGGGTTGGTCCGAGGAAATCAAGGAAGAGAAGGGAGGGTCAGTATGGCTATCGTGGGCCTCCACATGGGTCCTCTGGTCCTCCTGTTTCTTCTTCTTCCTCTTTTTTGGAGCAAAGACGAATGGGGGATTATTACCCCCATACGAGAGCGCATCAGGCCAGGGGAGGATATTGAATCTATCTGATATCTCTCTTACACATAATGATTATGCGGTCCTTTCTAGGGGTCTGGGCTTTATCCCTTCAAATCGGTTTGATTGTTTTGGGTGGATAAAGGACCTGGAACTTTTTGGTAGAAAACTTAAGTGGAAGCTATTCTTTGAGCACAACACCCAGGAACAATGTAGGGCCTTGGGCATCTTGGAGGAAGATTATGAGTGTTTTCAGTCTCTTACTGATCTTCTTAGGGATAGTACTAGAGGGAGAGGAGATGGTCCTTTCACTAATTTGAAGAGACCAAGTAAAAAGTCTCCACCAGTTCAAAGCTGCACAAGTGTTGACATTTTTCTTAAACTTGTACAGGATGATCTTCAAAAAATCCCTCAATCACTATATGGTCTGGAATCTAATCTGACTAAAGATGAGTTCCAGGCACTTGATCGGTTATCTAAGAATGACGAGTTTATTATAAAAAAGTCCGATAAGGGCGGAAACCTTGTAATTCTGAGTCATGTACAATATCTTGATATGTGTCACGCTCTACTTAATGATAGGGATACCTATGAACGGTTGCCTCATGACCCTACGTTAACATATACTAATGTTCTTCTATCGTTACTTGATGAGGCTAGGCATAGTAATTTGACATCAGTGAACGAACATGAGTTCTTGAGACCACACTGTCCAGTAGTTCCGGTATTCTATGCCCTTCCGAAGGTGCACAAGGGTCTTGTGCCTCTGAAGGGTAGGCCTATTGTTGCCGGCATTAACTCTATGTCTCAGAACATTGGCATCTATATAGACAAAATCTTACGCCCCTTTGTCACCTCCCTTCCCTCTTATGTTAGGGATACTCCACACCTTTTGCAAATCCTGGAGGACGTCAATGTGGGCCGGGATACAATTCTGGCCTCCATTGATGTGGAGGCACTCTACAGTTCTATTCCTCATGATCTGGGTATCAGTGCTGTAGCCCATTTCTTGAGGTCTAGGGCTGTTGAGTGTTCAAGACATAGCAAATTTGTTGAGGAACTCTTATCTTTTACCCTGCATCATAACTATTTTTTATTTAATACTCAGTACTTCCACCAGCTCAGGGGTACAGCTATGGGGAGCCCGTGTGCCCCCAGTTATGCTAACCTGTACCTGGGCTGGTGGGAGGAAACTGTAGTTTTTGGGGGGGAGGATGGGGAGTCTCATCAATGTATCGGACTATGGGTCCGATACATTGATGATATCCTCATCCTCTGGATAGGGTCTATTTTTGAGTTTGAACAGTTTGTTGAAGGCCTCAACAGGAATTCTCTTGGGTTGAGGTTTACTCATACATGTGATCAAAATTCCATTACCTTTTTGGATTTGGTAATATGTAAAGATGAAGGGGGTAAAATTCATACCCTTACTCATCGTAAACCAACAGCGACCAATTCCCTTCTTAAGTGGGATAGCCACCATCCTCTCCCACTTAGGAAGGGTATCCCAAAGGGGCAATTTCTGCGGATCTGCAGAAATTGCTCTAGGGAGAGTGATTTTAAGGCCCAAGCCTCAGATCTTTTTGGTCGCTTTTTGGATCGGGGGTATCCCAGAGGGATTCTACAGCAATCTTATGCCCATGCCAGGGACACTAATAGACATAATCTTATGATCCCCAGGATCCGTAGCGACGATTCTAATATTACACGAGTTATTGGGACTTTTGATGTACAGTCCGAAAGGGTATTCTCGGTGATAAAAAAGCACTGGAATATCCTGAGGGCTGACCCCGATTTGGCTAAATATATTGCTAAATTTCCAAGCATTACCTATAGACGGGGTCGTACTTTAGGTGATAGATTGGTGCATAGCATGTACCAAAGACCTAGGTCCCCTGGAACCTGGTTGGATAGACGTCTATGTGGAATGTTCCACTGTGGCACTTGTAAGTACTGTGGGTCCATGGAACAGTGTAAAAGAGTGAGTAGTGCGGCTACAGGAAGAATTTTCTTCCTGCGTGACTTTAGTAACTGTAAAACCTCCGGGGTTGTCTATAGGGCTACCTGTACATGTCCTTTGGATTATGTCGGGAAGACTCTAAGGGAACTCCGGAGGCGGGTTGGCGAACATCTCTCGGATATCCGGAATGGACGAGATACGCCAATTTCTCGCCATGTGAATATGGTTCATGGTGGTGATGTTACTCATGTTCGGTTCTCGGTGTTGGAAGTGGTTAGACCTAGCCCTAGGGGGGGTGATTTTGATAGGGTTGTACTGCAAAGAGAATCAGCATGGATTTTCAAAATGGGTTCATTGGCTCCGAGAGGGCTTAATGAACAACTTTCCTTTTCTTGTTTCCTTCCTACTTAGTGTCTGTGGAATCCTAAATTGTTTGATAGTTCTTATGCCCTACTTTGGAAGATTTTCTCAGTATTGAGAAAAAACCATATTGATGGTTATTATATATGTACATTGCTTGCTCTGAGATGTAAAAATCCGGACGTGCCCCCCCCCCCTCCTCTCCCTTAGGGTGATGTGTGTGGGGGTAGGATATGTCTGGATATATATATATAATTTTATGGACTTAGCCGGGGGTGGGTTTGTTCCTCTATTAGAAATGGGTGATAGTTAAAGTTAACTATTTACACTGATGTGTTATGAATTCTATTTATTCAATATCTGTGCCAAGTGTTGTAAGCGGGGACTCCAACTGTCACTGCACCTGTCTGTAAACATGGTGTACTATGTGTGGTTATTAATTGCCACTACCAGAAATAAATATATTAAAGGGTCTGATTTTAATATTATTACAGTGATTGGCCGATAGGATTAATTCATATCTTCTATTTTTGCAATGACTAATGGCAAGAATTTGTCTAGAAGGGTATTTTTATCTTTATCTAATGATGGTGCTCTGACATGAGGGGTCCCACGCATGTGGTATTAGTGTTGGGGTGGTGTTATCGTATCACCAAGATCTATATGCGCGTTGCCTGGGGGTCCCGGACCTGTGCGTCTATGTATCTAGGCGCCGCCGGGTCCCTCTGTTTATACGCTCTGCCGGACATTTGTCTGTGCATGCGCGCTGGGAGGCGTTGTGGCGTCACACGGCCGGTAGGTGTTTATGCGCGTTGCCAGGGAGATCCCGGGCATGCGCACTAGCCGGTTACGTGTGGCGCCGCTGGGCCTCCCCCTGGGCGTACGCGATATGTTCGTGCTGCCAGGGCTGCCGGATGTTTATGTGCGTTGCCCGGGAGATCCCGGGCGTGCGCACTGACCGGCCTGCTATGGCGCCGCTGGGCCTCCGTATAGGTTTGCGTGTTGCCTAGGAAACTTGGGACATGCATCCCTATCATGCTAATGGCGATGTGGGACGGCCTTGTATCAGACTTTGTCTATTCACTACGCTCGCACTACATTAGGCAATCTGCACCTGTTGAGTGGTTTATTTTGCATAATTGATTGATTACACCCAGCTGCTCCTGGCTATTTAAATCCATCCTGATATGCAGCTTCATGACGCCTCGCCCTGGACTATGGTATTATATCCTCAGCATTGTCTGTCTACTATGGATCCCTGCTGATGGCGCCATGAACCTGCATATCTGACAACTATATCTCGTTGGGCAAGTACTTTATTATAGTTTATCAAGCGCTCCATACCACATGTGGTGCTTTATGTTTAAAACTGTCTGTCTTATTGTAAAGGTCCAGTCACACTAAGCAACTTACCAGCGATCCCAACAACGATAGGGATCGCTGGTAAGTTGCTAGGAGGTTGCTGGTGAGATGTCACACTGCGACGCTCCAGCGATCCCACCAGCAACCTGACCTGGCAGGGATCGCTGGAGCGTGGCTACACGAGTTGCTGGTGAGCTCACCAGCAACCAGTGACCAGCCCCCAGTCTCCTAGTTACAGCACACATCAGGTTAATTAACCCGATGTGTGCTGCAGCTAAATGTGCACAGAGCAGGGAGCAGCGCACAATGCTTAGCGCTGGCTCCTTGCTCTCCTAGTTACAGCACACATCGGGTTAATTGCCTGATGTGTGCTGCAGCTATCTGTGCACAGAGCAGGAGCCGGCAGCACAGGCAGTGAGAGCGGAGGAGGCTGGTATCAAAGGTAAATATCGGGTAACCAAGGACAGGGCTTCTTGGTTACCCGATGTTTACATTAGTTACCAGCCTCAGCAGAAGCCGGCTCCTGCTCACTGCACATTAGTTGTTGCTGTCTCGCTGTCACACACAGCGATCTGTGCTTCACAGCAGGACAGCAACAACTAAAAAATGGCCCAGGACATTCAGCAACAACCAACGACCTCACAGCAGGGGCCAGGTTGTTGCTGGATGTCACACACAGCAACATCGCTAGCAACGTCACAAAAGTTGTTCGTTACCAGCGATGTTGCTAGCGATGTTGCTTAGTGTGACGGGGCCTTAAGTCTTGGTTGCTGATTTAGTGTGTTTATCTTGTAGCCTCCTGATGAACCATACGTTTGTGTTGTATGGGGAAACGCGTTGAGGTGGAGATAACCTGTTTGAGGTGGAGATTATCCAATCTATGAAATTGAAGGCTCACCTTTATTAATGCAAAGGAAATTGCTGGAGAGTTCCCCCATATACCTCCTTGGACTTATAAGGATTGAAATCTTCCTTTCTTCCATACTATGTGGCGCTGCCTGAATCAGTCTGTGTGGTCCCAAGGATAAGTTGGGCTCTGACTCCATTCCCATTTTCTGTGAACCTTCACTTTTTTGACAACTGTATATGTTTATTGTACATATTGTCTGTATATTTTTATATATGCGACCGTTGGTCTAGTACTTATGGGTATATCTGCACGTTGGTGGTATGTAGTTTTGATTTATACAAAATAAAAAATCTCAAAAATTGGAATAATTGAACTAATTACTACATATAGAACATGACAGGTTCCCTTTCGACGCTTTCATGCCCCACGTCACATATAAACCTCCAACATAGTCACCTCCTAGACCAGTGCCCTTCTGGTGATGTGGGGCACTTATGGCGCTAAGAAGGGGTTGTCCAGTAGAAAACAACACCTTTAATCTGAGACAGAGATCTTAATTCCAGAAATCTACCATATTACTGGACTGCGTATTGCATTTTGTTGTATCACTGTTTAATTTGCTGCAGATCTATATGACAGAAGGTTTACTGATCCTCAACTAATAATCTCCTGCTGATAAAATAATGATCTTAATTAAGGAGATGAGTGTCACCACTGCAATCAGTCTCTTTCTCTGCATTATACTGTTCTAAGATTAGGTGGCAAAAACTTAGCGACAGATTAACATTAGCAACAGGGTGAATGTTGAGGATTCTGCTGAATGCTGAAATCTGCAATAGATTTTAGGAACCTTTAAATCCAGAGATTGTGGGAAAATGAACAGTATTACTAGGGACATACAGCAATCATTATCTGCATTGTCATGGAGAATTGCACAGAAAGATGGTAATGACATAGATATAGAATTGCACAACCCTCCCATATTTTATAAAATTGCACCCTTTAGTACATTAAATGTGACGCTTATTGTACAGCTTTCTTTTATGGAGAACCTAATTAATAAATAAATGAAAGAAACGACGTCAGGTCTCCCCTATTTTTTGTAACCAAAAAAGTTAAAGCAGACAGCTGTGGGCCGATATTCTCAGGTTGGGAAGATCTTTGGTTATTGGACCCTTCCCATCCTAAAAGTAACAGCCCACAGCTGCTCTAGAAGTGGAGCATCATGCTGGCTCAGAACAGCAGCAATGAGCCAGCCATAGAGCAGTGCCAGAATACCCAATTTGGAGGGATTAGTGATGTCACTGATAACGCTTTGAATATCCCAGCATGCACTGGAATTCTGAAACAAATCAATATCAAAAAAGGGGAAAAAATAGAAAAGCAGTTAGAGTTGTTAGGGAACAGTAGGGAATGTTTTATTAAAGTATATTAGAAAATAGTTTGGATTATGGCACTAAATAGATAAGGATTTAGAATGAAAATTACTTTTGACTTCGGACCATCCTTTTAAGTTCTAATATCCATAGGATTTCCCTTTTTAGTACTGTCCTTTCAGTTACCACCCTACCTGAAATTTTCATTTCCCCAAAAATGGAAATTTTCCAATTTACAATTATGATTGTCTAACTATATTTTAGTTACATGCTCTGCTGTTCTACATTTTAATTTCTGTTGAGTACCTCCAACATATTTCATCTTGTAAAATGTGCATGTGATGATATAAACAGTGTATGTGGTGATGATCACATTTTCCATACAACACCATCACTACTGACAAAATAATTTATTTTGTCAATATATTGGCGCATACAGCTTATACTCCCTCTGCGTTTATAAAATCGTTTTTGGATACGCTAGGTTTTACTAATGGTAGACTGTTTATTGCTGAAACAACTACTGGACAAAATTTTTTTTATATTTTTTTTAAGATACACATTTCCAGGGAATCTGTCAGGTAATAAATACTATTAATCTGAAGATATATCGTTACTCTGTAGGTTAATAGTGCACTGATGTTATGCGGCCACTGCACTGAGAGCTCTGCTGCCAGTAGGAAATTGACTTTATTCCTTCACCTTGCCACAGACTTTCAGTCATAGGGGTGTGGCTGGGGCTGTTTCAGTCACTGCTCCGTACAAAACACTACAGTACACTGTAACCACACTCAAATCAGTATTGCATCGTTATAATCAGCTACCAGTCAGTGCGGGGCTGTGGTTACAGCTGCCAATCACCATGCATTGAGCCATTGACTGAAACCACACCCCTGTGATTGAAATTCCATCTCTGCCAGGAGGAATAAAGTTAATTTCCTCCCAGCAGCAAGACTCTTATTGACAACAGAACAATATTAACCTGTAGGTTAATCCCATATGTGCAAGTTAATAGCTTCATTTTTTACATGACAGATTCCCTTTAATTCCCTGTTAAATAATTTTTTCAATTACAAAATCATGTTTTAAAACAGGTAGATATGTTAAAATGTTTTTTTTAATTTCATTAAATTGTGGCCTAGACTTAGCAGAAAAAATGGCATAGTAAATTGTCATTTACTCTGTTATTTTTTAAAATTGATGTAGTAAAGAATTTCGAGATAATTTGTTAACTCTAAACTTTACATTTTGTTATGACCTAATGCCATATTCTCTATTGTACAATATATTTTTTAAAAATAGCACATTGTTCATCATAATGTTTGAAATTAGAACAAACAGATTTTGCCCTAATTCATTAATTAATTAATTGTGAATTAACTGTCTGGAATGACATCTGCTTCCCTCCAAGTTTGTATCCAAAGAAATCGGTCTGCATAAAATAATATATATATATATATATATATATATATATATATATATATATACACATACAGTGCCTACAAGTAGTATTCAACCCCCTGCAGATTTAGCAGGTTTGATAAGATGCAAATAAGTTAGAGCCCGCAAACTTCGAACAAGAGCAGGATTTATTAACCTCTTCCCGACCGCGGACGGTATATAAACGTCGGCGCTTGCTGGGCTTTGTGCAGCGCCAACGTTTATGAACGGTCCGCGGTTTTGCAGCGATCGTGACCGTATGGTACCTGTAAGCACCGGGATTCCGGTGCAGGACGCTAGCTGCGACCCCTGACCTCACCAGGATCTGATTGGTTCAGGTCCTGGTGACGTCAGCGCCGCGCTAACCAATGAAAACGATCGCTGGGAAAGTTTGTTGTAGTTACAAACTTGCCTGGGCGATCTGCCGGTATAAAACACTGCTTCACCTCAGATCCTCCGTGTGTGACTGATCTGAGGAGAAACAGTGTGACAAGTGCTGCTGACAGGAGCTCTGTCAGTCAGCGATTTTTCACACAGTAAAAAAACCCACATATTACATCTATAGAAATCAATTCCCCCTTTTCCCAGTTAGGCAGCATATAGGGTTAGATAGGGTAGATGTTCAGTATAGTATAGCATAGAATACAGTATAGTGTAGTATAGTATAGAATAGAATACAGTATAGTATAGAATACAGTATAGTGTAGTATAGTATAGAATAGAATACAGTATAGTATAGAATACAGTATAGTGTAGTATAGTATAGAATACAGTATAGTGTAGTATATAATACAGTATATAATACAGTATAGTATAGAATACAGTATAGATTACAGTATAGTATAGAATACAGTATAGTGTAGTATAGAATACAGTATATAATACAGTATAGTATAGAATACATTATAGAATACAGTATAGTATAGTAAGAATACAGTATAGTATAGAATATAGTATAGTGTAGTATATAATACAGTATAGAATACAGTATAGTATAGTATAGAATACAGTATAGTGTAGTATAGAATAAAGTATAGTTTAGTATAATATAAGTTGATTAGATAAGTTAGATAAATAATTTAGTAATATATAAAGATTAAAAATTGATCAAAAATAAATTTTTATCAATCAGTAGTGTTAATCTGTCAGTAGCGTCAATCAGTTAGTAGCGTACTGTTGAGTACATTATATATATAAAAATCTAAAAAGTAATAAAATGGCTCGTCGGTTTTATACTGCAGAGCAGGTGTATGCCCTTTTATGCTCTGACAGTGAGGAAAGTGTTCAGTCAGGTAGTGATGAGGATTTTGAAGGCTTTAGTGGCAGCGCCAGTGATGGCTCAGAAATGAGCAGTCAGTCTGGTCCATCCTCAAAAACGACCAGAACCAGTACAAGAGAGGCAAATAGCGCTACTGGAGAAACGGCTCCAAATCAGGGAACGATGGCCAGTACAAGCGAGGTTCCTAGTACGAGTGAATTGGCGGATGCCAATGTACAAAATGCTTTGCCTTTTGATGTAGCATTTCCCAGATGGGAAGCTCCAGATTCAGCTACCCCTTTCATCCCTGATTTTACTGCTAACCCTGGTATAAATGTGGAGGTGGAAGGTTTTGGGCCAGTTAATTTTTTTAATTTGTTTGTGACAGATAGGTTGCTAGAGCATATTGTCCTGCAAACAAACTTATACGCTTCCCAATTTATCACCAAGAATCCTCAATCCTATTATGCCAGATCAAATTCATGGAGGCCAACAAATTGTGCTGAAATGAGAACATTTTTAGGGCTTACATTTGCCATGGGACTTGTTAAAAAACCAAGTATTCGGTCTTACTGGTCCAACAGCCCTGTTTACGCCACCCCAATGTTTCCTGCCGTTATTCCTAGGAGTCGCTATGAAATTCTGATGAGATTTTGGCATTTTAATGACAATAGTCAATGTCTGCCTAGAAATGCCCCAGAACATGACCGACTATATAAACTCAGACCCATCATCGAAGAGTTCACAGAAACCTTCTTACGGATCTACACCCCAACACAAAACATTTCCATCGATGAGTCCCTTGTAAAATTCAAAGGAAGACTGCACCTCAAACAATTTATTCCATCTAAGAGGGCAAGGTTTGGAATAAAGCTATATAAAATGTGCGAGAGCTCAACTGGATACACTGGATATCAGCTTTTCGCATTTATGAGGGGAAAGACAGCCAGCTAAACCCACAAGGATGCCCTACTTATTTGGGGACATCTGGAAAAATTGTTTGGGAACTGATTAGTCCATTTTTACAAAAAGGCTATAATCTATATGTGGACAATTACTACTCCAGCATACCACTATTTAAAAGCCTGGTTGAATGCAACATAGGGGCTTGTGGGACCATTCGTAAAAACCGTCAGGGGTTTCCGCAATCTTTGGTGAACGAAAAGTTCCAAAAGGGGCAGTCAGGAGCTGTTCGCAGTGGAAAGCTGCTTGCCATCAAGTATAGGGATAAAAAGGATATTTATATCCTCAGCTCAATCCACACAGATGCCACAACGGCTGTTGAAGAATTAAGGTCCACTACTCCAAAGCTAAAGCCAGTGTCAATCATTGAATACAGCAAATACATGGGGGGTGTGGACCTTGCAGACCAGGTTCTACAGCCATACCAGGTATCAAGAAAATCCTACACCTGGTACAAAAAGTTAGTCATTCACTTGTTTCAGGTTGCCACATACAATTCTTTTGTGTTATATAAAAAAGCAGGACATTCAGAAACTTTCATTGATTATCAAGAAAAGGTAATCGAAAATTTACTTTTTGCAAATTTTGGCCCCACTTATCCATTAGAATCTGAAAATGTCAAAAGACTGACTGAGCGACATTTTATAGCACTCATTCCACCATCAGCAACCAAAAGGAATCCCCAGAGAAGATGTCGTGTATGTACCAAGAGAGGAGTGAGACATGATACCCGCTATTATTGCCCACAATGCCCTTCATTACCAGCCTTATGCCTCACTGAATGCTTTAAAATCTTCCACACAGAAGCACGTTTTTAAATAGTATAAAAGTATCCCCTTTTATCATTCAAATACATGGAAATAGTAAATTATACACGGTACAATATATTGAGCACTACTATGGCATATTTGCAAATTTTGCACTAAAAACATCCACTGCGTGCTTGTTTCTGGAAATAATTGATGGAGTGAAACTTGTCATTAAACCTAAATATGAATTTCCAGTGGGGTGTAATTTCCACAAAGGGGTCACTTCAGGGGGGATTCTGCTGTTATTGCAATTAGCAGCTCTGCAAATGGAGTCCTCAAACTAGTCTAGGAATACACATGCTCCAAAAGTCAAATGGCACTCCTTGCCTTCCGAGCCCTGCCATGCATCCATAGAGTAGTTTTCCAGCACATATAGGGTATCAACGCATTCAGGAGAAATTGTACAACAAACTATATGGTTCAATTTTTCCTTTTACCCTTGTAAAAATTAAAGATTTGTGGCTAAAGTTACATTTTTATGGGAAAATTTCATTTTTTAATTTTCACGGTTTAGTGTTATTACATTCTGTGAAGCACCTGTAGGTTTAAAGTGCTCATTATACATCAATATACATTCCTTAAGGGGTCTAGTTTACAAAATGGGGTGACATGTGGGGGAGCTCCACTGTTTAGGCACATCAGGGGGACTCCAAATGAGACATGGCGTCCGCAATCCATTCCAGACAGTTTTGCATTCCAAAAACCAAATGACGCTCCTTGCCTTCTGAGCCCTGCCATGCATCCATAGAGTAGTTTTCCAGCACATATAGGGTATCAAAGGAATTCAGGAGAAATTGTACAACAAACTATATGGTTCAATTTTTCCTTTTACCCTTGTAAAAATTAAAGATTTGTGGCTAAAGTTAAATTTTTGTGGGAAAAAGTAAAATTTTCATTTTTCCCTTCCATATTGCTTTAGTTCCTGTTAAGAACTGGAAGGGTTAATAAACTTCTTGGATATGATTTTGACCAGTGTGAGGGGTGTAGTTTTCAGAATGGTGTCACTTTTGGGTATTTTCTGTCACTTAGGCCCCTCAAAGTCACTAAAAATAGGGTATGGTCCCTAAAAAAATTATTTGGGAAATTTTGTTGGAAAAATGAGAAATTGCTGATGAACTTTGACCCCTTATAACTTCCTAACAAAAAAAAGTTATGTTTCCAAAATTGCGCGGATGTAAAGTAGGCATGTGGGAAATGTTTTTTATTAACTATTTTGTGGGACATAACCCTCTGGATTAAGGGCATAAAAATAAAAAAATTGAAAATTGCAAAATTTTCTAACTTTTTACCAAATTTTCGATATTGTCACAAAAAAACACAAAATATATCAACTTAATTTTTCCACTATCTTGAAGTACAATATGTCATAAAAAAACAATCTCAGAATTGACGGGATCCATTGAAGCGTTTTAGAGTTATAACCTGTCAAAGTGACACTGGTCAGAAATAAAAAAATTGGTCCGGTCACAAAGGCAAAAACAGGCTCTGGTGCGAAAAGGTTAAGAAGTATTTCAGGCACAAAGAACAATGAGCTTCACATGTTTGGATTAATTATCTCTTTTTCCAGCCTTTTCTGACTAATTAAGACCCTCCCCAAACTTGTGAACAGCACTCATACTTGGTCAACATGGGAAAGACAAAGGAGCATTCCAAGGCCATCAGAGACAAGATCGTGGAGGGTCACAAGGCTGGCAAGGGGTACAAAACCCTTTCCAAGGAGTTGGGCCTACCTGTCTCCACTGTGGGGAGCATCATCCGGAAGTGGAAGGCTTATGGAACTACTGTTAGCCTTCCACGGCCTGGACAGCCTTTGAAAGTTTCCACCCGTGAAGAGGCCAGGCTTGTCCGAAGAGTCAAGGCTTACATCAAGGACAACAAGGAAAAAGCTCCGGGAAGATCTCATGGCAGTGGGGACATTGGTTTCAATCAATACCATAAGTAACGTACTCCATCGCAATGGTCTCCGTTCCAGACGAGCCCGTAAGGTACCTTTACTTTCAAAGCGTCATGTCAAGGCTCGTCTACAGTTTGCTCATGATCACTTGGAGGACTCTGAGACAGACTGGTTCAAGGTTCTCTGGTCTGATGAGACCAAGATCGAGATCTTTGGTGTCAACCACACACGTGACGTTTGGAGACTGGATGGCACTGCATATGACCCCAAGAATACCATCCCTACAGTCAAGCATGGTGGTGGCAGCATCATGTCGTGGGGCTGTTTCTCAGCCAAGGGGCCTGGCCATCTGGTCCGCATCCATGGGAAGATGGATAGTACGGCCTACCTGGAGATTTTGGCCAAGAACCTCCGCTCCTCCATCAAGGATCTTAAGATGGGTCGTCATTTCATCTTGCAACAAGACAACGACCCAAAGCACACAGCCAAGAAAACCAAGGCCTGGTTCAAGAGGGAAAAAATCAAGGTGTTGCAGTGGCCTAGTCAGTCTCCTGACCTTAGCCCAATTGAAAACTTGTGGAAGGAGCTCAAGATTAAAGTCCACATGAGACACCCAAAGAACCTAGATAACTTGGAGAAGATCTGCATGGAGGAGAGGGCCAAGATAACTCCAGAGACCTGTGCCGGCCTGATCAGGTCTTATAAAAGACGATTATTAGCTGTAATTGCAAAGAAGGGTTATTCCACAAAATATTAAACCTAGGGGTTGAATAATAATTGACCCACACTTTTATGTTGAAAATTTATTAAAATTTAACTGAGCAACATAACTTATTGGTTTGTAAGATTTATGCATCTGTTAATAAATCCTGCTCTTGTTTGAAGTTTGCAGGCTCTAACTTATTTGCATCTTATCAAACCTGCTAAATCTGCAGGGGGTTGAAGACTACTTGTAGGCACTGTATTTTCTGATATCCCACACAGATTATTCTTATTAATCCATGGACTCACAGAGTTTTTAAAAGCAATCAAAATCAATGTTTTCCAGTGGAAGATGCTTCAGGAAACACTCCTTCTTTTGTAAGTTTTTGGAGGCGTTTCCTGTAGCTGTTTTGGAAATGTTTTTTTTCCCAGAAGTATTTTCTGTAGCTTTTTTAATTAAACAGTGCCCAGTTTGGAGTGGTTTCAATCAGGAGCCTCTTCACAGACATGAGGTGCACTTTTGCTCCACCAGACATTTTTGAAAAACTGTTGTAAAAAAAAATGCTTAAAAAGATTGAATATATAAAAAACAAGAGGATTACAACAGAATCTTTCAATCATTATTTAAGCGGCTGTTCAAATATTTTTTGAAAACACGGACATATTAAAAAAACTACTCAGAAATCTTGGAGTGCTCATATCCTAAGGATTGTCCAGCCATAAAGAATATTTCTAAAATCAACTTAAAATGTTACTAAAATAATAAAAATACCGACTTTACCAAACCCATGTCGCTCTCTATACTTCCCCACAGTTGATCGTCTGCCATTCAGCTACTTAACCGCTGCAACAAATCATTAGTCGGGTTTAGCAAATCATTAGTCGGGTGTCTAGATGGTAAAAGATCTTCTGCGGGGTGACATAGAGACTATCCGGGGACCGGTAAGTGTCAGAACAGAGTGGTGAGGGATTGGTAAGGTGAAGTTTATTTCTTTTTTTAACATTCTAAGCTGTTTGTTGATTTTTTTTGTGTTTTTTGCACATTTAACTTGACCTCCGCAACAAATAACAGACTGCTGTAAGACAGAAATGCCATCAACAACAAAGGGAAGACGCTAATCTACACATCACATACTCTTTCACATATTGAATGATATTACTGTAGGGAGTGCCTTAGTTGTCTGTTTTTCATACTGACTCACAGCATCATATAGTGTGTTTTAGGCTTGTTCATGTTGTTTGCCATTTTACAGCAATTTTCCACATAGGTTCTTTTCTTTTAGCACAGAAAAAGTCATTGTGAATAACATAAAGATACAATGAACAACACACTTCTTCCCTTCTGTCACCATCTGGTTTATTTATATTATAAATGGAGCAGATGGTAGAATAATTTAGTCACCTATAGATCCTTGTATTTTTGCATACAGTGGTAAAATACATTGTTTATATATTAAGGGGTAAGCCAACCTTTTAAATATTTGGACTATCCCTAAGATATATTCTAGGCACCCTCAGTAATCAGTGGGACTAGCCTAGGGACGTCGAAAGCTGTCTGCGGAAGTGAGTGGACCATGAGGAGAGAAAAACAGGGGGAAGCAGCATAGGCACATCACCTGAAAGACTAGGTCCCAGGCATCGGGATAGGTCAGACGGAGTAGCGTGGGAAACAGCCGCAGCAGAACCAGATAAGTGTGGTCGTGTTTGTCGTAAAGGTGTAAGAATTAATAAACCATTTACAAATATTTTGCCAAGAGTTCTCTAGTGTTCTGTCTCTATCTAAAACATCCACGGTAGTGGCTGGCTGCAAGGTGAGGTTCGCTGCCCTGAAAAGTACAGTAAGTGTTGCACACCCCGCCCGAAGTGATCTACAAGCACTGGCCCTCTCTGGTGAAGAAATGCAGAACCCTAACGGCCCAGCATCTTCGCCTTCATTCATAGGCATGGCCAGGATGAGGGTTAGGCAGTGTAGGCACCCACCTACGGAACTTCCTCTTGCGTTTCTTAGGGGGAACTTTAAAGTAAATTGCTGACTTCCTGTCATCTTCCCACTGCTCATCAAGCTCAGGGTCAAGGTCATTGCTCTGTCCCTGCAATCAATTGTATTTGCATCTGTAAGCGAATGGTCCAGTACCCACTGCTATCCTGGATAGGAGCTGAGACAGTGGCCGCTTTGGAAGGGGAGCCTGGATTAGGTGAGTATAAGTGTCACAACTGTACCACAACTTGTTCCTGCAATGTCTGCTTTTGTCATCAGGTATCGCTCTGTTCTTTCTGTGGGCAGTGCTGGTGACAGAAGAGATCTTAGAACAAGAATTTCTAAACAGCGCAGACTCTTTCCATCCACTAACGTTAGAGTGGCTGTGACCTATAGTACTTTCCAGCCGGACAGAATGGGTGTGTGTATTGTCCAACTAAAGCTATGAGTTCCTGGCTTCCGTCTACTGAAAGGCACTATGCCCTTCTAAAGCTTCCAGTTGCAAGCTATAACTTCTGCTTCCCTGGATAGCTCTGTCTTTGCTTCTTAGGGGTACTTTACATGTTGCGACATCGCTGCCAAAAAATCGTCGGGGTCACGTTGTTAGTGACGCACATCTGGCGCCGGTAGCGACATCGTAGCGTGTAACACAAATGAGTGATGATCAACAAGCGCAAAATCGTTGCTTGTTGACACGTCGCTCATTTCCATAATATCGGTGCTGCTGCAGGTACAATGTTGTTTGTCGTTCCTGCGGCAGCACACATCGCTATGTGTGATGCCGCTGGAACGACAAACATCTCCTTACCTGCGTCCACCGGAAAAGGAGGAAGGAAGGAGGTGGGCAGGATGTTCCGGTCGCTCATCTCCTCCCCTCCTTTTCTATTGGGAGGCGGTTCAGGTTCAGTGACACTGCTGTGACGTCGCTGTGACGCTGAACGAACCGCCCCCTTAGAAAGGAGGCGGTTCGCCGGTCACAGCGACATCGCAGAGCAGGTATGTGCGTGTGACGCTGCCGTAGCGATAACGTTCGCTACGGCAGCGATCACCACATATCGGCCATACGACAGAGGCGGGTGCAATCGCGCTCGACATCGCTAGCAAATGCTAGCGATGTTGCAGCGTTTAAAGTACCCATTAGAATAGGTGTTTTCCTGTTTGACCCCAATTTGTTTGATCTCAGTGATGTCACCGCGCTAAGAAATTCTGGCTCAGGCACTGATTGGGCATGACCTCTAGAGTCACTGCTGGACAGTGCCAGGCCCAATATTTCTCATAGGTTGAAGTAAAAATTCAGGGGATTTCGTGGGACCACTACACCAGTGATTGTGTCGGATATTCATGGGTTTATTTTCTATTCTTCTATTTTTGCCTTTATTCAAGTAAACTATATTTTTCTGTGTGTGAGATTTTATTCCTATTATACTTTTTGGGTCAGTAATGGGGGTGTCTACTAGACTCCTTTCCATTATTAACCACTGGGTTGGATGAGAGCTGACACTACGCAGCTGAAATCAACCCATAAACCGTTATCTCGATTAGCAATGTATCAGGGCAACTGGGAAGAGCTGCGGAAAAGTGTCAGAATTGGTGCAACTAATGTGATGCGTGAATTATGGGGTGCCTAGGCTATTTTAGGCTCAGTAGGGCCACATAACCATGGACCTTTCCAGCCGAGTAATGCTAGCCTGCAGCTGTCTGCTATACCTTGGCAGGTAATCAAAATAAAGGGGGACGCCACATAATTTTTTTTTATTCTTTATTTATTGATTACAATAAACAAGGCTAAAAACACCTTTTGGTGCCACATGAAAGCCACTTAAGGATGCAAGTGTACAACCCTGCCTAAATGCCTGCTTTAATATAAGCTCTTCTTCGTACATCAAGTCTCTCTGAAGTGCAGCATGCTGGCCAATTATAAAAATACCAGTAGCCAACATGCCTACGGCATTGCTGTGGTTGGCACGCAATCCCGCTTGTTTGGTGGCTGAAAAACAGTTGCAGAGAGGGAAAGCAACGGTGAAGGAAACGGAGAGCTGCTGAGGAATGGGGGCATCGGTTAAGTAAGGATGTACTCCATTGGTAGGCAGGAATATATTCCAAAAGAGTAACAATAAGGAAAAGTTAACAAAATCTTTTTTCCCCTTTATCTGTGTCGATTGTCTAAGCTATTTGAATAACAAGCTTATATACCCCTCACCTCTCTAGTGTTTCATGGAGATTGATTAGGAAACTAATGGTATTTCGGCAACCTTCACTTTGTGAATTTCTTTGTTTTGAGTTTAGCTTTTAATGCATATCAATAAAATGTAAATTTTAATAATAGGTATAATCTGTCACATCGTCTTAATGAAAACCTCTCACTAGGTCAAAAATTGCCAATTTTTACTATTATGTTACTCTTGCTGCTCCCATGCGTATTTTGTAGATTTTTTTTTATTTTAAATCCACCATGCAGTTGCAGAGATTTTGGCCATTTTATTTGGTGTGCTCATTATACTAATGTTTATGGTCTTTATCAAAGGGGTGTTGCTCATAGGATTCCCTGGGGGGTGGGGGTGAGTGTCTTTAGACTACTTTGCATAATTACCCTGTTAGTATTACCCATCTAAGTGAAGACCAAAAAATATAGACTATTGGGATGCAATGAATAAATAGGTTCAGATTTTTAAACCTGAATGGAGGACAAAAAAACCCCAAAACGGAACCTACAAAAGAAAACATTTTTATTGCACTGGTTTCTCATTTTTCTATAATTAATACTGTTAAATTGTTATTCCCGTGGTCACACAATACAAGTCATGTACTTATTGTTCCAATGTGGTAAATTCCTATTGCCTGCAATGACCGATGAGCTCATTATCAGGTCTCAGTGACGCTGACGGTGACATCACAGAACTTAGAATATTAGGTTTCCCCAGTGTTCCATCTCAGACATTCACCTGGTGAAGAATTTCTGTTAGGATGTTTTCAGGAGCTTCTACTAATTACAACATGGACAATCCTGGTTTATATTCTAGTGATGAAGAAGCCTTCAACACCGAGAGTTTGCGTCTACTAAAAGAGAATGCGAAGCTGCGTAAACTGATGGGGCTAATGCAGGAGAACGTGGAGCTTCGCTGTACTTTAAAAGAGCATGAAAGAAAAGCTCAAATTATAACACCTCCTGGACAACACAAGAAAGACCACAATGGTAAAACTGGGATAACACAAAGGAGTTTCCACCAAATCAGAATTTGTAATGGGCTGATGTTAACATTTCCTAATGAGATTGGTAGAATCTGGAGAAACAATGTATAGAATGGTTTTGATTGGTGAACACATTTTTTACCTTCAGTTCATTCTCTTGTATAAGTGATAGGAAGCCAGACATGGAGATACAGATTACTATTTTTTGTATTCTAGGCATGAAAGAGAAAAAAAATACAGAAATATCACAACATCATTGTGAGTTATGTTTATTACTTTAGTATTCTCTTGATATTTGATATTTCATATATTACTCCACATTTTTGAACAATTGCATTTGTCCAAGAACATAATTATGATGATTTATGACCATGAATTGTTTAGATAGAACCTGAAATGTTTCGGTAGATCTTATCATTCAGGGTTTATCATGGATTAACTATAAGGGGGATGTCCACCATATCTATTCATGATTTGTAGGTCTAGTTTTGTAGCAGTAAAACCTGTCGGGCGCCCTCAGGCTCCAAGCCCCGGGTATGACTGATACCTGTTTATCACATCCCTGGTGTATGGTTATTATCAAGGGAGTTTTATCATTAATGTTTATTACGTACAACTAATTTTAATATTATTTATATGTTCTAGACCTCAGAGAAGAAGCACAAATGGTCAATTCAGGCCCACACCTAGGTGACAATTCTTATATCTATATTCTCAATATATGTCATTGTAGGGATTTCACTAACCCTAATTTTACTATTGAACTTTTATAGACCTTGAAAACATTAAGAAGTGTCAGCGCATTGTCGGAGAGCTGGCCTTTCAGCTGGACCGCCGGATTCTGAGTGCCATCTTCCTGGAGCAACAACGAATGTATGGATACCGAGTACCAAATATAAAGGAGAAGATTATACAGGTGAGAAAACTAAAGTTACTATTAAAAAAATGAGATTTTTATTATATTTTTTTATTTTTATTTTTTTTAAAATGTAGTAAAGTGGTCACTGTGTGAATTCTTCAAACAAAATTGCATCTACATGTAGTAGAATATGGAAAAGTAGACAAGGCCTTCATTATGGCTGATGTTTTATTATGTGGACAAGGTCAAATATACTTATGGCTTATAACCACAAGGGTTCTCCTCCCAGTGTTGGTTACCTTATTTACCAATTCCTCCTATGTAGGAAAAAAAGAACTCAAGTGAGTACACCCCAAATCCTTTATCCCAAGAAGTGAGATAATTATTTTCAAAGCCTACAACCTACAATAACCATCAGTCCAGAACAGCACTGCGCAACCAGCTCTGTCCTCACCTATTGTACCATCACCCATCCTCTGTAGACTGTGAGCCCTCGCGGGCAGTGTCCTCTCTCCTCCTATACCAGTCTGTTTTGTATTGTTAATGATTGTTGTACGTAGACCTCTTTCACTTGTAAAGCGCCATGGAATAAATTGCGCTATAATAATAATAAATAATAATAATAATCTAAAGCATCTTTCATCTGCAAAAGTAAAACTTGCTATTTGAAATCCATGTTTGGAGCACATTTTACAAGTTCCTTATAGAATTATAGTACAAAAAAAGATAATTGTGCAATAAAATCCCATGATTGGGTTGTATTGGTCCCAAGTCACAGTCTGTACTATAGTTCAGAGCTATATTAATAATTCTGCAGCCTCTGAGCTGAAATCTCCCAGCATTCCTTATTTTGTTGTTCAGTTTTTGGACAGATTTTATGATAGATTGCATTTTTGGAAGTGTACTCTTTACATCAAGCACTTACTTCTCCATAATCTGATGGAAAAATTGAGCCATCACCTTGAATAATAAAAGCTTAGCCAGGCAGAAATGTGTTTGTCAATAGATTTGCCGATTTTAGCTATAATAGCCAATCCATATTGTGATTACCCCAGTATATTAAAGGTCTATATTATGATTACAGGTGACCACAATTCCAGCGACTGGAAAAGTTGATGAGAAATTAAGATATGAGTTGTACCAGCGCTACAATCACACCATGGATGAGCTGAGGAAATTTGGCTACAACCCAACAGTGCACCCACACTTTACAGAGTACATAGTCAACACCTATGGGGTAACGAAGGATAGACATGCAAAAACCGAAGATCTTTCCTCCTATAATGACCCCCAATACCTAAAGAAGATGATAAATGAGTGCATGCCAAGAGACATAGTGGAAAACATCATAATAATCCTCAACTGTCTCGTATATTTTGCCAGAGAAGATGGAAAATCTCTGCTCATCTAACCATAGAGTAGTCATTCATCTCTATAACCAAATCACAAATAATAAATGGTTTCATCTGGAAAAAAAAGTGTCTAATTTGATCTAATAAAATATACACAAATGGATTCTGCTCATTAAAAAGAAAAATAATCTTCAGGCTTTGTGCTCCAGTAGGACATGGAAACCTTACTCAGATTGTTGCCATATTGTCCTTAAACTGCTGTTTCACATTATGAATTTTGCTTTTTGCAGACTATCATCTAGTGATTATGTCTGGTATTGCTTTTTATCCTCATTTACTTGAATTTATACATACATGGCAATGCTCATGGATAAGAATTGAAATCTTGCTAGGATTTGGTGGGGGTTTGATGGCTCTTTAAGATGGCCTCCTGTTGAGAGTTGGGTGCACTGACGGCCCCAATGTACAACGTAGGATTATAACAAGGCAGTATGAGGTCTGGGTTCAGCTAAAAGTGGCCCTGTTATTAGTGTCACTTTGGAGTTTGAACCATAAGGGTCCCAAACAGAAATTAGCTTATTATGATCAGTTGTTGGAGAAAGACTTCATGCCTGGATCGGTCAGTAGCCAAAGAAGATTAGGACGGCCAAGAACCTGCTATATCGACACTGTAGCAGGACTAGCGCCAATATTAATTATTATCGCCAATAAGCCGGCTTGTTAATAATATAATATAGGCTAACACCTGATATTAATTATTATCAGATTTGACTAACAATAATTAATATATGATTAACATAAAAACGCACTTAATGTTATATATTTCTTTGCTGTAAAATATTATATATACCCTCAGCGTCTAACTGAAACGAAACTGTGTACTAATAAACAATATTTATTAAACACATTCAAAAGTCTATAGTATATATATATATTGCTACTCACTACCACAACAAAAAGCACAATAGCCAATAACACAAAACCCACAATATTCTATGAATTCCCACCCACGTCACACATACACGAATGTCCACCCAAATTTCCTATCACTAACTGTCCCTTTGAGGATAAAGGGGTTAATACCGCAATGCAATCTGGAGGGAAGCAAAGCAAACGTTAATGATACTTAGGGTACAGTCTCACTAAACGACGTACCAGCGATTCCGACCACAATATGACCTGGTCAGGATCGCTGGTGCGTCGCTACATGGTTGCTGGTGAGCTGTCAATCAGGCAGATCTCACCAGCGACCAGTGACCAACCACCAACCAGCGGCGACTCATGGAAACGATGCTGCGCTTGGTAACCAAGGTAAATATCGGGTAACTAGGCAAAATGCTTTGCTTGGTTACCCGATATTTACCCTGGTTACCAGCGGACACCGCTTAGCGCTGGCTCCCTGCACTCGAAGCCAGGGTACTCATCGGGTTACTAAGCAAAGCGCTTCTCTTAGTTACCCAATGTGTACTCCGGCTACGTGTGCAGGGAGCCAGCACTGGCAGCCTGAGAGCGGCGTACGCTAGGAACCAAGGTAAATATCAGGTAACCAAGCAAAGCGCTTTGCTTAGTGACCCGATGTGTACCTTGGTTACCAGTGTCCACAGCTTCCAGACGCCGGCTACCTGCTGCCTGCACATTCAGATAGTTGCTCTCTCGCTGTCAAACACAGCGATGTGTGCTTCACAGCGGGAGAGCAACGAGCAAAAAATGAACCAGCACTGTGTGTAACGATCAGCAATTTCACAGCAGGGGCCAGGTCGCTGCTTAGGTGGGCTTTGCACACTACGACATCGCAGGTGCGATGTCGATGGGGTTAAATGGAAAGTGACGCACATCCGGCGTCGCAGGCGATATCGTAGTGCAAATCCTAGATGATTTGATTAACGATCGCAAAAGTGTCATAATCGTATCATTGGTGTAGCATCGGCGAATTCCATAATTACGCTGACGCGACGGTCCGATGTTGTTCCTCGCTCCTGCAGCAGCACACATCGCTGTGTGTGAAGTCGCAGGAGCGAGGAACATCTCCTACCTGCGTCACCGCGGCTCCCGTCGGCTATGCGGAAGGAAGAAGGTAGGTGGAATGTTTACATCCCGCTCATCTTCGCCCCTCCGCTCCTATTGGCCGCCTGCCATGTGACGTCACAGTGACGCCACACGTCTCGCCCCCTTAATAAGGAGGTGGGTCGCCGGCCAGAGCGACGTCGCAGGTCAGGTGAGTCCATGTGAAGCTGCCGTAGCGATAATGTTCGCTACGGCAACTATCACAATGATATCGCAGCTGCGACGGGGGCGGGAACTATCGCGCTCGACATCGCAGCATCGGCTTGTGATGTCGCAGCGTGCAAAGTACCCCTTAGTGTCACACACAGCGAGATCGCTGATGAGGTCACTGGTGCGTCACAAAATCTGTGACTCAGGAGCGATTTCGCTAGCGATCTCGCTATGTGAGAAGTACCCCCTAGTCTCCAGGACTGGCACCATGAGCTGTTCCAGATGATGGGACACTGCAAAATAGGCAGCAAGAGAGAGAGAGATATAAAGAGAGGGACAGAAAGAGGGAGAGAGATATATGTATCTGGAGAGAGAAATAGTTTAGAGCTGAGGGATAGGAGGATGAGAGTTATAGCTCTGAAACATAGGTGAAGAGTCAGAGAAAGAAGACTGTCCAGAGAGAGAATGAATAGCCTATACACTCCAGTGGCCTCATATTTAAACACAGGCTGGGGTATACATGCCTCCTGTATCTGATTGAAGATGGTTTCATATCTGATGGTCACTATGAAGTGTCTAGAGTTTGGTGCCTCTGTTAATTAAATCAGGCCACCTGCAGGCATCATCTCTTACTATACCTGATAGCCTGATCTTATCTAATGGGTACAGTTGTCTATTTGTGTGATACACCCTAGTTATCTATGGTAGCAAACAAAAGGTGAATCAGGTGACAAAAGCAGACTTGTAAGACATGTAAAGTTTGGGGAATGCATTACAGTATGTGATTGGACAATTTATACTTCACGGAGATATTTTGTGGGAACTCATATGAAATCTATCCCATCATCTAATATATAAAGCTGAATGTGTGTGTATATGTGTGTGTGTGTGGTGCTGTGTGCGTGTGTGTGTGTGTGTGTGTGTGCGTGTGTGTGCGTGTGTGCGTGTGTGCGTGTGTGCGTGTGTGTGTGTGTGTGTGTGTGTGTGTGTGTGGTGCTCTGTGTGTGTGTGTGTGTGTGTGTGTGTGTGTGTGTCCGGGATTGGCATCTGCATCGTCGCAGCTACAGCCACAAAATTTTGCACACTCAGACTTCTGGACCCCGAGAGCATCATAGGCTATGTTTTGAGGGGAAATTTTAACCCCGCTCTTTACAGTTATTCACCAAAAAACCTGCCTCCATTAAAGCGAATGGAGCTGGGAGCCACAGTGCAGCCAGAACTTCAGAAAAATGCGCAGCCACGCCCTTAGTTGGAATGTTGGCGTGTCACAATGCAGCCAGGGAAAGTGACAGACACAGACAGGGTAAGAAACAGACATAGACAGAGTAAGAGACAGACACAAACAGACAGACACAGACAAAGAAACAGACTGACAGGGAAAGAGACAGACAGGGAAAGAGAGGGAAAGTAACCACCAGCAATTAACTGAAGAAGCTTGAGAAATCTCAGCCACTGCCCCTCTCTTCCCCCTATTACAGATATGCACATGTCTGACCAAAGCATTTTCATCTCTGGCAAACAGAGCCCGTCTCCTTCCTGAGTGGTATGATGGCTGGACTTTCCCATCTTGTCTGTACTTGCGTATAATTGTTTCTACAGATGAACGAGGCACCTTCAGGTATCTGGAAATTGTACCCAAGGATGAACCAGGCTCGTGCAAATCCACAATTCTCTTCCTGAGATCTTGGCTGATTTCTTTTGACTTTCCAATGATGCTACACAAAGAAGCAGTGTGTTTCAGGTGTGTTTTAAAATACATCCACAGGTGTGTTTCTAATTAACTCTAATGTTGCCAATAAACCTATCAGAAGCTTCCAAAGACATGACATCACATAGGCTGTCCCATATTATTTAAAGGATATGTGTATGTAAACCTTTGACTTTGCAGAAAGTAATAAAAATGAGTAAAAGAATTCTCTCGCTCATTATTCTGGCATTTGACAAATATAAATAATTTTGGTTCCTAATTCACCTAAAACAGGAAATGTTTATCCTGATTTCCTGTCAGATAGTGAGAAAAACATGCAGATGTGTCTTTTTAGATAGAGTATGTAAACTTCTGGTTTCAACTGTAAATGTCACCATTTGCACATACCACAAACATTTTTTTTCTAGAAGATACCTACAGTGCCTACAAGCAGTATTCAACCCCCTGCAGATTTAGCAGGTTTACACATTCGGAATTAACTTGGCATTGTGACATTTGGACTGTAGATCAGCCTGGAAGTGTGAAATGCACTGCAGCAAAAAAGAATATTATTAATTTTTTTATTTTTTTTTTTTAAATTGTGAAAAGTTTATTCAGAGGGTCATTTATTATTCAACCCCTCAAACCACCAGAATTCTGTTTGGTTCCCCTAAAGTATTAAGAAGTATTTCAGGCACAAAGAACAATGAGCTTTACATGTTTGGATTAATTATCTCTTTTTCCAGCCTTTTCTGACTAATTAAGACCCTCCCCAAACTTGTGAACAGCACTCATACTTGGTCAACATGGGAAAGACAAAGGAGCATTCCAAGGCCACCAGAGACAAGATCGTGGAGGGTCACAAGGCTGGCAAGGGGTACAAAACCCTTTCCAAGGAGTTGGGCCTACCTGTCTCCACTGTTGGGAGCATCATCCGGAAGTGGAAGGCTTATGGAACTACTGTTAGCCTTCCACGGCCTGGACAGCCTTTGAAGGTTTCCACCCGTGAAGAGGCCAGGCTTGTCCGAAGAGTCAAGGCTTACCCAAGGACAACAAGGAAAAAGCTCCGGGAAGATCTCATGGCAGTGGGGACATTGGTTTCAATCAATACCATAAGTAACGTACTCCATCGCAATGGTCTCCGTTCCAGACGAGCCCGTAAGGTTTCAAAGCGTCATGTCAAGGCTCGTCTACAGTTTGCTCATGATCACTTGGAGGACTCTGAGACAGACTGGTTCAAGGTTCTCTGGTCTGATGAGACCAAGATCGAGATCTTTGGTGCCAACCACACACGTGACGTTTGGAGACTGGATGGCACTGCATATGACCCCAAGAATACCATCCCTACAGTCAAGCATGGTGGTGGCAGCATCATGCCGTGGGGCTGTTTCTCAGCCAAGGGGCCTGGCCATCTGGTCCGCATCCATGGGAAGATGGATAGTACGGCCTACCTGGATATTTTGGCCAAGAACCTCCGCTCCTCCATCAAGGATCTTAAGATGGGTCGTCATTTCATCTTGCAACAAGACAACGACCCAAAGCACACAGCCAAGAAAACCAAGGCCTGGTTCAAGAGGGAAAAAATCAAGGTGTTGCAGTGGCCTAGTCAGTCTCCTGACCTTAGCCCAATTGAAAACTTGTGGAAGGAGCTCAAGATTAAAGTCCACATGAGACACCCAAAGAACCTAGATAACTTGGAGAAGATCTGCATGGAGGAGAGGGCCAAGATAACTCCAGAGACCTGTGCCGGCCTGATCAGGTCTTATAAAAGACGATTATTAGCTGTAATTGCAAAGAAGGGTTATTCCACAAAATATTAAACCTAGGGGTTGAATAATAATTGACCCACACTTTTATGTTGAAAATTTATTAAAATTTAACTGAGCAACATAACTTATTGGTTTGTAAGATTTATGCATCTGTTAATAAATCCTGCTCTTGTTTGAAGTTGCAGGCTCTAACTTATTTGCATCTTATCAAACCTGCTAAATCTGCAGGGGGTTGAAGACTACTTGTAGGCACTGTATTTTCTGATATCCCACACAGATTATTCATATTAAACCATGGACTCACAGAGTTTTTAAAAGCAATCAAAATCAATGTTTTCCAGTGGAAGATGCTTCAGGAAACACTCCTTCTTTTGTAAGTTTTTGGGGGAGTTTCCTGTAGCTGTTTTGGAAATGTTTTTTTTTCCCAGAAGTATTTTCTGTAGCTTTTTTAATTAAACAGTGCCCAGTTTGGAGTGGTTTCAATCAGGAGCCTCTTCACAGACATGAGGTGCACTTTTGCTCCACCAGACATTTTTGAAAAACTGTTGAAAAAAAAAATGCTTAAAAAGATTGAATATATAAAAAACAAGAGGATTACAACAGAATCTTTCAATCATTATTTAAGCGGCTGTTCAAATATTTTTTGAAAACACGGACATATTAAAAAAACTACTCAGAAATCTTGGAGTGCTCATATCCTAAGGATTGTCCAGCCATAAAGAATATTTCTAAAATCAACTTAAAATGTTACTAAAATAATAAAAATACCGACTTTACCAAACCCATGTCGCTCTCTATACTTCCCCACAGTTGATCGTCTGCCATTCAGCTACTTAACCGCTGCAACAAATCATTAGTCGGGTTTAGCAAATCATTAGTCGGGTGTCTAGATGGTAAAAGATCTTCTGCGGGGTGACATAGAGACTATCCGGGGACCGGTAAGTGTCAGAACAGAGTGGTGAGGGATTGGTAAGGTGAAGTTTATTTCCTTTTTTAACATTCTAAGCTGTTTGTTGATTTTTTTTGTGTTTTTTGCACATTTAACTTGACCTCCGCAACAAATAACAGACTGCTGTAAGACAGAAATGCCATCAACAACAAAGGGAAGACGCTAATCTACACATCACATACTCTTTCACATATTGAATGATATTACTGTAGGGAGTGCCTTAGTTGTCTGTTTTTCATACTGACTCACAGCATCATATAGTGTGTTTTAGGCTTGTTCATGTTGTTTGCCATTTTACAGCAATTTTCCACATAGGTTCTTTTCTTTTAGCACAGAAAAAGTCATTGTGAATAACATAAAGATACAATGAACAACACACTTCTTCCCTTCTGTCACCATCTGGTTTATTTATATTATAAATGGAGCAGATGGTAGAATAATTTAGTCACCTATAGATGCTTGTATTTTTGCATACAGTGGTAAAATACATTGTTTATATATTAAGGCGTAAGCCAACCTTTTAAATATTTGGACTATCCCTAAGATATATTCTAGGCACCCTCAGTAATCAGTAGGACTAGCATAGGGACGTCGAGAGACTAGAAGCTGTCTGCGGAAGTGAGTGGACCATGAGGAGAGAAAAACAGGGGGAAGCAGCATAGGCACATCACCTGAAAGACTAGGTCCCAGGCATCGGGATAGGTCAGACGGCGTAGCGTGGGAAACAGCCGCAGCAGAACCAGATAAGTGTGGTCGTGTTTGTCGTAAAGGTGTAAGAATTAATAAACCATTTACAAATATTTTGCCAAGAGTTCTCTAGTGTTCTGTCTCTATCTAAAACATCCACGGTAGTGGCTGGCTGCAAGGTGAGGTTCGCTGCCCTGAAAAGTACAGTAAGTGTTGCACACCCCGCCCGAAGTGATCTACAAGCACTGGCCCTCTCTGGTGAAGAAATGCAGAACCCTAACGGCCCAGCATCTTCGCCTTCATTCATAGGCATGGCCAGGATGAGGGTTAGGCAGTGTAGGCACCCACCTACGGAACTTCCTCTTGCGTTTCTTAGGGGGAACTTTAAAGTAAATTGCTGACTTCCTGTCATCTTCCCACTGCTCATCAAGCTCAGGGTCAAGGTCATTGCTCTGTCCCTGCAATCAATTGTATTTGCATCTGTAAGCGAATGGTCCAGTACCCACTGCTATCCTGGATAGGAGCTGAGACAGTGGCCGCTTTGGAAGGGGAGCCTGGATTAGGTGAGTATAAGTGTCACAACTGTACCACAACTTGTTCCTGCAATGTCTGCTTTTGTCATCAGGTATCGCCCTGTTCTTTCTGTGGGCAGTGCTGGTGACAGAAGAGATCTTAGAACAAGAATTTCTAAACAGCGCAGACTCTTTCCATCCACTAACGTTAGAGTGGCTGTGACCTATAGTACTTTCCAGCCGGACAGAATGGGTGTGTGTATTGTCCAACTAAAGCTATGAGTTCCTGGCTTCCGTCTACTGAAAGGCACTATGCCCTTCTAAAGCTTCCAGTTGCAAGCTATAACTTCTGCTTCCCTGGATAGCTCTGTCTTTGCTTCTTAGGGGTACTTTACATGTTGCGACATCGCTGCCAAAAAATCGTCGGGGTCACGTTGTTAGTGACGCACATCTGGCGCCGGTAGCGACATCGTAGCGTGTAACACAAATGAGTGATGATCAACAAGCGCAAAATCATTGCTTGTTGACACGTCATTCATTTCCATAATATCGGTGCTGCTGCAGGTACAATGTTGTTTGTCGTTCCTGCGGCAGCACACATCGCTATGTGTGTTGCCGCTGGAACGACAAACATCTCCTTACCTGCGTCCACCGGAAAAGGAGGAAGGAAGGAGGTGGGCAGGATGTTCCGGTCGCTCATCTCCTCCCCTCCTTTTCTATTGGGAGGCGGTTCAGGTTCAGTGACACTGCTGTGACGTCGCTGTGACGCTGAACGAACCGCCCCCTTAGAAAGGAGGCGGTTCGCCGGTCACAGCGACATCGCAGAGCAGGTATGTGCGTGTGACGCTGCCGTAGCGATAACGTTCGCTACGGCAGCGATCACCACATATCGGCCATACGACAGAGGCGGGTGCAATCGCGCTCGACATCGCTAGCAAATGCTAGCGATGTTGCAGCGTTTAAAGTACCCATTAGAATAGGTGTTTTCCTGTTTGACCCCAATTTGTTTGATCTCAGTGATGTCACCGCGCTAAGAAATTCTGGCTCAGGCACTGATTGGGCATGACCTCTAGAGTCACTGCTGGACAGTGCCAGGCCCAATATTTCTCATAGGTTGAAGTAAAAATTCAGGGGATTTCGTGGGACCACTACACCATTGATTGTGTCGGATATTCATGGGTTTATTTTCTATTCTTCTATTTTTGCCTTTATTCAAGTAAACTATATTTTTCTGTGTGTGAGATTTTATTCCTATTATACTTATTGGGTCAGTAATGGGGGTGTCTACTAGACTCCTTTCCATTATTAACCACTGGGTTGGATGAGAGCTGACACTACGCAGCTGAAATCAACCCATAAACCGTTAACTCGATTAGCAATGTATCAGGGCAACTGGGAAGAGCTGCGGAAAAGTGTCAGAATTGGTGCAACTAATGTGATGCGTGAATTATGGGGTGCCTAGGCTATTTTAGGCTCAGTAGGGCCACATAACCATGGACCTTTCCAGCCGAGTAATGCTAGCCTGCAGCTGTCTGCTATACCTTGGCAGGTAATCAAAATAAAGGGGGACGCCACATAATTTTTTTTTATTCTTTATTTATTGATTACAATAAACAAGGCTAAAAACACCTTTTGGTGCCACATGAAAGCCACTTAAGGATGCAAGAGTACAACCCTGCCTAAATGCCTGCTTTAATATAAGCTCTTCTTCGTACATCAAGTCTCTCTGAAGTGCAGCATGCTGGCCAATTATAACAATACCAGTAGCCAACATGCCTACGGCATTGCTGTGGTTGGCACGCAATCCCGCTTGTTTGGTGGCTGAAAAACAGTTGCAGAGAGGGAAAGCAACGGTGAAGGAAACGGAGAGCTGCTGAGGAATGGGGGCATCGGTTAAGTAAGGATGTACTCCATTGGTAGGCAGGAATATATTCCAAAAGGGTAACAATAAGGAAAAGTTAACAAAATCTTTTTTCCCCTTTATCTGTGTCGATTGTCTAAGCTATTTGAATAACAAGCTTATATACCCCTCACCTCTCTAGTGTTTCATGGAGATTGATTAGGAAACTAATGGTATTTCGGCAACCTTCACTTTGTGAATTTCTTTGTTTTGAGTTTAGCTTTTAATGCATATCAATAAAATGTAAATTTTAATAATAGGTATAATCTGTCACATCGTCTTAATGAAAACCTCTCACTAGGTCAAAAATTGCCAATTTTTACTATTATGTTACTCTTGCTGCTCCCATGCGTATTTTGTAGATTTTTTTTATTTTAAATCCACCATGCAGTTGCAGAGATTTTGGCCATTTTATTTGGTGTGCTCATTATACTAATGTTTATGGTCTTTATCAAAGGGGTGTTGCTCATAGGATTCCCTGGGGGGTGGGGGTGAGTGTCTTTAGACTACTTTGCATAATTACCCTGTTAGTATTACCCATCTAAGTGAAGACCAAAAAATATAGACTATTGGGATGCAATGAATAAATAGGTTCAGATTTTTAAACCTGAATTGAGGACAAAAAAAACCCAAAACGGAACCTACAAAAGAAAACATTTTTATTGCACTGGTTTCTCATTTTTCTATAATTAATACTGTTAAATTGTTATTCCCGTGGTCACACAATACAAGTCATGTACTTATTGTTCCAATGTGGTAAATTCCTATTGCCTGCAATGACCGATGAGCTCATTATCAGGTCTCAGTGACGCTGCCGGTGACATCACAGAACTTAGAATATTAGGTTTCCCCAGTGTTCCATCTCAGACATTCACCTGGTGAAGAATTTCTGTTAGGATGTTTTCAGGAGCTTCTACTAATTACAACATGGACAATCCTGGTTTATATTCTAGTGATGAAGAAGCCTTCAACACCGAGAGTTTGCGTCTACTAAAAGAGAATGCGAAGCTGCGTAAACTGATGGGGCTAATGCAGGAGAACGTGGAGCTTCGCTGTACTTTAAAAGAGCATGAAAGAAAAGCTCAAATTATAACACCTCCTGGACAACACAAGAAAGACCACAATGGTAAAACTGGGATAACACAAAGGAGTTTCCACCAAATCAGAATTTGTAATGGGCTGATGTTAACATTTCCTAATGAGATTGGTAGAATCTGGAGAAACAATGTATAGAATGGTTTTGATTGGTGAACACATTTTTTACCTTCAGTTCATTCTCTTGTATAAGTGATAGGAAGCCAGACATGGAGATACAGATTACTATTTTTTGTATTCTAGGCATGAAAGAGAAAAAAAATACAGAAATATCACAACATCATTGTGAGTCATGTTTATTACTTTAGTATTCTCTTGATATTTGATATTTCATATATTACTCCACATTTTTGAACAATTGCATTTGTCCAAGAACATAATTATGATGATTTATGACCATGAATTGTTTAGATAGAACCTGAAATGTTTCGGTAGATCTTATCATTCAGGGTTTATCATGGATTAACTATAAGGGGGATGTCCACCATATCTATTCATGATTTGTAGGTCTAGTTTTGTAGCAGTAAAACCTGTCGGGCGCCCTCAGGCTCCAAGCCCCGGGTATGACTGATACCTGTTTATCACATCCCTGGTGTATGGTTATTATCAATGGAGTTTTATCATTAATGTTTATTACGTACAACTAATTTTAATATTATTTATATGTTCTAGACCTCAGAGAAGAAGCACAAATGGTCAATTCAGGCCCACACCTAGGTGACAATTCTTATATCTATATTCTCAATATATGTCATTGTAGGGATTTCACTAACCCTAATTTTACTATTGAACTTTTATAGACCTTGAAAACATTAAGAAGTGTCAGCGCATTGTCGGAGAGCTGGCCTTTCAGCTGGACCGCCGGATTCTGAGTGCCATCTTCCTGGAGCAACAACGAATGTATGGATACCGAGTACCAAATATAAAGGAGAAGATTATACAGGTGAGAAAACTAAAGTTACTATTAAAAAAATGAGATTTTTATTATATTTTTTTATTTTTTTTAAAATGTAGTAAAGTGGTCACTGTGTGAATTCTTCAAACAAAATTGCATCTACATGTAGTAGAATATGGAAAAGTAGACAAGGCCTTCATTATGGCTGATGTTTTATTATGTGGACAAGGTTAAATATACTTATGGCTTATAACCACAAGGGTTCTCCTCCCAGTGTTGGTTACCTTATTTACCAATTCCTCCTATGTAGGAAAAAAAGAACTCAAGTGAGTACACCCCAAATCCTTTATCCCAAGAAGTGAGATAATTATTTTCAAAGCCTACAACCTACAATAACCATCAGTCCAGAACAGCACTGCGCAACCAGCTCTGTCCTCACCTATTGTACCATCACCCATCCTCTGTAGACTGTGAGCCCTCGCGGGCAGTGTCCTCTCTCCTCCTATACCAGTCTGTTTTGTATTGTTAATGATTGTTGTACGTAGACCTCTTTCACTTGTAAAGCGCCATGGAATAAATTGCGCTATAATAATAATAAATAATAATAATCTAAAGCATCTTTCATCTGCAAAAGTAAAACTTGCTATTTGAAATCCATGTTTGGAGCACATTTTACAAGTTCCTTATAGAATTATAGTACAAAAAAAGATAATTGTGCAATAAAATCCCATGATTGGGTTGTATTGGTCCCAAGTCACAGTCTGTACTATAGTTCAGAGCTATATTAATAATTCTGCAGCCTCTGAGCTGAAATCTCCCAGCATTCCTTATTTTGTTGTTCAGTTTTTGGACAGATTTTATGATAGATTGCATTTTTGGAAGTGTACTCTTTACATCAAGCACTTACTTCTCCATAATCTGATGGAAAAATTGAGCCATCACCTTGAATAATAAAAGCTTAGCCAGGCAGAAATGTGTTTGTCAATAGATTTGCCGATTTTAGCTATAATAGCCAATCCATATTGTGGTTACCCCAGTATATTAAAGGTCTATATTATGATTACAGGTGACCACAATTCCAGCGACTGGAAAAGTTGATGAGAAATTAAGATATGAGTTGTACCAGCGCTACAATCACACCATGGATGAGCTGAGGAAATTTGGCTACAACCCAACAGTGCACCCACACTTTACAGAGTACATAGTCAACACCTATGGGGTAACGAAGGATAGACATGCAAAAACCGAAGATCTTTCCTCCTATAATGACCCCCAATACCTAAAGAAGATGATAAATGAGTGCATGCCAAGAGACATAGTGGAAAACATCATAATAATCCTCAACTGTCTCGTATATTTTGCCAGAGAAGATGGAAAATCTCTGCTCATCTAACCATAGAGTAGTCATTCATCTCTATAACCAAATCACAAATAATAAATGGTTTCATCTGGAAAAAAAAGTGTCTAATTTGATCTAATAAAATATACACAAATGGATTCTGCTCATTAAAAAGAAAAATAATCTTCAGGCTTTGTGCTCCAGTAGGACATGGAAACCTTACTCAGATTGTTGCCATATTGTCCTTAAACTGCTGTTTCACATTATGAATTTTGCTTTTTGCAGACTATCATCTAGTGATTATGTCTCGTATTGCTGTTTATCCTCATTTACTTGAATTTATACATACATGGCAATGCTCATGGATAAGAATTGAAATCTTGCTAGGATTTGGTGGGGGTTTGATGGCTCTTTAAGATGGCCTCCTGTTGAGAGTTGGGTGCACTGATGGCCCCAATGTACAACGTAGGATTATAACAAGGCAGTATGAGGTCTGGGTTCAGCTAAAAGTGGCCCTGTTATTAGTGTCACTTTGGAGTTTGAACCATAAGGGTCCCAAACAGAAATTAGCTTATTATGATCAGTTGTTGGAGAAAGACTTCATGCCTGGATCGGTCAGTAGCCAAAGAAGAAGAGGACGGCCAAGAACCTGCTATATCGACACTGTAGCAGGACTAGCGCCAATATTAATTATTATCGCCAATAAGCCGGCTTGTTAATAATATAATATAGGCTAACACCTGATATTAATTATTATCAGATTTGACTAACAATAATTAATATATGATTAACATAAAAACGCACTTAATGTTATATATTTCTTTGCTGTAAAATATTATATATACCCTCAGCGACTAACTGAAACGAAACTGTGTACTAATAAACAATATTTATTAAACACATTCAAAAGTCTATAGTATATATATATATTGCTACTCACTACCACAACAAAAAGCACAATAGCCAATAACACAAAACCCACAATATTCTATGAATTCCCACCCACGTCACACATACACGAATGTCCACCCAAATTTCCTATCACTAACTGTCCCTTTGAGGATAAAGGGGTTAATACCGCAATGCAATCTGGAGGGAAGCAAAGCAAACGTTAATGATACTTAGGGTACAGTCTCACTAAACGACGTACCAGCGATTCCGACCACAATATGACCTGGTCAGGATCGCTGGTGCGTCGCTACATGGTTGCTGGTGAGCTGTCAATCAGGCAGATCTCACCAGCGACCAGTGACCAACCACCAACCAGCGGCGACTCATGGAAACGATGCTGCGCTTGGTAACCAAGGTAAATATCGGGTAACTAGGCAAAATGCTTTGCTTGGTTACCCGATATTTACCCTGGTTACCAGCGGACACCGCTTAGCGCTGGCTCCCTGCACTCGAAGCCAGGGTACTCATCGGGTTACTAAGCAAAGCGCTTCTCTTAGTTACCCAATGTGTACTCCGGCTACGTGTGCAGGGAGCCAGCACTGGCAGCCTGAGAGCGGCGTACGCTAGGAACCAAGGTAAATATCAGGTAACCAAGCAAAGCGCTTTGCTTAGTGACCCGATGTGTACCTTGGTTACCAGTGTCCACAGCTTCCAGACGCCGGCTACCTGCTGCCTGCACATTCAGATAGTTGCTCTCTCGCTGTCAAACACAGCGATGTGTGCTTCACAGCGGGAGAGCAACGAGCAAAAAATGAACCAGCACTGTGTGTAGCGATCAGCAATTTCACAGCAGGGGCCAGGTCGCTGCTTAGGTGGGCTTTGCACACTACGACATCGCAGGTGCGATGTCGATGGGGTTAAATGGAAAGTGACGCACATCCGGCGTCGCAGGCGATATCGTAGTGCAAATCCTAGATGATTTGATTAACGATCGCAAAAGTGTCATAATCGTATCATTGGTGTAGCATCGGCGAATTCCATAATTACGCTGACGCGACGGTCCGATGTTGTTCCTCGCTCCTGCAGCAGCACACATCGCTGTGTGTGAAGTCGCAGGAGCGAGGAACATCTCCTACCTGCGTCACCGCGGCTCCCGTCGGCTATGCGGAAGGAAGAAGGTGGGTGGAATGTTTACATCCCGCTCATCTTCGCCCCTCCGCTCCTATTGGCCGCCTGCCATGTGACGTCACAGTGACGCCACACGTCTCGCCCCCTTAATAAGGAAGTGGGTCGCCGGCCAGAGCGACGTCGCAGGTCAGGTGAGTCCATGTGAAGCTGCCGTAGCGATAATGTTCGCTACGGCAACTATCACAATGATATCGCAGCTGCGACGGGGGCGGGAACTATCGCGCTCGACATCGCAGCATCGGCTTGTGATGTCGCAGCGTGCAAAGTACCCCTTAGTGTCACACACAGCGAGATCGCTGATGAGGTCACTGGTGCGTCACAAAATCTGTGACTCAGGAGCGATTTCGCTAGCGATCTCGCTATGTGAGAAGTACCCCCTAGTCTCCAGGACTGGCACCATGAGCTGTTCCAGATGATGGGACACTGCAAAATAGGCAGCAAGAGAGAGAGAGATATAAAGAGAGGGACAGAAAGAGGGAGAGAGATATATGTATCTGGAGAGAGAAATAGTTTAGAGCTGAGGGATAGGAGGATGAGAGTTATAGCTCTGAAACATAAGTGAAGAGTCAGAGAAAGAAGACTGTCCAGAGAGAGAATGAATAGCCTATACACTCCAGTGGCCTCATATTTAAACACAGGCTGGGGTATACATGCCTCCTGTATCTGATTGAAGATGGTTTCATATCTGATGGTCACTATGAAGTGTCTAGAGTTTGGTGCCTCTGTTAATTAAATCAGGCCACCTGCAGGCATCATCTCTTACTATACCTGATAGCCTGATCTTATCTAATGGGTACAGTTGTCTATTTGTGTGATACACCCTAGTTATCTATGGTAGCAAACAAAAGGTGAATCAGGTGACAAAAGCAGACTTGTAAGACATGTAAAGTTTGGGGAATGCATTACAGTATGTGATTGGACAATTTATACTTCACGGAGATATTTTGTGGGAACTCATATGAAATCTATCCCATCATCTAATATATAAAGCTGAATGTGTGTGTATATGTGTGTGTGTGTGGTGCTGTGTGCGTGTGTGTGCGTGTGTGTGCGTGTGTGCGTGTGTGCGTGTGTGCGTGTGTGTGTGTGTGTGTGTGTGTGTGTGGTGCTCTGTGTGTGTGTGTGTGTGTCCGGGATTGGCATCTGCATCGTCGCAGCTACAGCCACAAAATTTTGCACACTCAGACTTCTGGACCCCGAGAGCATCATAGGCTATGTTTTGAGGGGAAATTTTAACCCCGCTCTTTACAGTTATTCACCAAAAAACCTGCCTCCATTAAAGCGAATGGAGCTGGGAGCCACAGTGCAGCCAGAACTTCAGAAAAATGCGCAGCCACGCCCTTAGTTGGAATGTTGGCGTGTCACAATGCAGCCAGGGAAAGTGACAGACACAGACAGGGTAAGAAACAGACATAGACAGAGTAAGAGACAGACACAAACAGACAGACACAGACAAAGAAACAGACTGACAGGGAAAGAGACAGACAGGGAAAGAGAGGGAAAGTAACCACCAGCAATTAACTGAAGAAGCTTGAGAAATCTCAGCCACTGCCCCTCTCTTCCCCCTATTACAGATATGCACATGTCTGACCAAAGCATTTTCATCTCTGGCAAACAGAGCCCGTCTCCTTCCTGAGTGGTATGATGGCTGGACTTTCCCATCTTGTCTGTACTTGCGTATAATTGTTTCTACAGATGAACGAGGCACCTTCAGGTATCTGGAAATTGTACCCAAGGATGAACCAGGCTCGTGCAAATCCACAATTCTCTTCCTGAGATCTTGGCTGATTTCTTTTGACTTTCCAATGATGCTACACAAAGAAGCAGTGTGTTTCAGGTGTGTTTTAAAATACATCCACAGGTGTGTTTCTAATTAACTCTAATGTTGCCAATAAACCTATCAGAAGCTTCCAAAGACATGACATCACATAGGCTGTCCCATATTATTTAAAGGATATGTGTATGTAAACCTTTGACTTTGCAGAAAGTAATAAAAATGAGTAAAAGAATTCTCTCGCTCATTATTCTGGCATTTGACAAATATAAATAATTTTGGTTCCTAATTCACCTAAAACAGGAAATGTTTATCCTGATTTCCTGTCAGATAGTGAGAAAAACATGCAGATGTGTCTTTTTAGATAGAGTATGTAAACTTCTGGTTTCAACTGTAAATGTCACCATTTGCACATACCACAAACATTTTTTTTCTAGAAGATACCTACAGTGCCTACAAGCAGTATTCAACCCCCTGCAGATTTAGCAGGTTTACACATTCGGAATTAACTTGGCATTGTGACATTTGGACTGTAGATCAGCCTGGAAGTGTGAAATGCACTGCAGCAAAAAAGAATATTATTAATTTTTTTATTTTTTTTTTTTAAATTGTGAAAAGTTTATTCAGAGGGTCATTTATTATTCAACCCCTCAAACCACCAGAATTCTGTTTGGTTCCCCTAAAGTATTAAGAAGTATTTCAGGCACAAAGAACAATGAGCTTCACATGTTTGGATTAATTATCTCTTTTTCCAGCCTTTTCTGACTAATTAAGACCCTCCCCAAACTTGTGAACAGCACTCATACTTGGTCAACATGGGAAAGACAAAGGAGCATTCCAAGGCCACCAGAGACAAGATCGTGGAGGGTCACAAGGCTGGCAAGGGGTACAAAACCCTTTCCAAGGAGTTGGGCCTACCTGTCTCCACTGTTGGGAGCATCATCCGGAAGTGGAAGGCTTATGGAACTACTGTTAGCCTTCCACGGCCTGGACAGCCTTTGAAAGTTTCCACCCGTGAAGAGGCCAGGCTTGTCCGAAGAGTCAAGGCTTACCCAAGGACAACAAGGAAAAAGCTCCGGGAAGATCTCATGGCAGTGGGGACATTGGTTTCAATCAATACCATAAGTAACGTACTCCATCGCAATGGTCTCCGTTCCAGACGAGCCCGTAAGGTTTCAAAGCGTCATGTCAAGGCTCGTCTACAGTTTGCTCATGATCACTTGGAGGACTCTGAGACAGACTGGTTCAAGGTTCTCTGGTCTGATGAGACCAAGATCGAGATCTTTGGTGCCAACCACACACGTGACGTTTGGAGACTGGATGGCACTGCATATGACCCCAAGAATACCATCCCTACAGTCAAGCATGGTGGTGGCAGCATCATGCCGTGGGGCTGTTTCTCAGCCAAGGGGCCTGGCCATCTGGTCCGCATCCATGGGAAGATGGATAGTACGGCCTACCTGGATATTTTGGCCAAGAACCTCCGCTCCTCCATCAAGGATCTTAAGATGGGTCGTCATTTCATCTTGCAACAAGACAACGACCCAAAGCACACAGCCAAGAAAACCAAGGCCTGGTTCAAGAGGGAAAAAATCAAGGTGTTGCAGTGGCCTAGTCAGTCTCCTGACCTTAGCCCAATTGAAAACTTGTGGAAGGAGCTCAAGATTAAAGTCCACATGAGACACCCAAAGAACCTAGATAACTTGGAGAAGATCTGCATGGAGGAGAGGGCCAAGATAACTCCAGAGACCTGTGCCGGCCTGATCAGGTCTTATAAAAGACGATTATTAGCTGTAATTGCAAAGAAGGGTTATTCCACAAAATATTAAACCTAGGGGTTGAATAATAATTGACCCACACTTTTATGTTGAAAATTTATTAAAATTTAACTGAGCAACATAACTTATTGGTTTGTAAGATTTATGCATCTGTTAATAAATCCTGCTCTTGTTTGAAGTTGCAGGCTCTAACTTATTTGCATCTTATCAAACCTGCTAAATCTGCAGGGGGTTGAAGACTACTTGTAGGCACTGTATTTTCTGATATCCCACACAGATTATTCATATTAAACCATGGACTCACAGAGTTTTTAAAAGCAATCAAAATCAATGTTTTCCAGTGGAAGATGCTTCAGGAAACACTCCTTCTTTTGTAAGTTTTTGGGGGAGTTTCCTGTAGCTGTTTTGGAAATGTTTTTTTTTCCCAGAAGTATTTTCTGTAGCTTTTTTAATTAAACAGTGCCCAGTTTGGAGTGGTTTCAATCAGGAGCCTCTTCACAGACATGAGGTGCACTTTTGCTCCACCAGACATTTTTGAAAAACTGTTGAAAAAAAAAATGCTTAAAAAGATTGAATATATAAAAAACAAGAGGATTACAACAGAATCTTTCAATCATTATTTAAGCGGCTGTTCAAATATTTTTTGAAAACACGGACATATTAAAAAAACTACTCAGAAATCTTGGAGTGCTCATATCCTAAGGATTGTCCAGCCATAAAGAATATTTCTAAAATCAACTTAAAATGTTACTAAAATAATAAAAATACCGACTTTACCAAACCCATGTCGCTCTCTATACTTCCCCACAGTTGATCGTCTGCCATTCAGCTACTTAACCGCTGCAACAAATCATTAGTCGGGTTTAGCAAATCATTAGTCGGGTGTCTAGATGGTAAAAGATCTTCTGCGGGGTGACATAGAGACTATCCGGGGACCGGTAAGTGTCAGAACAGAGTGGTGAGGGATTGGTAAGGTGAAGTTTATTTCCTTTTTTAACATTCTAAGCTGTTTGTTGATTTTTTTTGTGTTTTTTGCACATTTAACTTGACCTCCGCAACAAATAACAGACTGCTGTAAGACAGAAATGCCATCAACAACAAAGGGAAGACGCTAATCTACACATCACATACTCTTTCACATATTGAATGATATTACTGTAGGGAGTGCCTTAGTTGTCTGTTTTTCATACTGACTCACAGCATCATATAGTGTGTTTTAGGCTTGTTCATGTTGTTTGCCATTTTACAGCAATTTTCCACATAGGTTCTTTTCTTTTAGCACAGAAAAAGTCATTGTGAATAACATAAAGATACAATGAACAACACACTTCTTCCCTTCTGTCACCATCTGGTTTATTTATATTATAAATGGAGCAGATGGTAGAATAATTTAGTCACCTATAGATGCTTGTATTTTTGCATACAGTGGTAAAATACATTGTTTATATATTAAGGCGTAAGCCAACCTTTTAAATATTTGGACTATCCCTAAGATATATTCTAGGCACCCTCAGTAATCAGTAGGACTAGCATAGGGACGTCGAGAGACTAGAAGCTGTCTGCGGAAGTGAGTGGACCATGAGGAGAGAAAAACAGGGGGAAGCAGCATAGGCACATCACCTGAAAGACTAGGTCCCAGGCATCGGGATAGGTCAGACGGCGTAGCGTGGGAAACAGCCGCAGCAGAACCAGATAAGTGTGGTCGTGTTTGTCGTAAAGGTGTAAGAATTAATAAACCATTTACAAATATTTTGCCAAGAGTTCTCTAGTGTTCTGTCTCTATCTAAAACATCCACGGTAGTGGCTGGCTGCAAGGTGAGGTTCGCTGCCCTGAAAAGTACAGTAAGTGTTGCACACCCCGCCCGAAGTGATCTACAAGCACTGGCCCTCTCTGGTGAAGAAATGCAGAACCCTAACGGCCCAGCATCTTCGCCTTCATTCATAGGCATGGCCAGGATGAGGGTTAGGCAGTGTAGGCACCCACCTACGGAACTTCCTCTTGCGTTTCTTAGGGGGAACTTTAAAGTAAATTGCTGACTTCCTGTCATCTTCCCACTGCTCATCAAGCTCAGGGTCAAGGTCATTGCTCTGTCCCTGCAATCAATTGTATTTGCATCTGTAAGCGAATGGTCCAGTACCCACTGCTATCCTGGATAGGAGCTGAGACAGTGGCCGCTTTGGAAGGGGAGCCTGGATTAGGTGAGTATAAGTGTCACAACTGTACCACAACTTGTTCCTGCAATGTCTGCTTTTGTCATCAGGTATCGCCCTGTTCTTTCTGTGGGCAGTGCTGGTGACAGAAGAGATCTTAGAACAAGAATTTCTAAACAGCGCAGACTCTTTCCATCCACTAACGTTAGAGTGGCTGTGACCTATAGTACTTTCCAGCCGGACAGAATGGGTGTGTGTATTGTCCAACTAAAGCTATGAGTTCCTGGCTTCCGTCTACTGAAAGGCACTATGCCCTTCTAAAGCTTCCAGTTGCAAGCTATAACTTCTGCTTCCCTGGATAGCTCTGTCTTTGCTTCTTAGGGGTACTTTACATGTTGCGACATCGCTGCCAAAAAATCGTCGGGGTCACGTTGTTAGTGACGCACATCTGGCGCCGGTAGCGACATCGTAGCGTGTAACACAAATGAGTGATGATCAACAAGCGCAAAATCATTGCTTGTTGACACGTCATTCATTTCCATAATATCGGTGCTGCTGCAGGTACAATGTTGTTTGTCGTTCCTGCGGCAGCACACATCGCTATGTGTGTTGCCGCTGGAACGACAAACATCTCCTTACCTGCGTCCACCGGAAAAGGAGGAAGGAAGGAGGTGGGCAGGATGTTCCGGTCGCTCATCTCCTCCCCTCCTTTTCTATTGGGAGGCGGTTCAGGTTCAGTGACACTGCTGTGACGTCGCTGTGACGCTGAACGAACCGCCCCCTTAGAAAGGAGGCGGTTCGCCGGTCACAGCGACATCGCAGAGCAGGTATGTGCGTGTGACGCTGCCGTAGCGATAACGTTCGCTACGGCAGCGATCACCACATATCGGCCATACGACAGAGGCGGGTGCAATCGCGCTCGACATCGCTAGCAAATGCTAGCGATGTTGCAGCGTTTAAAGTACCCATTAGAATAGGTGTTTTCCTGTTTGACCCCAATTTGTTTGATCTCAGTGATGTCACCGCGCTAAGAAATTCTGGCTCAGGCACTGATTGGGCATGACCTCTAGAGTCACTGCTGGACAGTGCCAGGCCCAATATTTCTCATAGGTTGAAGTAAAAATTCAGGGGATTTCGTGGGACCACTACACCATTGATTGTGTCGGATATTCATGGGTTTATTTTCTATTCTTCTATTTTTGCCTTTATTCAAGTAAACTATATTTTTCTGTGTGTGAGATTTTATTCCTATTATACTTATTGGGTCAGTAATGGGGGTGTCTACTAGACTCCTTTCCATTATTAACCACTGGGTTGGATGAGAGCTGACACTACGCAGCTGAAATCAACCCATAAACCGTTAACTCGATTAGCAATGTATCAGGGCAACTGGGAAGAGCTGCGGAAAAGTGTCAGAATTGGTGCAACTAATGTGATGCGTGAATTATGGGGTGCCTAGGCTATTTTAGGCTCAGTAGGGCCACATAACCATGGACCTTTCCAGCCGAGTAATGCTAGCCTGCAGCTGTCTGCTATACCTTGGCAGGTAATCAAAATAAAGGGGGACGCCACATAATTTTTTTTTATTCTTTATTTATTGATTACAATAAACAAGGCTAAAAACACCTTTTGGTGCCACATGAAAGCCACTTAAGGATGCAAGAGTACAACCCTGCCTAAATGCCTGCTTTAATATAAGCTCTTCTTCGTACATCAAGTCTCTCTGAAGTGCAGCATGCTGGCCAATTATAACAATACCAGTAGCCAACATGCCTACGGCATTGCTGTGGTTGGCACGCAATCCCGCTTGTTTGGTGGCTGAAAAACAGTTGCAGAGAGGGAAAGCAACGGTGAAGGAAACGGAGAGCTGCTGAGGAATGGGGGCATCGGTTAAGTAAGGATGTACTCCATTGGTAGGCAGGAATATATTCCAAAAGGGTAACAATAAGGAAAAGTTAACAAAATCTTTTTTCCCCTTTATCTGTGTCGATTGTCTAAGCTATTTGAATAACAAGCTTATATACCCCTCACCTCTCTAGTGTTTCATGGAGATTGATTAGGAAACTAATGGTATTTCGGCAACCTTCACTTTGTGAATTTCTTTGTTTTGAGTTTAGCTTTTAATGCATATCAATAAAATGTAAATTTTAATAATAGGTATAATCTGTCACATCGTCTTAATGAAAACCTCTCACTAGGTCAAAAATTGCCAATTTTTACTATTATGTTACTCTTGCTGCTCCCATGCGTATTTTGTAGATTTTTTTTATTTTAAATCCACCATGCAGTTGCAGAGATTTTGGCCATTTTATTTGGTGTGCTCATTATACTAATGTTTATGGTCTTTATCAAAGGGGTGTTGCTCATAGGATTCCCTGGGGGGTGGGGGTGAGTGTCTTTAGACTACTTTGCATAATTACCCTGTTAGTATTACCCATCTAAGTGAAGACCAAAAAATATAGACTATTGGGATGCAATGAATAAATAGGTTCAGATTTTTAAACCTGAATGGAGGACAAAAAAACCCCAAAACGGAACCTACAAAAGAAAACATTTTTATTGCACTGGTTTCTCATTTTTCTATAATTAATACTGTTAAATTGTTATTCCCGTGGTCACACAATACAAGTCATGTACTTATTGTTCCAATGTGGTAAATTCCTATTGCCTGCAATGACCGATGAGCTCATTATCAGGTCTCAGTGACGCTGCCGGTGACATCACAGAACTTAGAATATTAGGTTTCCCCAGTGTTCCATCTCAGACATTCACCTGGTGAAGAATTTCTGTTAGGATGTTTTCAGGAGCTTCTACTAATTACAACATGGACAATCCTGGTTTATATTCTAGTGATGAAGAAGCCTTCAACACCGAGAGTTTGCGTCTACTAAAAGAGAATGCGAAGCTGCGTAAACTGATGGGGCTAATGCAGGAGAACGTGGAGCTTCGCTGTACTTTAAAAGAGCATGAAAGAAAAGCTCAAATTATAACACCTCCTGGACAACACAAGAAAGACCACAATGGTAAAACTGGGATAACACAAAGGAGTTTCCACCAAATCAGAATTTGTAATGGGCTGATGTTAACATTTCCTAATGAGATTGGTAGAATCTGGAGAAACAATGTATAGAATGGTTTTGATTGGTGAACACATTTTTTACCTTCAGTTCATTCTCTTGTATAAGTGATAGGAAGCCAGACATGGAGATACAGATTACTATTTTTTGTATTCTAGGCATGAAAGAGAAAAAAAATACAGAAATATCACAACATCATTGTGAGTTATGTTTATTACTTTAGTATTCTCTTGATATTTGATATTTCATATATTACTCCACATTTTTGAACAATTGCATTTGTCCAAGAACATAATTATGATGATTTATGACCATGAATTGTTTAGATAGAACCTGAAATGTTTCGGTAGATCTTATCATTCAGGGTTTATCATGGATTAACTATAAGGGGGATGTCCACCATATCTATTCATGATTTGTAGGTCTAGTTTTGTAGCAGTAAAACCTGTCGGGCGCCCTCAGGCTCCAAGCCCCGGGTATGACTGATACCTGTTTATCACATCCCTGGTGTATGGTTATTATCAAGGGAGTTTTATCATTAATGTTTATTACGTACAACTAATTTTAATATTATTTATATGTTCTAGACCTCAGAGAAGAAGCACAAATGGTCAATTCAGGCCCACACCTAGGTGACAATTCTTATATCTATATTCTCAATATATGTCATTGTAGGGATTTCACTAACCCTAATTTTACTATTGAACTTTTATAGACCTTGAAAACATTAAGAAGTGTCAGCGCATTGTCGGAGAGCTGGCCTTTCAGCTGGACCGCCGGATTCTGAGTGCCATCTTCCTGGAGCAACAACGAATGTATGGATACCGAGTACCAAATATAAAGGAGAAGATTATACAGGTGAGAAAACTAAAGTTACTATTAAAAAAATGAGATTTTTATTATATTTTTTTATTTTTATTTTTTTTAAAATGTAGTAAAGTGGTCACTGTGTGAATTCTTCAAACAAAATTGCATCTACATGTAGTAGAATATGGAAAAGTAGACAAGGCCTTCATTATGGCTGATGTTTTATTATGTGGACAAGGTCAAATATACTTATGGCTTATAACCACAAGGGTTCTCCTCCCAGTGTTGGTTACCTTATTTACCAATTCCTCCTATGTAGGAAAAAAAGAACTCAAGTGAGTACACCCCAAATCCTTTATCCCAAGAAGTGAGATAATTATTTTCAAAGCCTACAACCTACAATAACCATCAGTCCAGAACAGCACTGCGCAACCAGCTCTGTCCTCACCTATTGTACCATCACCCATCCTCTGTAGACTGTGAGCCCTCGCGGGCAGTGTCCTCTCTCCTCCTATACCAGTCTGTTTTGTATTGTTAATGATTGTTGTACGTAGACCTCTTTCACTTGTAAAGCGCCATGGAATAAATTGCGCTATAATAATAATAAATAATAATAATAATCTAAAGCATCTTTCATCTGCAAAAGTAAAACTTGCTATTTGAAATCCATGTTTGGAGCACATTTTACAAGTTCCTTATAGAATTATAGTACAAAAAAAGATAATTGTGCAATAAAATCCCATGATTGGGTTGTATTGGTCCCAAGTCACAGTCTGTACTATAGTTCAGAGCTATATTAATAATTCTGCAGCCTCTGAGCTGAAATCTCCCAGCATTCCTTATTTTGTTGTTCAGTTTTTGGACAGATTTTATGATAGATTGCATTTTTGGAAGTGTACTCTTTACATCAAGCACTTACTTCTCCATAATCTGATGGAAAAATTGAGCCATCACCTTGAATAATAAAAGCTTAGCCAGGCAGAAATGTGTTTGTCAATAGATTTGCCGATTTTAGCTATAATAGCCAATCCATATTGTGATTACCCCAGTATATTAAAGGTCTATATTATGATTACAGGTGACCACAATTCCAGCGACTGGAAAAGTTGATGAGAAATTAAGATATGAGTTGTACCAGCGCTACAATCACACCATGGATGAGCTGAGGAAATTTGGCTACAACCCAACAGTGCACCCACACTTTACAGAGTACATAGTCAACACCTATGGGGTAACGAAGGATAGACATGCAAAAACCGAAGATCTTTCCTCCTATAATGACCCCCAATACCTAAAGAAGATGATAAATGAGTGCATGCCAAGAGACATAGTGGAAAACATCATAATAATCCTCAACTGTCTCGTATATTTTGCCAGAGAAGATGGAAAATCTCTGCTCATCTAACCATAGAGTAGTCATTCATCTCTATAACCAAATCACAAATAATAAATGGTTTCATCTGGAAAAAAAAGTGTCTAATTTGATCTAATAAAATATACACAAATGGATTCTGCTCATTAAAAAGAAAAATAATCTTCAGGCTTTGTGCTCCAGTAGGACATGGAAACCTTACTCAGATTGTTGCCATATTGTCCTTAAACTGCTGTTTCACATTATGAATTTTGCTTTTTGCAGACTATCATCTAGTGATTATGTCTGGTATTGCTTTTTATCCTCATTTACTTGAATTTATACATACATGGCAATGCTCATGGATAAGAATTGAAATCTTGCTAGGATTTGGTGGGGGTTTGATGGCTCTTTAAGATGGCCTCCTGTTGAGAGTTGGGTGCACTGACGGCCCCAATGTACAACGTAGGATTATAACAAGGCAGTATGAGGTCTGGGTTCAGCTAAAAGTGGCCCAGTTATTAGTGTCACTTTGGAGTTTGAACCATAAGGGTCCCAAACAGAAATTAGCTTATTATGATCAGTTGTTGGAGAAAGACTTCATGCCTGGATCGGTCAGTAGCCAAAGAAGATTAGGACGGCCAAGAACCTGCTATATCGACACTGTAGCAGGACTAGCGCCAATATTAATTATTATCGCCAATAAGCCGGCTTGTTAATAATATAATATAGGCTAACACCTGATATTAATTATTATCAGATTTGACTAACAATAATTAATATATGATTAACATAAAAACGCACTTAATGGTATATATTTCTTTGCTGTAAAATATTATATATACCCTCAGCGACTAACTGAAACGAAACTGTGTACTAATAAACAATATTTATTAAACACATTCAAAAGTCTATAGTATATATATATATTGCTACTCACTACCACAACAAAAAGCACAATAGCCAATAACACAAAACCCACAATATTCTATGAATTCCCACCCACGTCACACATACACGAATGTCCACCCAAATTTCCTATCACTAACTGTCCCTTTGAGGATAAAGGGGTTAATACCGCAATGCAATCTGGAGGGAAGCAAAGCAAACGTTAATGATACTTAGGGTACAGTCTCACTAAACGACGTACCAGCGATTCCGACCACAATATGACCTGGTCAGGATCGCTGGTGCGTCGCTACATGGTTGCTGGTGAGCTGTCAATCAGGCAGATCTCACCAGCGACCAGTGACCAACCACCAACCAGCGGCGACTCATGGAAACGATGCTGCGCTTGGTAACCAAGGTAAATATCGGGTAACTAGGCAAAATGCTTTGCTTGGTTACCCGATATTTACCCTGGTTACCAGCGGACACCGCTTAGCGCTGGCTCCCTGCACTCGAAGCCAGGGTACTCATAGGGTTACTAAGCAAAGCGCTTCTCTTAGTTACCCAATGTGTACTCCGGCTACGTGTGCAGGGAGCCAGCACTGGCAGCCTGAGAGCGGCGTACGCTAGGAACCAAGGTAAATATCAGGTAACCAAGCAAAGCGCTTTGCTTAGTGACCCGATGTGTACCTTGGTTACCAGTGTCCACAGCTTCCAGACGCCGGCTACCTGCTGCCTGCACATTCAGATAGTTGCTCTCTCGCTGTCAAACACAGCGATGTGTGCTTCACAGCGGGAGAGCAACGAGCAAAAAATGAACCAGCACTGTGTGTAACGATCAGCAATTTCACAGCAGGGGCCAGGTCGCTGCTTAGGTGGGCTTTGCACACTACGACATCGCAGGTGCGATGTCGATGGGGTTAAATGGAAAGTGACGCACATCCGGCGTCGCAGGCGATATCGTAGTGCAAATCCTAGATGATTTGATTAACGATCGCAAAAGTGTCATAATCGTATCATTGGTGTAGCATCGGCGAATTCCATAATTACGCTGACGCGACGGTCCGATGTTGTTCCTCGCTCCTGCAGCAGCACACATCGCTGTGTGTGAAGTCGCAGGAGCGAGGAACATCTCCTACCTGCGTCACCGCGGCTCCCGTCGGCTATGCGGAAGGAAGAAGGTAGGTGGAATGTTTACATCCCGCTCATCTTCGCCCCTCCGCTCCTATTGGCCGCCTGCCATGTGACGTCACAGTGACGCCACACGTCTCGCCCCCTTAATAAGGAGGTGGGTCGCCGGCCAGAGCGACGTCGCAGGTCAGGTGAGTCCATGTGAAGCTGCCGTAGCGATAATGTTCGCTACGGCAACTATCACAATGATATCGCAGCTGCGACGGGGGCGGGAACTATCGCGCTCGACATCGCAGCATCGGCTTGTGATGTCGCAGCGTGCAAAGTACCCCTTAGTGTCACACACAGCGAGATCGCTGATGAGGTCACTGGTGCGTCACAAAATCTGTGACTCAGGAGCGATTTCGCTAGCGATCTCGCTATGTGAGAAGTACCCCCTAGTCTCCAGGACTGGCACCATGAGCTGTTCCAGATGATGGGACACTGCAAAATAGGCAGCAAGAGAGAGAGAGATATAAAGAGAGGGACAGAAAGAGGGAGAGAGATATATGTATCTGGAGAGAGAAATAGTTTAGAGCTGAGGGATAGGAGGATGAGAGTTATAGCTCTGAAACATAGGTGAAGAGTCAGAGAAAGAAGACTGTCCAGAGAGAGAATGAATAGCCTATACACTCCAGTGGCCTCATATTTAAACACAGGCTGGGGTATACATGCCTCCTGTATCTGATTGAAGATGGTTTCATATCTGATGGTCACTATGAAGTGTCTAGAGTTTGGTGCCTCTGTTAATTAAATCAGGCCACCTGCAGGCATCATCTCTTACTATACCTGATAGCCTGATCTTATCTAATGGGTACAGTTGTCTATTTGTGTGATACACCCTAGTTATCTATGGTAGCAAACAAAAGGTGAATCAGGTGACAAAAGCAGACTTGTAAGACATGTAAAGTTTGGGGAATGCATTACAGTATGTGATTGGACAATTTATACTTCACGGAGATATTTTGTGGGAACTCATATGAAATCTATCCCATCATCTAATATATAAAGCTGAATGTGTGTGTATATGTGTGTGTGTGTGGTGCTGTGTGCGTGTGTGTGTGTGTGTGTGCGTGTGTGTGCGTGTGTGCGTGTGTGCGTGTGTGCGTGTGTGCGTGTGTGTGTGTGTGTGTGTGTGTGTGTGGTGCTCTGTGTGTGTGTGTGTGTGTGTGTGTGTCCGGGATTGGCATCTGCATCGTCGCAGCTACAGCCACAAAATTTTGCACACTCAGACTTCTGGACCCCGAGAGCATCATAGGCTATGTTTTGAGGGGAAATTTTAACCCCGCTCTTTACAGTTATTCACCAAAAAACCTGCCTCCATTAAAGCGAATGGAGCTGGGAGCCACAGTGCAGCCAGAACTTCAGAAAAATGCGCAGCCACGCCCTTAGTTGGAATGTTGGCGTGTCACAATGCAGCCAGGGAAAGTGACAGACACAGACAGGGTAAGAAACAGACATAGACAGAGTAAGAGACAGACACAAACAGACAGACACAGACAAAGAAACAGACTGACAGGGAAAGAGACAGACAGGGAAAGAGAGGGAAAGTAACCACCAGCAATTAACTGAAGAAGCTTGAGAAATCTCAGCCACTGCCCCTCTCTTCCCCCTATTACAGATATGCACATGTCTGACCAAAGCATTTTCATCTCTGGCAAACAGAGCCCGTCTCCTTCCTGAGTGGTATGATGGCTGGACTTTCCCATCTTGTCTGTACTTGCGTATAATTGTTTCTACAGATGAACGAGGCACCTTCAGGTATCTGGAAATTGTACCCAAGGATGAACCAGGCTCGTGCAAATCCACAATTCTCTTCCTGAGATCTTGGCTGATTTCTTTTGACTTTCCAATGATGCTACACAAAGAAGCAGTGTGTTTCAGGTGTGTTTTAAAATACATCCACAGGTGTGTTTCTAATTAACTCTAATGTTGCCAATAAACCTATCAGAAGCTTCCAAAGACATGACATCACATAGGCTGTCCCATATTATTTAAAGGATATGTGTATGTAAACCTTTGACTTTGCAGAAAGTAATAAAAATGAGTAAAAGAATTCTCTCGCTCATTATTCTGGCATTTGACAAATATAAATAATTTTGGTTCCTAATTCACCTAAAACAGGAAATGTTTATCCTGATTTCCTGTCAGATAGTGAGAAAAACATGCAGATGTGTCTTTTTAGATAGAGTATGTAAACTTCTGGTTTCAACTGTAAATGTCACCATTTGCACATACCACAAACATTTTTTTTCTAGAAGATACCTACAGTGCCTACAAGCAGTATTCAACCCCCTGCAGATTTAGCAGGTTTACACATTCGGAATTAACTTGGCATTGTGACATTTGGACTGTAGATCAGCCTGGAAGTGTGAAATGCACTGCAGCAAAAAAGAATATTATTAATTTTTTTATTTTTTTTTTTTAAATTGTGAAAAGTTTATTCAGAGGGTCATTTATTATTCAACCCCTCAAACCACCAGAATTCTGTTTGGTTCCCCTAAAGTATTAAGAAGTATTTCAGGCACAAAGAACAATGAGCTTCACATGTTTGGATTAATTATCTCTTTTTCCAGCCTTTTCTGACTAATTAAGACCCTCCCCAAACTTGTGAACAGCACTCATACTTGGTCAACATGGGAAAGACAAAGGAGCATTCCAAGGCCACCAGAGACAAGATCGTGGAGGGTCACAAGGCTGGCAAGGGGTACAAAACCCTTTCCAAGGAGTTGGGCCTACCTGTCTCCACTGTTGGGAGCATCATCCGGAAGTGGAAGGCTTATGGAACTACTGTTAGCCTTCCACGGCCTGGACAGCCTTTGAAAGTTTCCACCCGTGAAGAGGCCAGGCTTGTCCGAAGAGTCAAGGCTTACCCAAGGACAACAAGGAAAAAGCTCCGGGAAGATCTCATGGCAGTGGGGACATTGGTTTCAATCAATACCATAAGTAACGTACTCCATCGCAATGGTCTCCGTTCCAGACGAGCCCGTAAGGTTTCAAAGCGTCATGTCAAGGCTCGTCTACAGTTTGCTCATGATCACTTGGAGGACTCTGAGACAGACTGGTTCAAGGTTCTCTGGTCTGATGAGACCAAGATCGAGATCTTTGGTGCCAACCACACACGTGACGTTTGGAGACTGGATGGCACTGCATATGACCCCAAGAATACCATCCCTACAGTCAAGCATGGTGGTGGCAGCATCATGCCGTGGGGCTGTTTCTTAGCCAAGGGGCCTGGCCATCTGGTCCGCATCCATGGGAAGATGGATAGTACGGCCTACCTGGATATTTTGGCCAAGAACCTCCGCTCCTCCATCAAGGATCTTAAGATGGGTCGTCATTTCATCTTGCAACAAGACAACGACCCAAAGCACACAGCCAAGAAAACCAAGGCCTGGTTCAAGAGGGAAAAAATCAAGGTGTTGCAGTGGCCTAGTCAGTCTCCTGACCTTAGCCCAATTGAAAACTTGTGGAAGGAGCTCAAGATTAAAGTCCACATGAGACACCCAAAGAACCTAGATAACTTGGAGAAGATCTGCATGGAGGAGAGGGCCAAGATAACTCCAGAGACCTGTGCCGGCCTGATCAGGTCTTATAAAAGACGATTATTAGCTGTAATTGCAAAGAAGGGTTATTCCACAAAATATTAAACCTAGGGGTTGAATAATAATTGACCCACACTTTTATGTTGAAAATTTATTAAAATTTAACTGAGCAACATAACTTATTGGTTTGTAAGATTTATGCATCTGTTAATAAATCCTGCTCTTGTTTGAAGTTGCAGGCTCTAACTTATTTGCATCTTATCAAACCTGCTAAATCTGCAGGGGGTTGAAGACTACTTGTAGGCACTGTATTTTCTGATATCCCACACAGATTATTCATATTAAACCATGGACTCACAGAGTTTTTAAAAGCAATCAAAATCAATGTTTTCCAGTGGAAGATGCTTCAGGAAACACTCCTTCTTTTGTAAGTTTTTGGGGGAGTTTCCTGTAGCTGTTTTGGAAATGTTTTTTTTCCCAGAAGTATTTTCTGTAGCTTTTTTAATTAAACAGTGCCCAGTTTGGAGTGGTTTCAATCAGGAGCCTCTTCACAGACATGAGGTGCACTTTTGCTCCACCAGACATTTTTGAAAAACTGTTGAAAAAAAAAATGCTTAAAAAGATTGAATATATAAAAAACAAGAGGATTACAACAGAATCTTTCAATCATTATTTAAGCGGCTGTTCAAATATTTTTTGAAAACACGGACATATTAAAAAAACTACTCAGAAATCTTGGAGTGCTCATATCCTAAGGATTGTCCAGCCATAAAGAATATTTCTAAAATCAACTTAAAATGTTACTAAAATAATAAAAATACCGACTTTACCAAACCCATGTCGCTCTCTATACTTCCCCACAGTTGATCGTCTGCCATTCAGCTACTTAACCGCTGCAACAAATCATTAGTCGGGTTTAGCAAATCATTAGTCGGGTGTCTAGATGGTAAAAGATCTTCTGCGGGGTGACATAGAGACTATCCGGGGACCGGTAAGTGTCAGAACAGAGTGGTGAGGGATTGGTAAGGTGAAGTTTATTTCCTTTTTTAACATTCTAAGCTGTTTGTTGATTTTTTTTGTGTTTTTTGCACATTTAACTTGACCTCCGCAACAAATAACAGACTGCTGTAAGACAGAAATGCCATCAACAACAAAGGGAAGACGCTAATCTACACATCACATACTCTTTCACATATTGAATGATATTACTGTAGGGAGTGCCTTAGTTGTCTGTTTTTCATACTGACTCACAGCATCATATAGTGTGTTTTAGGCTTGTTCATGTTGTTTGCCATTTTACAGCAATTTTCCACATAGGTTCTTTTCTTTTAGCACAGAAAAAGTCATTGTGAATAACATAAAGATACAATGAACAACACACTTCTTCCCTTCTGTCACCATCTGGTTTATTTATATTATAAATGGAGCAGATGGTAGAATAATTTAGTCACCTATAGATGCTTGTATTTTTGCATACAGTGGTAAAATACATTGTTTATATATTAAGGGGTAAGCCAACCTTTTAAATATTTGGACTATCCCTAAGATATATTCTAGGCACCCTCAGTAATCAGTGGGACTAGCCTAGGGACGTCGAGAGACTAGAAGCTGTCTGCGGAAGTGAGTGGACCATGAGGAGAGAAAAACAGGGGGAAGCAGCATAGGCACATCACCTGAAAGACTAGGTCCCAGGCATCGGGATAGGTCAGACGGCGTAGCGTGGGAAACAGCCGGAGAAGAACCAGATAAGTGTGGTCGTGTTTGTCGTAAAGGTGTAAGAATTAATAAACCATTTACAATTATTTTGCTAAGAGTTCTCTAGTGTTCTGTTTCTATCTAAAACATCCACGGTAGTGGCTGGCTGCAAGGTGAGGTTCGCTGCCCTGAAAAGTACAGTAAGTGTTGCCCACCCCGCCCGAAGCGATCTACAAGCACTGGCCCTCTCTGGTGAAGAAATGCAGAACCCTAACGGCCCAGCATCTTTGCCTTCATTCATAGGCATGGCCAGGATGAGGGTTAGGCAGTGTAGGCACCCACCTACGGAACTTCCTCTTGCGTTTCTTAGGGGGAACTTTAAAGTAAATTGCTGACTTCCTGTCATCTTCCCACTGCTCATCAAGCTCAGGGTCAAGGTCATTGCTCTGTCCCTGCAATCAATTGTATTTGCATCTGTAAGCGAATGGTCCAGTACCCACTGCTATCCTGGATAGGAGCGGAGACAGTGGCCGCTTTGGAAGGGGAGCCTGGATTAGGTGAGTATAAGTGTCACAACTGTACCACAACTTGTTCCTGCAATGTCTGCTTTTGTCATCAGGTATCGCCCTGTTCTTTCTGTGGGCAGTGCTGGTGACAGAAGAGATCTTAGAACAAGAATTTCTAAACAGCGCAGACTCTTTCCATCCACTAACGTTAGAGTGGCTGTGACCTATAGTACTTTCCAGCCGGACAGAATGGGTGTGTGTATTGTCCAACTAAAGCTATGAGTTCCTGGCTTCCGTCTACTGAAAGGCACTATGCCCTTCTAAAGCTTCCAGCTGCAAGCTATAACTTCTGCTTCCCTGGATAGCTCTGTCTTTGCTTCTTAGGGGTACTTTACATGTTGCGACATCGCTGCCAATAAATCGTCGGGGTCACGTTGTTAGTGACGCACATCTGGCGCCGGTAGCGACATCGTAGCGTGTAACACAAATGAGTGATGATCAACAAGCGCAAAATCGTTGCTTGTTGACACGTCGCTCATTTCCATAATATCGGTGCTGCTGCAGGTACAATGTTGTTTGTCGTTCCTGCGGCAGCACACATCGCTATGTGTGATGCCGCTGGAACGACAAACATCTCCTTACCTGCGTCCACCGGAAAAGGAGGAAGGAAGGAGGTGGGCAGGATGTTCCGGTCGCTCATCTCCTCCCCTTCTTTTCTATTGGGAGGCGGTTCAGGTTCAGTGACACTGCTGTGACGTCGCTGTGACGCTGAACGAACCGCCCCCTTAGAAAGGAGGCGGTTCGCCGGTCACAGCGACGTCACAGAGCAGGTATGTGCGTGTGACGCTGCCGTAGCGATAACGTTCGCTACGGCAGCGATCACCACATATCGGCCATACGACAGAGGCCGGTGCAATCGCGCTCGACATCGCTAGCAAATGCTAGCGATGTCGCAGCATTTAAAGTACCCATTAGAATAGGTGTTTTCCTGTTTGACCCCAATTTGTTTGATCTCAGTGATGTCACCGCGCTAAGAAATTCTGGCTCAGGCACTGATTGGGCATGACCTCTAGAGTCACTGCTGGTCAGTGCCAGGCCCAATATGTCTCATAGGTTGAAGTAAAAATTCAGGGGATTTCGTGGGACCACTACACCATTGATTGTGTCGGATATTCATGGGTTTATTTTCTATTCTTCTATTTTTGCCTTTATTCAAGTAAACTATATTTTTCTGTGTGTGAGATTTTATTCCTATTATACTTATTGGGTCAGTAATGGGGGTGTCTACTAGACTCCTTTCCATTATTAACCACTGGGTTGGATGAGAGCTGACACTACGCAGCTGAAATCAACCCATAAACCGTTAACTCGATTAGCAATGTACCAGGGCAACTGGGAAGAGCTGTGGAAAAGTGTCAGAATTGGTGCAACTAATGTGATGCGTGAATTATGGGGTGCCTAGGCTATTTTAGGCTCAGTAGGGCCACATAACCATGGACCTTTCCAGCCGAGTAATGCTAGCCTGCAGCTGTCTGCTTTACCTTGGCAGGTAATCAAAATAAAGGGGGACGCCACATAATTTTTTTTTATTCTTTATTTATTGATTACAATAAACAAGGCTAAAAACACCTTTTGGTGCCACATGAAAGCCACTTAAGGATGCAAGTGTACAACCCTGCCTAAATGCCTGCTTTAATATAAGCTCTTCTTCCTACATCAAGTCTCTCTGAAGTGCAGCATGCTGGCCAATTATAACAATACCAGTAGTCAACATGCCTACGGCATTGCTGTGGTTGGCACGCAATCCCGCTTGTTTGGTGGCTGAAAAACAGTTGCAGAGAGGGAAAGCAACGGTGAAGGAAACGGAGAGCTGCTGAGGAATGGGGGCATCGGTTAAGTAAGGATGTACTCCATTGGTAGGCAGGAATATATTCCAAAAGGGTAACAATAAGGAAAAGTTAACAAAATCTTTTTTCCCCTTTATCTGTGTCAATTGTCTAAGCTATTTGAATAACAAGCTTATATACCCCTCACCTCTCTAGTGTTTCATGGAGATTGATTAGGAAACTAAAGGCCCCGTCACACTAAGCAACATCGCTAGCAACATCGCTGCTAACGAACAACTTTTGTGACGTAGCAGCGATGTTGCTAGCGATGTTGCTGTGTGTGACATCCAGCAACAACCTGGCCCCTGTTGTGAGGTCGTTGGTTGTTGCTGAATGTCCTGGGCCATTTTTTAGTTGTTGCTGTCCTGCTGTGAAGCACAGATCGCTGTGTGTGACAGCGAGACAGCAACAACTAATGTGCAGGCAGCAGGAGCCGGCTTCTGCAGAGGCTGGTAACCAATGTAAACATCGGGTAACCAAGAAGCCCTGTCCTTGGTTACCCGATATTTACCTTCGATACCAGCCTCCGCCGCTCTCACTGCCTGTGCTACCGGCTCCTGCTTTGTGCACATGTAGCTAGCTGCAGGACACATCGGGTTAATTAACCTGATGTGTGCTGTAAGTAGGAGAGCAGGGAGCCAGTGCTAAGCATTGTGCGCTGCTCCCTGCTCTGTGCACATGTGGCTGCAGCACACATCAGGTAATTAACCCCATGTGTGCTGTAAGTAGGAGAGCAGGGAGCCAGCGCTAAGCAGTGTGCGCTGCTCCCTGCTCTGTGCACATTTAGCTGCAGCATACATCAGGTAATTGACCCGATGTGTGCTGTAGCTAGGAGAGCAAGGAGCCAGCGCTCAGTGTGCGCTGCTCCCTGCTCTCTGCACGTGTAGCTCCGTGCGGTGGTAACCAAGGTAAATATCGGGTTGGTTACCGATATTTACCTTAGTTACCAAGCGCAGCATCTTCCATGCAGCGCTGGGGGCTGGTCACTGGTTGCTGGTGAGCTCACCAGCAACTCGTGTAGCCACGCTCCAGCGATCCCTGCCAGGTCAGGTTGCTGGTGGGATCGCTGGAGCGTCGCAGTGTGACAGCTCACCAGCAACCTCCTAGCAACTTACCAGCGATCCCTATCGTTGTTGGGATCGCTGGTAAGTTGCTTAGTGTGACGGTACCTTAATGGTATTTCGGCAACCTTCACTTTGTGAATTTCTTTGTTTTGAGTTTAGCTTTTAATGCATATCAATAAAATGTAAATTTTAATAATAGGTATAATCTGTCACATCGTCTTAATGAAAACCTCTCACTAGGTCAAAAATTGCCAATTTTTACTATTATGTTACTCTTGCTGCTCCCATGCGTATTTTGTAGATTTTTTTTTATTTTAATTCCACCATGCAGTTGCAGAGATTTTGGCCATTTTATTTGGTGTGCTCATTATACTAATTTTTATGGTCTTTATCAAAGGGGTGTTGCTCATAGGATTCCCTGGGGGATGGGGGTGAGTGTCTTTAGACTACTTTGCATAATTACCCTGTTAGTAATACCCATCTAAGTGAAGACCAAAAAATATAGACTATTGGGATACAATGAATAAATAGGTTCAGATTTTTAAACCTGAATGGAGGACAAAAAAACAAAACGGAACCTACAAAAGAAAACATTTTTATTGCACTGGTTTCTCATTTTTCTATAATTAATACTGTTAAATTGTTATTCCCGTGGTCACACAATACAAGTCATGTACTTATTGTTCCAATGTGGTAAATTCCTATTGCCTGCAATGACCGATGAGCTCATTATCAGGTCTCAGTGACGCTGCCGGTGACATCACAGAACTTAGAATATTAGGTTTCCCCAGTGTTCCATCTCAGACATTCACCTGGTGAAGAATTTCTGTTAGGATGTTTTCAGGAGCTTCTACTAATTACAACATGGACAATCCTGGTTTATATTCTAGTGATGAAGAAGCCTTCAACACCGAGAGTTTGCGTCTACTAAAAGAGAATGCGAAGCTGCGTAAACTGATGGGGCTAATGCAGGAGAACGTGGAGCTTCGCTGTACTTTAAAAGAGCATGAAAGAAAAGCTCAAATTATAACACCTCCTGGACAACACAAGAAAGACCACAATGGTAAAACTGGGATAACACAAAGGAGTTTCCACCAAATCAGAATTTGTAATGGGCTGATGTTAACATTTCCTAATGAGATTGGTAGAATCTGGAGAAACAATGTATAGAATGGTTTTGATTGGTGAACACATTTTTTACCTTCAGTTCATTCTCTTGTATAAGTGATAGGAAGCCAGACATGGAGATACAGATTACTATTTTTTGTATTCTAGGCATGAAATACAGAAATATCACAACATCATTGTGAGTTATGTTTATTACTTTAGTATTCTCTTGATATTTGATATTTCATATATTACTCCACATTTTTGAACAATTGCATTTGTCCAAGAACATAATTATGATGATTTATGACCATGAATTGTTTAGATAGAACCTGAAATGTTTAGGTAGATCTTATCATTCAGGGTTTATCATGGATTAACTATAAGGGGGATGTCCACCATATCTATTCATGATTTGTAGGTCTAGTTTTGTAGCAGTAAAACCTGTCGGGCGCCCTCAGGCTCCAAGCCCCGGGTATGACTGATACCTGTTTATCACATCCCTGGTGTATGGTTATTATCAAGGGAGTTTTATCATTAATGTTTATTACGTACAACTAATTTTAATATTATTTATATGTTCTAGACCTCAGAGAAGAAGCACAAATGGTCAATTTAGGCCCACACCTAGGTGATAATTCTTATATCTATATTCTCAATATATGTCATTGTAGGGATTTCACTAACCCTAATTTTACTATTGAACTTTTATAGACCTTGAAAACATTAAGAAGTGTCAGCGCATTGTCGGAGAGCTGGCCTTTCAGCTGGACCGCCGGATTCTGAGTGCCATCTTCCTGGAGCAACAACGAATGTATGGATACCGAGTACCAAATATAAAGGAGAAGATTATACAGGTGAGAAAACTAAAGTTACTATTAAAAAAAATGAGATTTTTATTATATTTTTTTATTTTTATTTTTTTTAAAATGTAGTAAAGTGGTCACTGTGTGAATTCTTCAAACAAAATTGCATCTACATGTAGTAGAATATGGAAAAGTAGACAAGGCCTTCATTATGGCTGATGTTTTATTATGTGGACAAGGTCAAATATACTTATGGCTTATAACCCAAGGGTTCTCCTCCCAGTGTTGGTTACCTTATTTACCAATTCCTCCTATGTAGGAAAAAAAGAACTAAAGTGAGTACACCCCAAATCCTTTATCCCAAGAAGTGAGATAATTATTTTCAAAGCCTACAACCTACAATAACCATCAGTCCAGAACAGCACTGCGCAACCAGCTCTGTCCTCACCTATTGTACCATCACCCATCCTCTGTAGACTGTGAGCCCTCGCGGGCAGTGTCCTCTCTCCTCCTATACCAGTCTGTTTTGTATTGTTAATGATTGTTGTACGTAGACCTCTTTCACTTGTAAAGCGCCATGGAATAAATTGCGCTATAATAATAATAAATAATAATAATAATCTAAAGCATCTTTCATCTGCAAAAGTAAAACTTGCTATTTGAAATCCATGTTTGGAGCACATTTTACAAGTTCCTTATAGAATTATAGTACAAAAAAAGATAATTGTGCAATAAAATCCCATGATTGGGTTGTATTGGTCCCAAGTCACAGTCTGTACTATAGTTCAGAGCTATATTAATAATTCTGCAGCCTCTGAGCTGAAATCTCCCAGCATTCCTTATTTTGTTGTTCAGTTTTTGGACAGATTTTATGATAGATTGCATTTTTGGAAGTGTACTCTTTACATCAAGCACTTACTTCTCCATAATCTGATGGAAAAATTGAGCCATCACCTTGAATAATAAAAGCTTAGCCAGGCAGAAATGTGTTTGTCAATAGATTTGCCGATTTTAGCTATAATAGCCAATCCATATTGTGATTACCCCAGTATATTAAAGGTCTATATTATGATTACAGGTGACCACAATTCCAGCGACTGGAAAAGTTGATGAGAAATTAAGATATGAGTTGTACCAGCGCTACAATCACACCATGGATGAGCTGAGGAAATTTGGCTACAACCCAACAGTGCACCCACACTTTACAGAGTACATAGTCAACACCTATGGGATAACGAAGGATAGACATGCAAAAACCGAAGATCTTTCCTCCTATAATGACCCCCAATACCTAAAGAAGATGATAAATGAGTGCATGCCAAGAGACATAGTGGAAAACATCATAATAATCCTCAACTGTCTCGTATATTTTGCCAGAGAAGATGGAAAATCTCTGCTCATCTAACCATAGAGTAGTCATTCATCTCTATAACCAAATCACAAATAATAAATGGTTTCATCTGGAAAAAAAAGTGTCTAATTTGATCTAATAAAATATACACAAATGGATTCTGCTCATTAAAAAGAAAAATAATCTTCAGGCTTTGTGCTCCAGTAGGACATGGAAACCTTACTCAGATTGTTGCCATATTGTCCTTAAACTGCTGTTTCACATTATGAATTTTGCTTTTTGCAGACTATCATCTAGTGATTATGTCTGGTATTGCTGTTTTTCCTCATTTACTTGAATTTATACATACATGGCAATGCTCATGGATAAGAATTGAAATCTTGCTAGGATTTGGTGGGGGTTTGATGGCTCTTTAAGATGGCCTCCTGTTGAGAGTTGGGTGCACTGACGGCCCCAATGTACAACGTAGGATTATAACAAGGCAGTATGAGGTCTGGGTTCAGCTAAAAGTGGCCCTGTTATTAGTGTCACTTTGGAGTTTGAACCATACGGGTCCCAAACAGAAATTAGCTTATTATGATCAGTTGTTGGAGAAAGACTTCATGTCTGGATCGGTCAGTAGCCAAAGAAGAAGAGGACGGCCAAGAACCTGCTATATCGACACTGTAGCAGGACTAGCGCCAATATTAATTATTATCGCCAATAAGCCGGCTTGTTAATAATATAATATAGGCTAACACCTGATATTAATTATTATCAGATTTGACTAACAATAATTAATATATGATTAACATAAAAACGCACTTAATGTTATATATTTCTTTGCTGTATAATATTATATATACCCTCAGCGACTAACTGAAACGAAACCGTGTACTAATAAACAATATTTATTAAACACATTCAAAAGTCTATAGTATATATATATATATATTGCTACTCACTACCACAACAAAAAGCACAATAGCCAATAACACAAAACCCACAATATTCTATGAATTCCCACCCACGTCACACATACACGAATGTCCACCCAAATTTTCTATCACTAACTGTCCCTATGAGGATAAAGGGGTTAATACCGCAATGCAATCTGGAGGGAAGCAAAGCAAACGTTAATGATACTTAGGGTACAGTCTCACTAAACGACGTACCAGCGATTCCGACCACAATATGACCTGGTCAGGATCGCTGGTGCGTCGCTACATGGTTGCTGGTGAGCTGTCAATCAGGCAGATCTCACCAGCGACCAGTGACCAACCACCAACCAGCGGCGACTCATGGAAACGATGCTGCTCTTGGTAACCAAGGTAAATATCGGGTAACTAGGCAAAATGCTTTGCTTGGTTACCCGATATTTACCCTGGTTACCAGCGGACACCGCTTAGCACTGGCTCCCTGCACTCGAAGCCAGGGTACTCATCGGGTTACTAAGCAAAGCGCTTCTCTTAGTTACCCAATGTGTACTCCGGCTACGTGTGCAGGGAGCTAGCACTGGCAGCCTGAAAGCGGCGTACGCTAGGAACCAAGGTAAATATCAGGTAACCAAGCAAAGCGCTTTGCTTAGTGACCCGATGTGTACCTTGGTTACCAGTGTCCACAGCTTCCAGACGCCGGCTACCTGCTGCCTGCACATTCAGATAGTTGCTCTCTCGCTGTCAAACACAGCGATGTGTGCTTCACAGCGGGAGAGCAATGAGCAAAAAATGAACCAGCACTGTGTGTAACGATCAGCAATTTCACAGCAGGGGCCAGGTCGCTGCTTAGGTGGGCTTTGCACACTACGACATCGCAGGTGCGATGTCGATGGGGTTAAATGGAAAGTGACGCACATCCGGCGTCGCAGGCGATATCGTAGTGCAAATCCTAGATGATTTGATTAACGATCGCAAAAGTGTCATAATCATATCATTGGTGTAGCATCGGCGAATTCCATAATTACGCTGACGCGACGGTCCGATGTTGTTCCTCGCTCCTGCAGCAGCACACATCGCTGTGTGTGAAGTCGCAGGAGCGAGGAACATCTCCTACCTGCGTCACCGCGGCTCCCGTCGGCTATGCGGAAGGAAGAAGGTGGGTGGAATGTTTACATCCCGCTCATCTTCACCCCTCCGCTCCTATTGGCCGCCTGCCATGTGACGTCACAGTGACGCCACACGTCTCGCCCCCTTAATAAGGAGGTGGGTCGCCGGCCAGAGCGACGTCGCAGGTCAGGTGAGTCCATGTGAAGCTGCCGTAGCGATAATGTTCGCTACGGCAACTATCACAATGATATCGCAGCTGCGACGGGGGCGGGAACTATCGCGCTCGACATCGCAGCATCGGCTTGTGATGTCGCAGCGTGCAAAGTACCCCTTAGTGTTACACACAGCGAGATCGCTGATGAGGTCACTGGTGCGTCACAAAATCTGTGACTCAGGAGCGATTTCGCTAGCGATCTCGCTATGTGAGAAGTACCCCCTAGTCTCCAGGACTGGCACCATGAGCTGTTCCAGATGATGGGACACTGCAAAATAGGCAGCAAGAGAGAGAGAGAGAGATAAAGAGAGGGACAGAAAGAGGGAGAGAGATATATGTATCTGGAGAGAGAAATAGTTTAGAGCTGAGGGATAGGAGGATGAGAGTTATAGCTCTGAAACATAAGTGAAGAGTCAGAGAAAGAAGACTGTCCAGAGAGAGAATGAATAGCCTATACACTCCAGTGGCCTCATATTTAAACACAGGCTGGGGTATACATGCCTCCTGTATCTGATTGAAGATGGTTTCATATCTGATGGTCACTATGAAGTGTCTAGAGTTTGGTGCCTCTGTTAATTAAATCAGGCCACCTGCAGGCATCATCTCTTAAGCTGGTGTCACACACAGCGACAACGACAACGACGTCGCTGCTACGTCACCATTTTCTGTGACGTTGCAGCGACGTCCCGTCGCTGTCGCTGTGTGTGACATCCAGCAACGACCTGGCCCCTGCTGTGAGGTCGCCGGTCGTTGCTGAATGTCCAGCTTCATTTTTTGGTCGTCACTCTCCCGCTGTGACACACACATCGCTGTGTGTGACAGCGAGAGAGCGACGAAATGAAGCGAGCAGGAGCCGGCACTGGCAGCTGCGGTAAGCTGTAACCAGCGTAAACATCGGGTAACCAAGGGAAGACCTTTCCCTGGTTACCCGATGTTTACGCTGGTTACCAGCCTCCGCCGCTCTTGCTGCCAGTGCCGGCTCCTGCACTGTGACATGTGGCTGCAGTATGCATCGGGTAATTAACCCGATGTATACTGTAGCAAGGAGAGCAAGGAGCCAGCGCTAAGCAGTGCGCGCAGCTCCCTGCTCTCTGAACTGTGACATGTAGCTGCAGCACACATCGGGTTAATTAACCCGATGTGTACTGTAGGAGAGCAAGGAGCCAGCGCTAAGCGCGGCTCCCTGCTCTCTGCACATGTAGCACAGCGACGTTATGATCACTGCTTCTGCTGTGTTTGACAGCTAAGCAGCGATCATAACAGCGACTTACAAGGTCGCTGTTACGTCACCGAAAATGGTGACGTAACAGCGACGTCGTTGTCGCTGTCGTTTAGTGTGAACCCAGCTTTACTATACCTGATAGCCTGATCTTATCTAATGGGTACAGTTGTCTATTTGTGTGATACACCCTAGTTATCTATGGTAGCAAACAAAAGGTGAATCAGGTGACAAAAGCAGACTTGTAAGACATGTAAAGTTTGGGGAATGCATTACAGTATGTGATTGGACAATTTATACTTCACGGAGATATTTTGTGGGAACTCATATGAAATCTATCCCATCATCTAATATATAAAGCTGAATGTGTGTGTATATGTGTGTGTGTGGGGGGCTGTGTGCGTGTGTGTGTGTGTGTGTGTGTGTGTGTGTGCGTGTGTGTGTGTGCGTGTTGTGTGCGTGTGTGCGTGTGTGTGTGCGTGTGTGCGTGTGTGCGTGTGTGCGTGTGTGTGTGTATGTGTGTGTCTGTGTGTGTGTATGTGTGTGTCTGTGTGTGTGAGTATGTGTATTAGGTAACGTGGGTGGAAAGTTTGGAGATAATTGTGGGTTTGATTGTGTCATATATTTTTTATTATTATTGTTATTATTATTATTATTATGGTTGTGCTATTACTGTATTTTCATGGCTAGTGGAGTAATAAACTGTAGACTTGTGTTGTTTATAATAAATATTCTTTATTATTATTAGATGGTATCATCTTAGGTTAGTCGCAGTTCTTAAAATTATTAGTGACATTATATTGGACAACTATACTACCCTTTAACACTAGTTTATTATTTCTTAGTTTAATCACTAAAATAGGATATGCTTTACTGTAAATAAAAAGAACGTTGTGAAAGTCCTTTACCACTTGACTAATTGAAATCTGCCCATTAACAAATTTACTTTACAACATTTTACGCAACCAGGTCCCCAACGTGATCTGGTTAAAACCGTATTTCTACCAATGTCTCCTATGTGTTCTTGCCCTTTAAGCTGCCAGTCATCAATTAGAAAGCACTAAGACTTGGAAGTCTTTCTATAATAATTTTTCTTGTTGTTTCCTGTGAACCGCTGACTACTCCTGTTTACACATGTGTAAAAGAAGAAATAAATAAAGAACTATTGATGTAGAACAACTCCAATTCTCTCTTGGCGCATGAAAGCAACGACAAGCCTGTGTTATGTTTGCTGTTTGTGTTGACACACCGAGAAGTTTGAGGTTTTACCCAGGGCCCGAGCAAATAATAATAATGAGGAAAGGAATTATATTAGACAGTCAAATTTAAATGCAAATTGGTGCACCACAGAGGTTGGATGCAAATAAATTTAAATGAATATTAAACGGCTTCATAAATTGATATGCTAACATTCTGTGCAATGCAGAGTATCAAGAATAATTCCACACAAAGGCAAATCATGGATGCCGTATTGTTTAGTGATCCTATCTATAACAGAAAAAAACAGAGTAGAGACCAAGGCTATAAAAATCCTTTCAATTACAACTATATTTTGGGTTGACCCAGGTTTGATGTGTATGTGTATGTAATGTAGTTGTCAATAATTCTATACCCAAGAGGTGCAGCTAGGCTCTTGTTTAGCTGGAGGCAGAAATTCAGCCTACTTTCCTTATCCCTGTGCCTGAATACCCGGCCCAAGACAGAATACTCCAAGCACCTAAGGCATACATGACCAGGGTATCATGACCCCAGCTGTCAGTGTTTCCTGGAGCGTGGCCAGGGGGAGGGGCCCTCCTCCATGCCTCGTTCCCAGGATCAAGGTGCCTTTATCTTCTGGGCACTTCCATTAATTCGATGCCAGTTATAATTTCGCTCTGCAATGTGCCGCTGGTCCCTTGTGAGTTCTGATCCTGCCTTCCATCCTGTTTACATTCGTTCTCCCTGCTTTCCTTCCTGATTGTGTCTGCTCCCCCACCTCCTGGCCTGCCTGTGTACATTCTCCCTGCTCTCCGTCCTGACTGCCTCTGTTCCTCTCTGACTCCCAACCTCCCTCCTCTGTTGTCCCGTCCTCCTTTACTCCCTGCTCTCCCAGCTCCCGACTTCGGCTTGTCTATTTACTCTGGTTTCCGCGCTCCCTCTGGTCTTTGACGTTCTCTCTCGGTTCCTGACTTGGCTTTCCCTGGACTCTGTCTCTGTTTAACCCTTTGTACCTCATAGATGTGGCGCCCCTGAGTCTTCAGTTGCCACAGGGTACTGCACCTCACTTAAGGTGCAGTACTCATCCTGGGTCCAGAGGAGGTCAGTATCAGTTCCACAACACACAAGCTCATACATATAGTCTGGCTCCCTCCTCATTGGGGGCCGGGCTAGGACCGAGTCTTAAGGTAGTCACCAAACATGGGGGCTACCACCCACTAGTGACAGGGAACCGTGGAAGGAGAGGCCACCAGGGAGAGTTAGGAGTGGACGGGTTTTTTGATAGCTCCTGTGGGACAGAGGAGACAATACAGTCGCCAAGGGGAGAGCTTCATTGCTCCCTCAGGACCTGCACAGTGCAGGGTGCAGAGCCCCTAGGGTGGAACAAACTTTACGTTGTATCACCAGAATCTGCAGGACAGGGGGATTGTATGTCCCTCTGGCTGCCACCAGTTCCCAGAGCACAGTGGCATATAGGGTCCGGAGTCGTGATCAAAAGTCAGACCCCACCGCGGACCCACGTCACCTGCACATGGGACAGGAGCTAAAACTGCAAGAATTGGGGTCCCCAAGTAGCTTCAGGCCACGGAGATTCATCTTTAAAAGTGCAAAAAGGAAGGGCCCAGAGAGTGCCGGACTGGTTCTGACCTCTGATGGATCCGGGATCAGCTGGGGCCCATCACGGCAGAGACCGGTACCCTGAGGTAGCACTTGAACTGTGAGTAAAAAGACCTAGAACTGCAGCAGCTGACTCAGCCTCTTATTGCCGTCACCATCGCCCCGCGCTTTGGCACCAACGGACATGACTACTACCTCCATCATCCTCCTCATGGCTCGCTCCACCTATGGGGAGCAGAACTATCCTTGCTGCGACACCACCAGCCCCGAAGGACATTACTTGCAGTGGCGGCTAATCTCTGGCCGCTTACCACAGGTTGTGTCACGAGACAAACTACTACTCCCATCATCCTTCACCCCTTTTATTGTACACCTTGGGGCCATGAAGCTGGGCAGGGCCACCTATGACATCCCCCTGACCCGACATCACCGGCCCAGCGAGGAGTTTATTTATCCCCTTGCCCCGTGGGTGCTGCATAGACATCCTGGGTCTGACCCCGACTCATACAACCATCCACTTCTTCCACTGGGGGGGACTTGTGCCCTTTAGTGGAGGATTGCTGTCAGCACTATCCTGGTGCTCCTGCTCCCCCTGCTGGTTGTTAAGTCTAGTGCCATCTAGTGGGGAAATCCTACCTAGCACTCTCCTGGTGTTCCAGCTCCCCCTGCTGGTTCATTACACAGGGAAGACAAGAGAGCCAATAGAAGTGGAAAGGTTTCATTGCCACGCTGCTGTGCAATAAAGATAAATGCTGGATTTTCAATATGTGGCCTTATTCTGCGCATTTAGGAGTAACGTGATTCATCATTGAAATCCTGATGAAGGAGGTTACTCCAAAATGCATAGAATAAAGTCACATATTGAAGATCCAGCATTCATCTTTATTGCACAGCAGCACGGCAAACAACCCTTTACACTCCTACTGGCTATCATGAAGAATCCTTGATACTGGAGCCACAGCAGCTGTTTTTCCAAGATTTTTCTCAGTGGTTATGTCTGACACAACCCCCCCAGGTGAGCAAAACTTAAATTGAAGGTTCACCGTATCTCACAGATAAGACCCCATGTTGCACTTTTTGTTTCCTCTTATCCAGGGGATACAAGAGGCAGTTATAGGAACTAAGCCAAGGCTGAGAGTGAGGAGTACAACAGGTGCCAGTCAAATAATCTAAGCAGCAAGACAAGACTAATAATCACTTTGTTTCATCCGTTGGTCTTACTCAGTGGACATCCCTAACCACCCACACAGACAAGTTCTAATGTGGTGAGGCTGACAGGAATACCGACGGGCATGTTTAGCTGGCTGATATTCAACTACCGAACTGCTCTCTGATGCTCACCAAGCCTTGCCAACATGTGTAATGGGGAGTTCAAGCACTTGAATTGGAGCCTGATTTTCAGCCACTAAACATGCGGGGATTGCTTGCCAATCACAGTAATGCTGTAGCGCTCTCTTCTACTGGGATTACTGTAATTGGCAGGCGCAGTGAAAAAAAAAAATGATGTGCGGTCCCCTGCCTATTTGTGATAACCAGTGCAGGTAAAGTAGACTTGGGACTGGTATTATCAGGCTTGGAAGGTCCATGGTTATTGGGCTCTCCCCAGCCTAAAAATAGCATCCTGCTGCCACCCCACAATTGGTACATCCATTTGATGCGCCTATTGGGGCGCTTTACCCATATCATCCAGATTTTCCTGGTGTGGTGGCAATCAGGGAAATATATGGAGTTGATGTCAGCTGTGATTTGTCAAAATCACACAGTGTATATGTGTCACCCAGGGTTATGGGGTACTTGGTTCCGGGCGGTATATAACTGGAGAATGTCACTTTGGTGGCCGTTGCCCGATCCCATGCTCTGGGTCCTTTTTGAAAAGGGGGATATTTAAGGGGGATTAGAATACTGTTCACACGTGATGCCACATGTGGATGGAGCCGCTGCTGCACAATGTCCACTACTAGGGCTAGTGTTCATGGCAGCCTGGATGGTAGGCCCTCCGCAAGCAGGGCCGGGCCCCAGAGGGTAGGTGATGTGACGGGTGTCGGAAGAAGGTAATCCACACAAGGGGTTCAGTGCAACTGGTTCTTTACTCGCTTTCTAGTGGTAACTGGGCACCCGAGGCCGGCTGGTTTCACCTTCAGGTCCCCTTAGTCCCAGTGCCAGTTTAGTAATGTGATACATTCTTCCCCTGCACCTGTCTCTGGATGATGGGTCCCTGTGGTGTAGAGCAGCTGGGGGACCCCGTCTGGTGGTCTTCCACTGCAGTCTGTATGATGGTAGCGTGAACCCTGTGGGGTCAGAGTCTCTGGTCCTGTCCCTGGTTCTCCCTTTGCTACTGAGTCCCAGACTTCAAGGTCAGCAAGGTCCTTGATGGTTCCCTTACTGTTTAGGTGTTATCAGGCCTGCCTGGAGCTTCTGTCTGACCTAGGGTCCTGTACCCCGTTGGGGCATAGTTCCGGGAGCACTCCACCGTACTCCACCGGCAACTAACCACCTGGGCCCTCAGGTTACTGTTCACTCCTGGTCAGTGCGTCTGCTCACTATCAGAGTCAAACTCTTTCTCTCACCCCTCACTCTTTACTCTTTGACTGACTACTGTCTTACTGTCTTTCTCTCTGTCTCCTCTCCTTCTGACTGACTCCTGTCCACAGTCTGCCCCTCCCACCTGGTCAACTAGTGGACTGGACTGTCTCCACCTCTAGGCGGCCATCCATTGGTTCAACCCTAGCCTTGTATCACTCTATGGGGGATTGTTGGGGAAAACTGGGATTTTCTGGAGTGTTTGGTGTTACCGGCACTGGTATTCCAGGTCCCTAGGGGGAAGGCCCTGCATCCCGGTGAGGGATGTAGTACCTTGTAGCTCCCTGATGGCTTCAGGGGCGCTACATATAATGTAGGATGTGATAGTGTGAGGTAAAATGTGTAATGCATAGCAGGGTTGATAATGTAATGTGTAAAGTGTAGAATGTTTTGTAAGGAAGTCTGCCCAGCAATAGACTGCAGGCGCAGTGATCGTTAAGTGTTGGGACTAGCGTACCCTGGGAAGGGTATGCTGATAGAGTGGGTTCAGTCTAGTAAGAGTTAGTAAATGCCTAGTAAGCGGATGTGACAGACGTATAGTTGGACAGTTGTGAAGGTTGCATGCAGTGGGTGGTTTGTGGCATCAGGAGTGGATAGAGACAAGATGTAAGTGTGACGCCCCAGGGACATCGATCCAGCTTCAGGGATGCCACAGGGTCTTCTTTTAATATGGCAAACAGGTATGTCAGATTTTTGTATGTGTCGTGACGCCACTCATGGCTTGCAATCAGGGATATGGACCACCACTGCAGGTTTTATGAGCGTCTGGGGCTGATGGGGTCTGCAGTCAGATGGTGTTGCCTCCCGTGAGTGAGGCAGGCCCCAGGGGCTTAGGTGTGTAGAATAACGGGTCCCAGAATAACTCAGGCAGAGTCCAAAAGTCATTTAACTCATTTTTTACTCACTTTAGTTGTTGTTGTGAGCTGACCCGGGTGATGCTGCAATAAACCAGGTAGGACCAGGGCTCCTTCAGGCAAGTCTGACGGTAACATGTTAGCTCGACTTCCTAGCACTTCTCTGTTCGGATAACCCCCTGACTGGAAGTACCATGGGGGTCTATCCAGGGAGTCGCTACTGCCTTTTCTCCCCTTTTTGGACCATTTGCCGGCAGCGTGGACCAGGTGAGATGGCTTCTGGCTCTGTCTCCTTATGGGTCCCTGCGTTGCTGCTGAGGCTCGGACACTGTTAGGTTGGTAAGGTACTTGTAGTTCCCCTGACCGGCAGGTTTAGCAGATAGTTACACTAGAGTCTACTCTAGGGACCTGTTCCTCGTACGTGCCTAGTCACCCCGGACACTTCTCTCTGACTGACTGAGTGAATCGGTAACTGTTCTCTCCCGCCAACTGTCACTACACCGCACAGGGTCTGACTAGTGTGAGTGTACTACCTCGGGGCTCGGCCGGCTGCCGAGCCGCTCGGATCCGTACTCGTCGGTGGGTGGCTCGAGCTCCTCCCGGACCCAGGGGTCACGTCGCTCTGGAGGGATGCTGGGGCTACGTGAGGGGTGGTGTTCGGTGTGGAAGTTCACGGCCGGGGGCAGCGGTTGTTTGGGGGTTAATTTGTGACGCCACCCATGGGTTGTGGTGAGTGAGTGGGCACCACCGCTGCCGTTGACTAGGCTCCCAGGGACGGTGTTGTGCAGCTTGGTGTTGATCCCCTCCGTGGTCAGGAGTTGGTGGCCCCGGGGGCCCGATTGGGGGCTAGTGGTGCGGGCGGGATGGTGCGGAGCAATGCGCTGCCCGAGGGCACTGTTGTACTCACTATTATAAATACACTGGAGTCTCTGGTAAACCAAAATGATGGTGGTTGGTGCCCGGAGCTGGCTGCTCTTTGCCCCCTCAGGTTGGTGGTCCCCGCCTTTCTCCTGCAGAGTCTTCGTCAAAAGGGAGACCCCGGTGAGAGTAGATCGGATGGTGCCGCTTCTAAGTAGATACCCGGATCAGGTGACGGCGGAATTGTTGCGTGAAGGTTTTAGTTCTGGTTTTACAATACCGTCAGTGGTTAAGCCTTGTGAGATTCGTTTGAAAAATTTGCGGTCGACTCGCTTACATAGAGAGATAGTTTCAGATAAATTGCGGAAGGAGGTGGACTTGGGTCGGATGGCAGGACCTTTTGATGCTCCCCCATTGCCTGACATGGTGGTGTCCCCGTTTGGGCTGGTGCCAAAAAAGGAACCTAACAATTTTCGGCTGGTCCACCACTTGTCATATCCTACTGGCAGGTCGGTGAACGACGGTATTGATCCTGAGCTGGTTTCAGTATCGTATGTTCATTTTGATAAGGCGGTGGAATGGCTGAGGAAGTTGGGTTGTGGTTCACTTTTGGCGAAAACGGACGTGGAGGCCGCCTTCCGTCTGTTACCAGTGCACCAGGATAGTTTTCACGTTTTGGGGTGTTGGTGGGAGAACAAGTTTTACGTGGATTGTTGTTTGCCTATGGGATGTTCAATTTCGTGCTCTTATTTTGAGAAGTTCAGTTGTTTTTTGGAGTGGGTAATTAAGGAAGAGGCGGGCTTGGATGATTTTTTGTGTATGGGGCCTGCTGGATCTCCGCAGTGTTCCCTTTTGCTTCGGATTGTTGAGCAGGTTGCTCGCCGCTTTGGCGTTCCGTTGGCCACTGAGAAGACGGAGGGTCCGGTAACGGTTTTGAAGTTTTTGGGAATTGAGTTAGACACAGTTGCTATGGAGTGCCGGTTGCCGGAGGACAAGTTAACGGATTTGAGGTATTGTGTGCAAAGGGCCCTGGAAGCCAAGAAGATTCGTTTACGGGATTTGCAGTCCCTCCTGGGAAAGTTGAATTTTGCTTGTAGGATTTTGCCTATGGGCAGGGTTTTTTCCCGTCGTTTGGCCCAAGCCACTGCCGGAGTGTCGCACCCTTTACACTTCATACGTTTGAAGGTGGAGCATAAGGCGGACCTGAGAGTGTGGTCCCGGTTTTTGCAATTGTATAATGGACGGTCATTGTGGCTTCGGGAAGTGGTGTCAAGTGATGAGTTGGTCCTTTATACGGATGTAGCGGGGTCCAGCGGCTTTGGGGCATATTTTGGGGGGAGATGGTGTGTCGGCAAGTGGCCTGAATCTTGGCGGATTTCAGGTTTGACCAGGAATCTGGCTTTGTTGGAACTTTTTCCAATTGTTGTGGCTTTGGGGACAGGAGCTTAGAGATAGAAAGGTGCGCTTTATGTGTGACAATCTGGGGGTTGTTCAGTGTGTCAACAAGCTGATCGCCGATTCCCCTCCAGTGGTGGATCTTTTGAGGCATATGGTGTTGCAATGTCTGGAGCTTAATTTGTTTATTTGGGCTGTGCATGTGCCGGGGGTTTTGAATTCCGTGGCTGGCGCTTTATCTCGCTTCCAGTGGGACCGTTTTCGAGTGCTGGCGCTGGATGCGGAGCAGCAGGAGACCGTGTGGCCCATCTGGTTGTGGGACCTGGTTTGCGGCCAGCCTGGGACTTAATCCAGAAGTCGGTGGCGCCCAGTACGTGGCGAAGCTATACTTCAGCGTAGGATCATTGGCTTGAGTTGGTTAATAAGGTTGGGGGTGAAGTGCCTGAGGGTCACAGGTTTTTTTTAGTTTTGTTCATGATGGGGAGAGCACGGGAAGATGGGTTGTCATGGTCGGCGGTTGCTGGCAGGTTGGCTGGTATGGCTTTCTTTTTTAAGTTGCTGGGTTGGAGGGATGTCACTAAGGATTTCATGGTGCGCCAGGTGTTGAAGGGCTACCGTAAGACGAGGGCGAGTCAGGACCTTAGGCGCCCGGTTTCTTTTGAACTGCAGGGTAATTTACTTTCCGTATTGCCTCGGGTGTGTTTTTCGGAGTATGATTGTCGTTTGTTTGGGACCGCTTTTGTCTTGGCTTTCTTTGGTGCTTTTAGAGTCAGTGAACTGGTGAGTAGGAGCACAAAGAGTCATGAAGGATTGTTGTTGGAGGATGTGGAATGTGGGGTGGATGCGGTACGGTGTTGCTTGAGACGTTCAAAGACCAATCAGCTGGGTAAAGGTCGCGTGGTGGGACTGTGGGGTGTACCTGGTTTAGTGGAGTGCCCTGTCAGACAGGTGTCGTCATTTTTGGAGGTAAGGGGAACCCGCCCGGGGTCTTTTTTGTCTCATCAAGACGGGTCAGCCTTATCCAGTTACCAGTTCGTCTGCATCTTTCGGAGGTGCCTGCAGTGTTGCGGTCTCAACGAGGCAGAGTTCGCGTCTCATTCATTTCGGATTGGGGCGGTGACTCAGGCGGCTCGTTGGGGCCTGGGCGCGCAGGCTGTCCGTAAGATTGAATGCTGGGACTCGGCTAGGTAACGATCTTACGTGCAGCCGGCCTTGTTGTAAAATGTTTCGGGTGGGTTAAGTTGGGGCGGTATTTTGCTTGGTCTTCATTGCCCTTTCTTCTCCATGTTCCCCCCTCCCGCCCTCCCGTGTTGTCACCTTTTGTCTCATAGGTGTACCATTGTTAGTGTGGGTGCTAGGTCACTAATATGTGTACTGGGGCGCTTTTTGTGCGGGCGTAAGACCGGATGGCCGTCAGTAGGGGTTCCCAGAGAGAAGGCGACGGTGCAGTGGATTGGTGTCAGGGGCATGCTGTGGAGCGAAGTTCTTCCTACCTGCTGCCATCACTCAGAGCTGGACAGACCACCGGACGTGGTAGTGGTACACGCGGGTGGGAATGACTTGAGTCTTCGGGCGTCCAGGGACCTGATCCAGGATATAAAATGCGACTGCCTGCGGCTCTTGTCATCCCACCCGGGTCTAGTGATCGTGTGGTCCGATATTGTTGCACGGTGGATTTGGCGGCGAGCCAGATCGGTGGAGGCGGTTAATAGAGCGCGAAATAAAGTAAATCGCGAGGTTGGGCGTTTTCTTTCCCGGGTAAGGGGTGTCTCGGTTCGGCACCCGGAGTTGGAATCGTCATCCGCTGACTTGTTGCGTCGGGACGGTGTCCATTTGAATTTGGTCGGGAGCGATATGTGGTCCCTGGGGCTTATGGAAGGGGTAGAGAAGGCTTTGGTGTTGTGGGAGGACTCACGCGCACAAGGGGTCATGCACACTCGCGGTGGCGGAAAGGAGGGGTGTCTGAAGGTGGGGGTTTGCACAGTGGAGAGGACGGAACCCAGTGCAGGAGCGGGTTACCTCTAATGGTGCAAGTGTTTGGTGAGACGGGTCCTTGCTTGTTGAGTCTCAGCGGGACATGGTGTGGGCAACATCTGGCCAGGGCTCTCGAGTCGGTGTGGTGCGGCTGAGGGCAGGAGGTGGGCCGATGTTGCAATGAACAATTTGTTGTCAACCTTCAGGTACCCCCCCTCCTTTTTCGGGTTCTTCAATAAAGATTTGAAATGTCATATTGTTTATGTTTTGTTATTAATAAATGGGGCTGCTGTGGCCGTTATATCCAATGTCACGCAGTGTCTGTCTTTGTTTTAAATAAGAGACTTAGAGGGTAGGGGATGTTGGGCTAATTGTACGGCCTTCAGTCAGACATTCCGGAGTCAAGGAATAGCCCGGACTGCTGCCCCAAAGGGGCTCAAGGGAGGGCAGCATGACTAGGATGGATGCCAGGCCATAGGGTCAGTAAAGGGTTAAGTGTGAGGCTTAGTTTGAGTGGGAAATCTAAGGGGCAGTTAGGACTAGGGATCAGTTTGATTGGCCAGGGGGTGGTCTTAGAGGGGGTTGTATAAAGGTCAGGCAAGGGGTGAGGGAGGGCATTCCTACCTGGACGGCGTCCTGAATCGTTTCCCGCCCGCCTGCCCTGATGGTAGATTCAACGTCGGCGTAGAAGAAGAGGAAGATCACGATTTGTCGCAGTGGCGGAAAGGAGGGGGGTGTCTGAAGGTGGGGGTTTGCACAGAGGAGAGGACGGAACCCAATGCAGGAGCGGGTTACAACTAATGGTGCAAGTGTTTGGTGAGTCGGGTCCTTGCTGGGTTGAGTCTCAGCGGGACATGGTGTGGGCAACATCTGGCCAGGGCTCTCGAGTCGGTGTGGTGCAGCTGAGGGCAGGAGGTGGGTCGATGTTGCAATGAACAATTTGTTGTCAACCTTCAAGTACCCCCCCCCTCCTTTTTCGGGTTCTTCAATGAAGATTTGAAATGTCATATTGTTCATGTTTTGTTATTAATAAATGGGGCTGCTGTGGCCATTATATCCAATGTCACGCAGTGTCTGTCTTTGTTTTAAATAAGAGCCTTAGTGGGTAGGGGATGTTGGGTTAATTGTAAGGCCAGAATATAAAATTGTAAGGTCAGACATTTCGGAGTCATGATGGTATTGTGCATGTTATACATGACTTTTATTGAAAAGTGTCCACTTACATACTTAGTACAGAGGAGGAAGTTATTCAGAGATTCTTATGAGGATCAGTCCTTCAAATATAACAATCAAAAACATTTCTTGATTTCCCACTATAATAGATGAATAATGTTTTTTGTGGAGGAACTATCCTGGGCAAGTTTATAGAAAACATAGGAGTACGACAACACTTTTTTAATTGATTGGCTGCTGAGACTGCAAAGTTTCTTTCAGTGTTTGATTATTAAGACCAACATAATAGCTATGCTAATATTACACTTTCTAATAGTCAAGTAGAATTGTTCCATAATGAAATTTTAAAAAGGACGTTACCCCTCCTGAAACTTTGTTTTAGTAAAAAATAGCATTCATTGCTGTAGAACCTTTTCCTAGAACTGTGCCTTATGTTGTTTTTCCTTTGATAGTATTCTTTCATGATTATATTGTAACGGCAACTGCGTTTTACCATTTCTCTTGTCAAAGGAATGAGTTCCTACTCGTGCTAGTAACTTAGCAATTTATTCATCAATGTCTAGTAACATGGGAAGAATACAACACAAATATCTCCTTACTTGATATAGAAATCCAGTATTTGCCAAAATAGAAAAAATTGGTGACAAAAAGTGATGAAACGTTTTCTTTAACCTTTTAATTACCAAGCCTTAAACGGGTTGTCAGAGGTGTAGCTAGGTTTTCCAGCACCTAGGTCAAGAATTCAGTTTGCCCTCCACCCGCCACCCCAAACTGTCTGAGTAATCATCATGTGACTAATCATTCACATGTGATTTGCACACTTAGGCCTCGGTTCCACTTGTGTTTTGCACAGAGTGCAGTCTGATAAAACATCAGATTGCAATCGCACAAGTGCAAAATTATGGCGCAGTGTCCATCTGTGATTGATTTTTCCTGCCATATCAGTATGAGAAATGATTCGCAGCATGACGTGTTTGGCAGCGAGTCTCGGCTCACATGCACCCATACACATCTATGGGTGTGTGAAACATCGCACTGCACTCGTATGTCGTCCGACCACACTGCGATATATGGCGAGACAGGCCGCAGGGGAGAGGGAAAAAGTGCTTCCTCACTCTTCTCCGCAGCTGTGATCCGATCACAAAACTGAATCACAGTCACATGACCCTCAGGTAACACTAGCAACAGAGGGTCATTAGCATATCACTTCCAATGCTCTCGCACATGGAACTGAGGCCTTACAGTCACATACTGATGAGTTGCTTTTTCTAAGGTTTTCAATGCTCAGTGAAAAACTGAGTGAAGCAATAAGAAAAGTCAGTTGTCACATGACCGTAAGTATGAAAATAGCATATGGGTGGAGTGGCCATGTAATGACTCCTGGAAGCAGCAAGCATAGCTGAATCCTGACAGTGAGTATATTACATGATGTTAGGACTGGCATGCTACTGTGCTTAATGTTCTAATTAAAGGGGTTTTCCAGGTTTGAGATGAAAGTCTGCAGTCACTCTAGGATACTGCAGGATTATGAGTTTTCACAGTGCATGCTCTGCACACTTTTAGGATTCTCCCTTGCCAGTGGCAAGTGTTGACAGTCATTTGAGCACAAGTATGCAATTCGGATACTTCTGGCCTCATTACAACTAGAAATATCCATCCTCACTTAATTCATTTTTATTGAGGCAGTACATGGCTAGTCGGCACGAGACAGTACTCATCACCAGAGAATGCTGACAGCATACTATGTGTACACTGTGAGAATTCTGCTGTATATAGAGTGACTGCAGACTCATCACAAACTTGGACAACCTTTTTAGTGCTTCTAACATAAATAAAAAACATATTTACTCTTAACTTGTCAGACAGCACAACATTTTTTTAACATAGCAATGAATCACATAATCTTGCTTGTTACATGTGTATAGGATTAGAACCAATAACAGCTCAAAAATACATCACTCTCATCACTACAGAAATCCACCACCAGAAACACCGGCTCTACCGAAATACATCACTTGAACACCCATCAGTCCAGAAACACCTTACCAGACCCACCACTAGTATGGAAATACTTCCCTAAAACCCACATCCGTACAGAAACACTTCACCAGAACCACCAGCAGTACAGAAATCATCCACATAACCCACATCATTACAGAAACACAGCATCAAAACCCTCATTAGTACAGAAATATATAACCAGAACCACCATCAGTACATGGTACATCAATTGTAAAGTCAGGTCAGACCCATGTACACTTGTATCACATGAACCTACAACTTCCACTACGTCCTTAACAATGGTAAGGAGATACTGGGAGTTGTTATTATCAGTCAACATCAGACTTTCGACTATACAGGAACCACAGTAATGATGAGAATGTCAGTTTCACAAATAAGCATTTAAATACAGGTACCTTATAGATGACTTTGTCTCTCATTGGAGTCGTTCTCTTACTTTTCTTTATCTTGTCCAGATGGCATGATGACTTTTCAAATGTACAGCTCTTCTCTATAGTCTTCCATCTACTTTGATCTTGTGCAGCACAGCCCGGCATGATACTCTGAAAAATAGCCGTGCCATTATAATGCTTCTGAATAAAAATATCTGCCCCATGATGTGGACCTCAATAAAAATTCTTCCTCATTGTGTTCCCTGCACAAAATTTGATGCACATGCTATCACTCTTATGGTACATGTCCTCCAAATTGCCCTCACCTTTCCATACTGGGCCTCCTCTTCACACTATCCTTTTACACTGTGTCCCACTATACCGCCCAGTCCATATACTGTGCCCACTCATCACACTCCCCCTCTCCGACATACTGTCCCCTCCTTGGTGTGGCCTAAACTGTCCCCACATGCTGCCCCCTTTCCATACTGCCCCACTTACCAAACACTACACATTCTTTATTCTGTGCCCATTCACATTTTTCTCATCCCAGACTGTCTCTTAACTACCTCTGCATCCATCCCACCTCACTTCTCATACTGTGTCTGAATACATTCCCCCCTCTCTCCCCACACTGTGTCTGCATACCTCCTTGCTCTCCATACGTTCCACACATTTCTCCCCCCTATATTGTGTTCTCATATTTTCTCCCTTCACTCCGTAAAATTCCCTCCCCCTCACTCCTCTTACTGAGTGCATTTACATTCCCCCCACCCACTCTGCCCATACTGTGTACTCAAGTTTATTCCCCCTTCCATTGCAGTGGACCATTTACCACACCAAACTTCTGCCACCTCTGAGGAGTGACATCAACAGTGTGATCAGCTATCCTGATCATGATACTGACATCACCCTGATCCAGAAGTGCCAGCGGTCAGGGCTTCAGTTGTACTTGTGTAGCACCCACGGCGAAGGGGTTAAATTACTTGTCGCCGGTCCTATGATGTCGGGACAGGGGAATATCATGGGTGGCCCTGCCCGGCTTCGTGGCCCTGAGGTGTACACCAAAAGGGGAATTGAAGGATGGGATGAGGATGTTTGGGATTGGAGATGTTGGGAGTAGTAGTTGTTTCATGATGCCACCTGAGGTATGCGGCCAGGGATTAGCCGCCGCTGCAGTCGCTATCCTCTGAGACGGATGGTGTCGCAGCCAGGATAGTTCAGCTCCTCGCAGGTGAAGCTAAACCCCAGGGAGGATGATGTAGGTAGTAGTGTCTGTGGGCACCGAAGCGCACGGTGAAGGCACCGGCAATGAAGGGCTGACACAGTAGTTGCGGTTCCAGGTCTTTTACTCACAGTTCAGTTGTCACCCTTGGAGTGCCGGTTTCTGCTGTGATGGGCCCCAGTCGATCCCGGGTACCTCAGAAGCCACCACTGGTGTTGTGGAGTGTGAGACCTTCCTTTTTTGTGCTTTCTGTGTGGATTCCCATGACCTGAAAGACTCCTGATTGGTGTTAAAGTTCCTGTCCCGTTCGCAGGCAGTGTGAATCAAACGTGGGCCTGACCGTGGTCCTGACTCTTTGTGCTGTTGTGCCCCGGGATCTTTGATGGCCAGAGAGAAATGAAATCCCTCTGTCCTTCAGAATCTGCAGAAGCTTCCACAGTTAGGACCGAGCAGACTGGAAGGAGCAGGAGACGACCAGTGGAGCTGTGGGACACAGGAGCAACAGGGTAGCTGGAGGTAGAGCTCAATAGTTCCCTTAGCACTTGCACAATTCAGGGTGCAGAGCCCTAGGGTGGCGTACACTACACGTTGCGCCACCCTAGGGCTTTGCACCCTGAACTGTGCCAGTGATATTATGAATCTGCAGAATGCCAGGGAAATTTGTAATAATATACTTACCACTGGTGAAGCAGAGTACCCCTCAACTTTTCAAGAACAGAAAAAGGGACAAACTATGCCCTTAACCACAAACTAGGCGTCATCAGCAGGGTGGTGGCAGTGAGGGACATTCAGCAGATAGCCGAGATTGGAAGGCACAGACACAAATCCGGAACTGTGTGGGCTGGGTGGGTTTTTTAGATTCCTTATGGAAGGCTTCTAGAGCGCAAAAAGCAACAAAACTGCACAGTTCAACAAAGTCTTTAATGAGCAATTTTCATGAAATCCCATCCACTTTGCGTCAACAGTTAAACACAGCAGAATTTTTGCCCAAAAGAGCAGTAGAAAAAACACAGCATTTATGCTACATGTGAACACGGTCTAAATGTCCAAGCAAAGTGGATGTGATATCCCAAAAACTCCTCCCACTGTGTGTCTAAAGATGCTGAAGAACTATGCGATTTTCATGCATATTTTTTCTAGAAAAAAAAACATGTAAAAAAAAATGGAGTATAATTTTTGCTTGTCGAAGCAAAGCTTTTCTGTACTATTAAAAAAGAAATAAAAATGTTGCTTCAAATCTGCACCAAAAACTCACCATAGAAATATGAAAATAAATAAAAGGGGAGAGGGGGAGGGAGAGAGGTGAGGTGGGGAAGGGAGGAGAGAGGTGAGGTGGGAGTGCGGGGAGAGAGGTGAGGGGGGAAGAGGGGAGGGGGAGGAGAAATGAGTGGGGGAGAGGGGGAAGGGGGTGGAGAGAGGGGAAGGGGGGAGAGGGGTGAAGAGAGACCAGGAGTGATTTTAAATGATTTAGATCGTTCTGCTGGACATGCCGAGTATGCGCAGTAGAACGTGACGGGATCCGTCAGCGGATTCTGCCGCTTAGTGCATTGCGGCGGAATCCGCCCCAATAGACAATCATTAGACACCTTAGCGGATTCTAACGGAATTCATCAAGGTGCGATATTTTAACAACCCAAAAAACACTACATGCAGCGTTCCCTCCGCCCAACGCTGTGTCAAATTAATGACGCAGCGTCGTCCAGCGGATGCAACTTCCATTACAGTGCGTTATTCAATACAAGTCTATGGAGAATAGCGCAGTGCGTTAACGGACTGCACTATTGTCGCGGGCGGAGGAGGGGACGCCGCGCTCTCCCACTGCTGCTCGGGTCCGCCTGCCGCTGCGGCCTGCTGCTGCCGCTGCTCGGTGGCTCGAGCGATGGGCCGGATCCCGGGGACTCTCGAGCGGCGCTCCTCGCCCGTGAGTGAAAGGGGGTTGTTTGGGTGTGGGGATTGGTTATTGTCCGTGACGCCACCCACGGTTGTGGTGATTTGTTGACACCACCGCTGCTCTGTATGGGGATCCCGGGAAGGATGGTATGGAGCAGCCAGTTGTTGTGTTGCCCCTCGGTGGGTAAAGGTTGGTGATCCCGGGGCCCAGTGATGAGTTGGGAGATGCAGGGCTTGGTGGGCGCAGGCACGCGGGGGCAGCGCTGTGCCTTGCGGCACTGTGGTACTCACTCAGCCTGAGACGTTGACATAGTTTTTCGGTAAACCACACGGCTGGAAAGACGGTTCCCACGGACAGCTGCACTTGCTCTCCCAGTAGGTGACGGTGATGTCCCTTTGTCCTGCACCTAATGTTTCCTTGTTGGTAGCGATGGGTTCCCACCGGTAACCCGCTCCCCGGCTTGGATATGGGCCGGAGGAGCCCTACTTTGCACGCAGGCGCTGGCCCTGAGAAACTGGTGCCCTGGCGGTGGCGGTGTCTCTCCTCAATGGTTGGACTGTTGCCTTCAGTCGGGACTTGGTTGTTTGGAGACAGACGTCCCCTTCACTGACGGATTTGGCAAATTATGGCGACTCCTAGCCTTGCCGGGGTCCGAGAGGCCCCTGCCCTGGTGCTGACTGTTCTTCGTATACTGCTCCAGACCGCCGGGCCACCAACCGTCCGCGGTCCTTCCAGCAACCTCTGAGCAGTCCCCCTCCAGACTGTCACCGTTGCTGACCTTGCTGACTCTGTCCTGCACACAGCTGGACTAACTTCAGGCCTTTCTGCTCTCACTTTTACTCCTTTTCTTCTTTGCTCCACTACTACTTCACTTTCACTTCACTTAGCTCTTCTACCACTCCACTGTTTACTCCTTCACTTCCCTCTCTTGACTCCTTAACTCCACTTGCTTCCTCTCACTTGACTCAAGCTCTTCCCTGAGCTGACTGCCTGGTTCCTCCTGCCTCCAGGGCTGTGTACTCCTCGGTGGGCGGAGCCAACCGACTGGCCCACCCCCTGGTGTGAACATCAGCCCCTGGAGGAAGGCAACAACGATTTCAGTAGCTTTGGTGTTCCTAACTGGGATGTAGGGTGTGGTGGTGTTATGACCTGTGACCCCTGGCTTGCCCAGGGCGTCACACTATTCTCCAGAGCGGTGGATTGCGCTGAACGCAAGTGTGAAAGCGCCCGAACACACACACACACACACCTGGATAGTTACCTGTCCCCAGCCATGCAGCCCCGACACAGACGTCCTCACTGCCATGGCCCCACTCGGCTCCACCCCCTTCGCACTTCGCCCCTCGCACATATTAGCCTGCAGGATGGGGGCACATGTCAGGATGGTGGCTGCACCACGATGGGGGCACATACCAGCATTAGGCCACATCACAGCATCAGCATATTTTTACTTAACTTTACACTGTTCATGGCCTTCTTTCATTACAAGCCATGGACATCATTAAACATTAGAATCATCTATTAAAACTGTTCCTTCTGTTGTTTGTCATTTTAAAACCAATAAACAATTATAAGAATACTAAATTAAACCTAACCCATCCAGTCCATTCATTACCTTATTATTCAATATGCTAACCTACATACACATTCTAGACTACCCAATACGTTAGAATCAGGCCACCTTCTAATTAATAATATTTATTTATAGAGCACCATTGATTCCATGGTGCTGTACATGAGGAGGTGTTACATACAGAATACATATACAAGTTACAAAAGACAGACTCGTACAGAGGGAAGAGGACCCTGCCCTTGCGGGCTTACATTCTATAGGATTTTGGGGAGGAGACAGTAGGAGGGGTGTTGGTGCAGCAGCAGTTCCGGCACAGTGGTGAGGCAGTGGGGTCATTGGAGATTATAGGCATTTCTGAACAGATGAGTTTTCAAGTTCCGTTTGAAGCTTGCAAGAGTAGCAGATAATATGACGTGTTGAGGCAGATAAATCCAGAAGACAGGGGATGCTCGGGAAGAGTGAATAGAAGTCAGGACAAATCCCTGACATGTCAGGAAAGTGGGACTTCACCCTCCAATCTGGACCTTCCCACTTAATTTGGATACTTAGGAGCTATGGGAGTAGTGAGCAATTTTCTAAAAGATGGGAGAAATGTACTTGATAATTGCAAGTTCTAACAGATGAAGTAAAGCATGTAGTAGAGTAGAAAGAGCAGTGTGGTGTGTAGGAAACAGGCAGAAGATTGGGCAGGAAGAAGATAAAAGCCGGTGACCGAAAACAGGTTGTGGCAGAGCAGTTCCTGGGTGTATTTATAGAAGTTAAAGAACAGCGCCTCCGTGGCAAGCAGGCAGACTGAAGTAGTGTGGTAGAGAGAAGGCCCTTAGTCTTCAGACAGCCACCGTCCCTGCTAGATTTGGGGTCTTTGGATGTAAACCCATTGTAGCTTATCGTCTCTGGGTCTGTGAAGTGCTTAAACCAGGAATAGAAAATTCTGGTGCTCCTGGTAGCTGGTGGGTCTCTGTTACAGCCATTATGGGAAGAGTTGTACTGTACTATGAAACAATGCTTGTAAAGAATATGTGCCTCTCCGCTGGAGAAGTATGTTGATATGTTAAAGATGTTTGTAGTAAAGTTCAAGTGTTTTACAGCTGGCCAGAATGTGTTTTTGATTTTTCTGGACAAAGACCCATAGCCTGTGTACTAGATCAGCAGCCCTCAGGTAACCACACCACACTGACTCCACCGCACATTCCAACCTGATATGGTTTTAAATTTAGGTTGTCCGTCCTGTCCGTGTAGTGTGTCGGGTGGGTTCATGACTACAACCCCTGGCCTCGGCTAACACCCGGACCGACCATACACTGCTTACTGAGAAGAGAGAACAGGAAGTAACACCATACATATGACTTCTGGGACATCGCTCATCTTTATAAGAAAATCACTCAGCGGCCTTCACCGGATGTAAGTATATTATCCACGGTATCACTATCACAAAGGTTTTTGCTTGGATTAAAGCATTTTCAATCTGATGAGAGCACAGACCAGTGAAATGATGATAAATAAAGCGGAAAGTGTGATTGAAAAATCTTTCAATAAAGTAGCAGTATGTTTCTGGCAGGAGTGCGCACTTTCACTCCTGAACACTGAACATGATATCTTCTCTGAGCAAGTATGTCCCTGCAGTCGAGTGATGTAGTACCGCTAGGTATGTCGGGAAATATCTTTTCTCATAGTACTAAAAGACCTTTCCCTAATGATTTTTTAATTATTTAGATTTAGATTTTTTTAACTTAAAATATATTAAAATTAAAATGTTGGTTATAATTTCTTGTGACATGCACTCTTTAAGGGATTCTCATTTGCTCTTTTTGTATAATAATGATATTTAACCAGTCACTCTTTAGAGAACTAATAAACATTCTAATACCTGAATTACCATTTTTTGGCGTCTTCTAAATTCTAACAGCAATTATCAGCAATAGACAAAAATGTCAATCAAACATCTGGCTGAGGTGTTCTTTTTGATCGCTGCATTTTATTTATATTTCTTGTCTGTCTCCCCTGCTGATCATATTTCTTTATAAAACAGAGACAAACTTGAAAAAAGTACCTTCCGGGTTAGTAAAGATTGAGCTAGCTGCACCTTTACAGCATAGTTATATGACCTTGTTGTATTATTTTTAATAGGTATACCTCACTTAAACTCTTTATATTGTTTTAATCATAATCAAATCCTAAAAATTATTCATGAATAATGTATTCAAATGATCATAACAAAGACATTTTTCTTGCTCTCACAAGCAATATAGACATTTTAATGTAAATTTTGAGAAAATAAAATATAGCAAAGATGTAATACAAATCATGCTGAAAAGTTATTTGTTGAAATATAAAATATTTTGGACACTTTTTTAATTTACCTGACAGCTGGGCTCTTGCAGCATTGGTCAGGATCAAAAATATTCTCAATACTGTCTGTTTAACCCTACAGAGGGCTTACAGAAGGTTGTTGAAAGGCATGATACACAGAAGTATTTAATCTACTATATAAGCAAGTTTATACTAGTTCAAGTCCCCAAATGGGAATAAATATATATAACAATGTTATCAATCTGTTTAGAAAGTTTCTATTAAAAATGCTTTATCATACAAAAAATATACAAAAGAAATAGTGATGGGTGGGCTCGCAGATAACCGGGACCGGCGGACCTAACTGGATTTAACTAAAAAAACAAAACGGTTCTGGCCCTGGATTAGTCCCAGTTATCGGGCAGGATGCCGATCCCCATATATGTCTATAGGGACCAGAATCCAGAGATTAAAAATGGTGGTAGAAGGGATATGGGGATAGGAGCAAGCACTTCATACTTACCGAGTCTCCGGCGCAGCTTTAACTGCTCCCGTGGCCTCTCATTCACTTCCGGGGACACTCATTTACCTTGATGCATATTCACTGCTTTCCCCACCCACTGGCCTCTGTGATTGGTTGCAGTCAGACGTGTCCCCACCCTGAGTGTCAGCTGACTGCTTCCAATCACAGAGGCTATGTGCATTTATCGTGATATAAAAATAAATAAATAAAATTGCCCTAGGGTCCCCTCATATTTTGATACCCAGCACAGATAAAACATATGGCTACAGGCTGCAGCCCCCAGCTGTGCGCTTATCTTGGCGGTGTATCAAAATAGGAAGAACCGCATGCGGCTTTTTTAAATTTAAATAAGTTTAAATAACAGCAAGTGGTCCCTCCCAATTTTGATAACCAGCCATGCTAAAGCCCGACAGCTGGGGGTTGGTATTTTCAGGCTGAGGAGACCCATGGTTAGTGAGCCCTCCCCACCCTAAAAATAGCAGTCTGCAGCCACCCAGAATTGTCCCATCCATTAAATGTGACAATCCCAGCACTTTACCTGGCTCTTCCCGATTGCCCTTTTACGGTGGCAATCGGGGTAATAAGGGATTAATCACAGCTTGCAGCTACCACTATACCCTAGATTAGTAATGGGAGGTGTCTATGAGATAAACATCAACAACGAAAAAATCCTTTATTTGAAATAGAATACAATAAACTCCTTCTTTCACCACTTTATTAACCCCCAAAACACCCCTGCAGGTTCTACGTAATCCACACGAGATCCCATGATGATTCCAGTACTGCTACATCTGAATTCACAGCGAGCTCCATAGAACATGACTGCCTACTATGTGCTTCAGGCAGAGATTGAGTGAGCTGCGATCAACAATGACATCACTCAGATAATTTGCGGGCACAGCTGGAGGCTCCCAGGGCCCTCCACCTGTGTCTGCGAGTAACCTGACATCAGGTGACCTCAGTAAAGTCAGTGACCTCACCTGTGGTTTTGTGGAAATAAATATTCCACTTCAATTCACTTCTTTCACTTTACTCTACTTGCATGAAGGCAAAGGAAGTTAATTTTGACCTGAGTTTAGTATCATTACTGCCAGGACAACTGTTGCCAGTGGTGGTGCTTTAGCTGCTGCTTGTGGTTCCCATGTTCTTAGTCATGGGTTCTGGTTGTTTTTACAATACCCCATCTATTGGCATTTTGTATTTTACTATACAGTTTTTTTTTACTACACTTTAATTAACTTTTAACAATCTTTTTAACGTTGCTTATTCAACCATTGCTAAATAGGACAAAATATAAAATGCCAGGTAGGTACATGTACTGAAAACAAAATGTGTCAACTGGTCGCACTATAGCTGGGGTCAGTATCCTTGTAGCAAAACAGCTGTGCATAAATAGATATGCTAATTGAAATGTCTACACTTTTTTTCTTCCGTTTTTCAACAAAATTCAATAGCCTTTACAAAAATGACAAAACAAAAAATGCTTGGTAGGTGCGCATCAGTAAAGCCAGCACCTACAATTTGTACTTGTGTGGCATTTATGAATGAACAATTTATTTATTTTCAGATGTGTAACTAAAAAAATGGTTTGCTACACACTCTTTATGAGGTAGACAATCAGTTAAATGTCAGGTTTTTTGGAAATTTTCTTTTGTATTTTTTAAAAAACAATAATTTGTTCTTTAATACAAATGATTGCACAAGAAATGCAATGACCCTTGTGATAAGTAAGCACACCATTTATGCTGATTTTAGATGGGTGCTAACATAAATTACCCCAAAAACTTTACACTTTAATAGATATGCTTAAAATTGTCCAATTTTAATGTATATATATTAAAGTCTTAAGTTTATAGGGTAATCTATATCAACAGCTACAGTTAGGTCCAAAAATATTTGGACAGTGACACAAGTTTTGTTATTTTAGCTGTTTACAAAAACATGTTCAGAAATACAATTATATATATAATATGGGCTGAAAGTGCACACTCCCAGCTGCAATATGAGAGTTTTCACATCCAAATCGGAGAAAGGGTTTAGGAATCATAGCTCTGTAATGCATAGCCTCCTCTTTTTCAAGGGACCAAAAGTAATTGGACAAGGGACTCTAAGGGCTGCAATTAACTCTGAAGGCGTCTCCCTCGTTAACCTGTAATCAATGAAGTAGTTAAAAGGTCTGGGGTTGATTACAGGTGTGTGGTTTTGCATTTGGAAGCTGTTGCTGTGACCAGACAACATGCGGTCTAAGGAACTCTCAATTGAGGTGAAGCAGAACATCCTGAGGCTGAAAAAAAAGAAAAATCCATCATAGAGATAGCAGACATGCTTGGAGTAGCAAAATCAACAGTCGGGTACATTCTGAGAAAAAAGGAATTGACTGGTGAGCTTGGGAACTCAAAAAGGCCTGGGCGTCCACGGATGACAACAGTGGTGGATGATCGCCGCATACTTTCTTTGGTGAAGAAGAACCCGTTCACAACATCAACTGAAGTCCAGAACACTCTCAGTGAAGTAGGTGTATCTGTCTCTAAGTCAACAGTAAAGAGAAGACTCTATGAAAGTAAATACAAAGGGTTCACATCTAGATGCAAACCATTCATCAATTCCAAAAATAGACAGGCCAGAGTTAAATTTGCTGAAAAACACCTCATGAAGCCAGCTCAGTTCTGGAAAAGTATTCTATGGACAGATGAGACAAAGATCAACCTGTACCAGAATGATGGGAAGAAAAAAGTTTGGAGAAGAAAGGGAACGGCACATGATCCAAGGCACACCACATCCTCTGTAAAACATGGCGGAGGCAATGTGATGGCATGGGCATGCATGGCTTTCAATGGCACTGGGTCACTTGTGTTTATTAATGACATAACAGCAGACAAGAGTAGCCGGATGAATTCTGAAGTGTACCGGGATATACTTTCAGCCCAGATTCAGCCAAATGCTGCAAAGTTGATCGGACAGCGCTTCATAGTACAGATGGACAATGACCCCAAGCATACAGCCAAAGCTACCCAGGAGTTCATGAGTGCAAAAAAGTGGAACATTCTGCAATGGCCAAGTCAATCACCAGATCTTAACCCAATTGAGAATGCATTTCACTTGCTCACATCCAGACTTAAGACGGAAAGACCCACAAACAAGCAAGACCTGAAGGCTGTGGCTGTAAAGGCCTGGCAAAGCATTAAGAAGGAGGAAACCCGGCGTTTGGTGATGTCCATGGGTTCCAGACTTAAGGCAGTGATTGCCTCCAAAGGATTCGCAACAAAATATTGAAAATAAAAATATTTTGTTTGGGTTTGGTTTATTTGTCCAATTACTTTTGACCTCCTAAAATGTGGAGTGTTTGTAAAGAAATGTGTACAATTCCTACAATTTCTATCAGATATTTTTGTTCAAACCTTCAAATTAAACGTTACAATCTGCACTTGAATTCTGTTGTAGAGGTTTCATTTCAAATCCAATGTGGTGGCATGCAGAGCCCAACTCGCGAAAATTGTGTCACTGTCCAAATATTTCTGGACCTAACTGTATGTATATACCCTTGCCTCCTTTTCATATGATTGTGTACATTTGATTTCAGATGGATTTTCTTTTTTGCATTTTTCAGATAGAAAAATACAATTTAAGTTCCTAGAAGGCTTGAAAAATGGAATCCGGCTAGTTCCAAAAATTGGCACCCTTCGGATTAGGGGCCGTAAGAAGAGCTACCACTTGATAGTAATTTTTAATGAGCTGGGGGTAATAATTTGCAATGGAAAGGAATCTTTGGAGAGTTTTGACACCAATGGGTTGTGGCTAAAGATGAGCGGATCCATGGATGTTCAAGTGCACAAAGGCTACAATGTGTGTCAATCAGTGATGTTTCGGTCCTTCCCTTGACCTTTTTCAAACTCACACTATAAAGATACATCAGAAAATACAAAATGAATATTCTCTCAAAAGGTACATGCATATTAAAGAAAAAATCATACATATTACTTATGGAAACATATACAGAAACATTTTTAAACAGAAAATGGACACAGTTGGAGCATGGCCATGTCTCCAGCAGCCGCAAATTCCCATAATGAAGTCTGTAATAACTGGGTGAAAGAGGACATCTGTTTTTTTAGTTTAAGTAAAGGTTTTTATGTGTTTGTGTTTATTTCTTTTGACTTACAAGGTTATTATTGGGAGTGTTTCATAGACACCTATTCATTACTAACCCAGGGTTTGATGGCAGCTATGATTTTCAACAAATATCAACCCCATATATTTGGCTGCAGTCATAGATGTGTGCTCGCACAAGGATCGCATTGCTCGGACCAGCCAGCAGCTCTCATGAAAGGAGCGGGTCAGCTGCATAGAAATACATAAAGCTGACCTACTTTTGTCTGGAGAGTAGCTGGCTGATTCAGGCAATGCGATCCTCGAGCTAGTCATATGCAAGTGTGACTCTAGCCTTACCCCGATTGCCAGCACACCAGGGCAATCAGGAAGACCTGGGTAAAGAGCCAGAATTGGTGCATCTAATGTGATGCACCAATTCTGGGGTGACTGCGAACTGATATGTTTTGGCCGGAATTTGCGAATTACCATGGTAAGGGTGGTATTTTTGTATTTTATTGAAAATAAAATGTTTTCGATGTTTTTGTTTATTTCCTTTAACTTACAGGATTAGTAATGGGGGCCTCATAGACCCTCCCCATTACAAATCTAGGACTTAATGGCCACTGTAAGCTGTCATTACACTCCCTTATATTACCTTGATTGTCACTGCACCAGAGCAACTGGGATGAGCTGAATAAAGTGCATGTAATGATACAACAATTCTGGGCAATTGCAGGCTGCTATTTTTGGGCTGGGGACAAATAACTATGGGCCTCCCCAGACTGAGAATACCAGCCTCCAGCTGTCAGCTTTAACATGGCTGGATATCAAAATTTGGGGGGGGGGGGAAATTGCATGCCATTTTTTAAATTATTTTTTAAGTAGTTATAAAAAAGCTGCATAGGATACCTCTTATTTTTATACACAGCCAAGATAAGCACACAACTGAGGGCTGCAACCTGTAGCCGTATGCTTTATCTGTGCTGGTAACACAATATGAGGGGACCCTACCGCAATTTATTTACTTATTTATTTTTACACAACTAAAATGATGCAGACAGCATGTGTGATTCCAACCAATCACAGATGATGTCACACAGGGTAGGGGCGCTGTCTAACTGCAACCAATCACAGACACTGGGGCTGACAGTCAGAGGGGGAAGCAGTGAATATGTATGAGGGTTAATGCGCAGACCCGGAATAAGTGTGGCAGACTTGGTTAGTATAACGCTTCTGCTTTATTCCTTATTTTCTTTTTTTTTCCTTTATTTTTTGTTTATTATATCTAGCTGGCGGAACCCAAACAGTAACACAGAGTTCCCTAAGAACTTCGTGTTTGGGGTCCATTCATGGACACTAGATATCCAGTACGAACCCCAAAGTTTATAGTTCAAATTCGTCTATCACTATACAAAATAATGTATTATGTTTACAGAAGATGACGAGTCTATCAGCGGATTATTGCCAGCTCAGAGAATTGAATGGTGAGACATTCCACAACACATGTTAAGTGAACACAGACATTACTGAGTTTGCCTTAAAAGGCCCAGCATCATGATGTTTTGTGGAAAGAAAAACAAGCAATTTAAAAGGCTGGGATTTATACTGTTTTTTTCTTTGTGTAGCTAAAAATTTCATGTTAATTTGCTAACTCTAGACTGTGCATTTTGTAATCACCAAATTCCATATTCTATTGTATTTTCTATTGTATAATCTTTTTTAGTAATAGCACATTGTTCATCATAGAGTTTAGAACTAGAACAAATTACCAGGTCCTTTCCCTGTACAGTGGTGAAATGGCCGTGGTGGACATTTTACATTCTATCAACTAAAATAAGCTGAGGTTCCCTAATTCTGCTCCCACTATCACCATAATATTTTTAGATTCGGTCCCTTTGGGTGATAGCAGTTCCAATAATATTGTATATATATATATATATATATATATATATATACAGTTAGGTCCAGAAATATTTGGACAGTGACACAATTTTCGCGAGTTGGGCTCTGCATGCCACCACATTGGATTTGAAATGAAACCTCTACAAACAGAATTCAAGTGCAGATTGTAACGTTTAATTTGAAGGTTTGAACAAAAATATCTGATAGAAATTGTAGGAATTGTATACATTTCTTTACAAACACTCCACATTTTAGGAGGTCAAAAGTAATTGGACAAATAAACCAAACCCAAACAAAATATTTTTATTTTCAATATTTTGTTGTGAATCCTTTGGAGGCAATCACTGCCTTAAGTCTGGAACCCATGGACATCACCAAACGCTGGGTTTCCTCCTTCTTAATGCCTTGCCAGGCCTTTAAAGCCGCAGCCTTCAGGTCTTGCTTGTTTGTGGGTCTTTGCGTCTTAAGTCTGGATTTGAGCAAGTGAAATGCATGCTCAATTGGGTTAAGATCTGGTGATTGACTTGGCCATTGCACAATGTTCCACTTGTTTGCACTCATGAACTCCTGGGTAGCTTTGGCTGTATGCTTGGGGTCATTGTCCATCTGTACTATGAAGCGCCGTCCGATCAAGTTTGCGGCAGTTGGCTGAATCTGGGCTGAAAGTATATCCCGGTACACTTCAGAATTCATCCGGCTACTCTTGTCTGCTGTTATGTCATCAATAAACACAAGTGACCCAGTGCCATTGAAAGCCATGCATGCCCATGCCATCACGTTGCCTCCACCATGTTTTACAGAGGATGTGGTGTGCCTTGGATCATGTGCCGTTCCCTTTCTTCTCCAAACTTTTTTCTTCCCATCATTCTGGTACAGGTTGATCTTTGTCTCATCTGTCCATAGAATACTTTTCCAGAACTGAGCTGGCTTCATGAGGTGTTTTTCAGCAAATTTAACTCTGGCCTGTCTATTTTTGGAATTGATGAATGGTTTGCATCTAGATGTGAACCCTTTGTATTTACTTTCATGGAGTCTTCTCTTTACTGTTGACTTAGAGACAGATACACCTACTTCACTGAGAGTGTTCTGGACTTCAGTTGATGTTGTGAATGGGTTCTTCTTCACCAAAGAAAGTATGCGGCGATCATCCACCACTGTTGTCATCCGTGGACGCCCAGGCCTTTTTGAGTTCCCAAGCTCACCAGTCGATTCCTTTTTTCTCAGAATGTACCGACTATTGGTACATTGCTATCTCTCTGATGGATTTTTTCTTTTTTTTCAGCCTCAGGATGTTCTGCTTCACCTCAATTGAGAGTTCCTTAGACCGCATGTTGTCTGGTCACAGCAACAGCTTCCAAATGCAAAACCACACACCTGTAATCAACCCCAGACCTTTTAACTACTTCATTGATTACAGGTTAACGAGGGAGACGCCTTCAGAGTTAATTGCAGACCTTAGAGTCCCTTGTCCAATTACTTTTGGTCCCTTGAAAAAGAGGAGGCTATGCATTACAGAGCTATGATTCCTAAACCCTTTCTCCCATTTGGATGTGAAAACTCTCATATTGCAGCTGGGAGTGTGCACTTTCAGCCCATATTATATATATACTTGTATTTCTGAACATGTTTTTGTAAACAGCTAAAATAACAAAACTTGTGTCACTGTCCAAATATTTCTGGCCCTGACTGTATATATATATATATATATATATATATATATATATATATATATATATGCTGTGTGTGTGTATATATATATATATATATATATATATATATATACTAGCTGTACTACCCGGCTTCGCCCGGGTTAATAACTGTTGTTAACAAAATAGAATGTATTAACATTCCCAGGATAGAATGTATAAACAGAATGTATTAACGCCCGGGATAGTAACTGTCTCTCTGTTTCTCTGCCATTCTCTGTCTGTCTCCCCCTCTGTATATATCTCTCTGTCTCTCTCTCTATCTCTTTGTCTGTCTGTCTCTTTCCCTGTCTGTCTCTGACTATCTCTGTTTCTTTCTCTGTCTGTCTCAATCTCTTTCCCTGTCTGTCTAGCTATCTCTTTCCCTGTCTATCTATCTCTGTCACTTTCCCTGTCTGTCTCTTTCCCTGTCTGTCTCTTTCCCTCTCTTTCCCTGTCTGTCTCATTCCCTCTCTTTCCCTGTCTGTCTCTTTCCCTCTTTCCCTGTCCCTTTCCCTGTGTCTGTCTCTTTACCTGTCTTTGTCTGTCTCTTACCCTGTCTGTCTCTTTCCCTTTTTTTCCCTCTCTGTCTGTTTCCCTGTGTCTGTCTCTGTTTCTTTGTCTGTGTCTGTCTCTTTCCCTGTCAGTCTGTCTCTTTGTCTGTGTCTGTCTCTTTGTGTCTGTCTCTTACCCTGTCTATGTCTGTTTCTTACCCTATCTGTGTCTGCCTCTTTCCCTGTCTGTGTCTGTCTCTTTCCCTGGCTGCATTGTGACACGCCAACATTCCATATAAGGGTGTGGCTTAGGAATTCTTCTGAAGTTCTGGCTGCACTGTGGCTCCCGGCTCCATTCGCTTTAATGGAGGCAGGTTTTTTGGCGAATAACTGTAAAGCGCAGGGTTAAAATTTCCCCTCAAAACATAGCCTATGACGCTCTCGGGGTCCAGACGCTTGAGTGTGCAACATTTTGTGGCTGTAGCTGCGACAGTGCGGATGCCAATCCCGGAGATACACACATACATACATACATACATACATACACACACATTCAGCTTTATATATTAGAAGATATATATATATATATATATATTTACAGTGCCTACAAGTAGTATTCAACCCCCTGCAGATTTAGCAGGTTTACACATTCGGAATTAACTTGGCATTGTGACATTTGGACTGTAGATCAGCCTGGAAGTGTGAAATGCACTGCAGCAAAAAAGAATGTTATTTATTTTTTTATTTTTTTTTTAAATTGTGAAAAGATAATTCAGAGGGTCATTTATTATTCAACCCCTCAAACCACAAGAATTCTGTTTGGTTCCCCTAAAGTATTAAGAAGTATTTCAGGCACAAAGAACAATGAGCTTCACATGTTTGGATTAATTATCTCTTTTTCCAGCCTTTTGTGACTAATTAAGACCCTCCCCAAACTTGTGAACAGCACTCATACTTGGTCAACATGGGAAAGACAAAGGAGCATTCCAAGGCCATCAGAGACAAGATCGTGGAGGGTCACAAGGCTGGCAAGGGATACAAAACCCTTTCCAAGGAGTTGGGCCTACCTGTCTCCACTGTTGGGAGCATCATCCAGAAGTGGAAGGCTTATGGAACTACTGTTAGCCTTCCACGGCCTGGACAGCCTTTGAAAGTTTCCACCCGTGCCGAGGCCAGGCTTGTCTGAAGAGTCAAGGCTAACCCAAGGACAACAAGGAAGGAGCTCCGGGAAGATCTCACGGCAGTGGGGACATTGGTTTCAGTCAATACCATAAGTAACGTACTCCACCGCAATGGTCTCCGTTCCAGACGAGCCCGTAAGGTACCTTTACTTTCAAAGCCTTATGTCAAGACTCATCTACAGTTTGCTCATGATCACTTGGAGGACTCTGAGACAGACTGGTTCAAGGTTCTCTGGTCTGATGAGACCAAGATCGAGATCTTTGGTGCCACCCACACACGTGACATTTGGAGACTGGATGGCACTGCATACGACCCCAAGAATACCATCCCTACAGTCAAGCATGGTGGTGGTAGCATCATGCTGTGGGGCTGTTTCTCAGCCAAGGGGCCTGGCCATCTGGTCCGCATCCATGGGAAGATGGATAGCATGGCCTACCTGGAGATTTTGGCCAAGAACCTCCGCTCCTCCATCAAGGATCTTAAGATGGGTCGTCATTTCATCTTCAAACAAGACAACGACCCAAAGCACACAGCCAAGAAAATCAAGGCCTGGTTCAAGAGGGAAAAAATCAAGGTGTTGCAGTGGCCTAGTCAGTCTCCTGACCTTAACCCAATTGAAAACTTGTGGAAGGAGCTCAAGATTAAAGTCCACATGAGACACCCAAAGAACCTAGATAACTTGGAGAAGATCTGCATGGAGGAGTGGGCCAAGATAACTCCAGAGACCTGTGCCGGCCTGATCAGGTCTTATAAAAGACGATTATTAGCTGTAATTGCAAACAAGGGTTATTCCACAAAATATTAAACCTAGGGGTTGAATAATAATTGACCCACACTTTCATGTTGAAGATTTATTAAAATTTAACTGAGCAACATAACTTGTTGGTTTGTAAGATTTATGCATCTGTTAACCTTTTCGCACCAGAGCCTGTTTTTGCCTTCCTGACCGGACCAATTTGTTTATTTCTGACCAGTGTCACTTTGACAGGTTATAACTCTAAAACGCTTCAATGGATCCCGTCAATTCTGAGATTGTTTTTTTATGACATATTGTACTTCAAGATAGTGGAAAAATTAAGAGGATATATTTTGTGTTTTTTTGTGACAATATCGAAAATTTGGTAAAAAGTTAGAAAATTTTGCAATTTTCAATTTTTTTATTTTTATGCCCTTAATACAGAGGGTTATGTCCCACAAAATAGTTAATAAAAAACATTTCCCACATGCCTACTTTTCATCCGCGCAATTTTGGAAACATAACTTTTTTTTGTTAGGAAGTTATAAGGGGTCAAAGTTCATCAGCAATTTCTCATTTTTCCAACAAAATTTCCCAAATAATTTTTTTAGGGACCATACCTTATTTTTAGTGACTTTGAGGGGCCTAAGTGACAGAAAATACCCAAAAGTGACACCATTCTGAAAACTACACCCCTCACACTGGTCAAAATCATATCCAAGAAGTTTATTAACCCTTCCAGTTCTTAACAGGAACTAAAGCAATATGGAAGGGAAAAATGAAAATTTTACTTTTTCCCACAAAAATGTAACTTTAGCCACAAATCTTTAATTTTTACAAGGGTAAAAGGAAAAATTGAACCATATAGTTTGTTGTACAATTTCTCCTGAATTCGTTGATACCCTATATGTGCTGGAAAACTACTCTATGGATGCATGGCAGGGCTCAGAAGGCAAGGAGCGTCATTTGGTTTTTGGAATGCAAAACTGTCTGGAATGGATTGCGGACGCCATGTCTCATTTGGAGTCCCCCTGATGTGCCTAAACAGTGGAGCTCCCCCACATGTCACCCCATTTTGTAAACTAGACCCCTTAAGGAATGTATATTGATGTATAATGAGCACTTTAAACCTACAGGTGCTTCACAGAATGTAATAACACTAAACCGTGAAAATTAAAAAATGAAATTTTCCCATAAAAATGTAACTTTAGCCACAAATCTTTAATTTTTACAAGGGTAAAAGGAAAAATTGAACCATATAGTTTGTTGTACAATTTCTCCTGAATGCGTTGATACCCTATATGTGCTGGAAAACTACTCTATGGATGCATGGCAGGGCTCAGAAGGCAAGGAGCGTCATTTGGTTTTTGGAATGCAAAACTGTCTGGAATGGATTGCGGACGCCATGTCTCATTTGGAGTCCCCCTGATGTGCCTAAACAGTGGAGCTCCCCCACATGTCACCCCATTTTGTAAACTAGACCCCTTAAGGAATGTATATTGATGTATAATGAGCACTTTAAACCTACAGGTGCTTCACAGAATGTAATAACACTAAACCGTGAAAATTAAAAAATGAAATTTTCCCATAAAAATGTAACTTTAGCCACAAATCTTTAATTTTTACAAGGGTAAAAGGAAAAATTGAACCATATAGTTTGTTGTACAATTTCTCCTGAATGCGTTGATACCCTATATGTGCTGGAAAACTACTCTATGGATGCATGGCAGGGCTCGGAAGGCAAGGAGCGCCATTTGACTTTTGGAGCATGTGTATTCCTAGACTAGTTTGAGGACTCCATTTGCAGAGCTGCTAATTGCAATAACAGCAGAATCCCCCCTGAAGTGACCCCTTTGTGGAAATTACACCCCACTGGAAATTCATATTTAGGTTTAATGACAAGTTTCACTCCATCAATTATTTCCAGAAACAAGCACGCAGTGGATGTTTTTAGTGCAAAATTTGCAAATATGCCATAGTAGTGCTCAATATATTGTACCGTGTATAATTTACTATTTCCATGTATTTGAATGATAAAAGGGGATACTTTTATACTATTTAAAAACGTACTTCTGTGTGGAAGATTTTAAAGCATTCAGTGAGGCATAAGGCTGGTAATGAAGGGCATTGTGGGCAATAATAGCGGGTATCATGTCTCACTCCTCTCTTGGTACATACACGACATCTTCTCTGGGGATTCCTTTTGGTTGCTGATGGTGGAATGAGTGCTATAAAATGTCGCTCAGTCAGTCTTTTGACATTTTCAGATTCTAATGGATAAGTGGGGCCAAAATTTGCAAAAAGTAAATTTTCGATTACCTTTTCTTGATAATCAATGAAAGTTTCTGAATGTCCTGCTTTTTTATATAACACAAAAGAATTGTATGTGGCAACCTGAAACAAGTGAATGACTAACTTTTTGTACCAGGTGTAGGATTTTCTTGATACCTGGTATGGCTGTAGAACCTGGTCTGCAAGGTCCACACCCCCCATGTATTTGCTGTATTCAATGATTGACACTGGCTTTAGCTTTGGAGTAGTGGACCTTAATTCTTCAACAGCCGTTGTGGCATCTGTGTGGATTGAGCTGAGGATATAAATATCTTTTTTATCCCTATACTTGAGGGCAAGCAGCTTTCCACTGCGAACAGCTCCTGACTGCCCCTTTTGGAACTTTTCGTTCACCAAAGATTGCGGAAACCCCTGACGGTTTTTACGAATGGTCCCACAAGCCCCTATGTTGCATTCAACCAGGCTTTTAAATAGTGGTATGCTGGAGTAGTAATTGTCCACATATAGATTATAGCCTTTTTGTAAAAATGGACTAATCAGTTCCCAAACAATTTTTCCAGATGTCCCCAAATAAGTAGGGCATCCTTGTGGGTTTAGCTGGCTGTCTTTCCCCTCATAAATGCGAAAAGCTGATGTGTATCCAGTTGAGCTCTCGCACATTTTATATAGCTTTATTCCAAACCTTGCCCTCTTAGATGGAATAAATTGTTTGAGGTGCAGTCTTCCTTTGAATTTTACAAGGGACTCATCGATGGAAATGTTTTGTGTTGGGGTGTAGATCCGTAAGAAGGTTTCTGTGAACTCTTCGATGATGGGTCTGAGTTTATATAGTCGGTCATGTTCTGGGGCATTTCTAGGCAGACATTGACTATTGTCATTAAAATGCCAAAATCTCATCAGAATTTCATAGCGACTCCTAGGAATAACGGCAGGAAACATTGGGGTGGCGTAAACAGGGCTGTTGGACCAGTAAGACCGAATACTTGTTTTTTTAACAAGTCCCATGGCAAATGTAAGCCCTAAAAATGTTCTCATTTCAGCACAATTTGTTGGCCTCCATGAATTTGATCTGGCATAATAGGATTGAGGATTCTTGGTGATAAATTGGGAAGCGTATAAGTTTGTTTGCAGGACAATATGCTCTAGCAACCTATCTGTCACAAACAAATTAAAAAAATTAACTGGCCCAAAACCTTCCACCTCCACATTTATACCAGGGTTAGCAGTAAAATCAGGGATGAAAGGGGTAGCTGAATCTGGAGCTTCCCATCTGGGAAATGCTACATCAAAAGGCAAAGCATTTTGTACATTGGCATCCGCCAATTCACTCGTACTAGGGACCTCGCTTGTACTGGCCATCGTTCCCTGATTTGGAGCCGTTTCTCCAGTAGCGCTATTTGCCTCTCTTGTACTGGTTCTGGTCGTTTTTGAGGATGGACCAGACTGACTGCTCATTTCTGAGCCATCACTGGCGCTGCCACTAAAGCCTTCAAAATCCTCATCACTACCTGACTGAACACTTTCCTCACTGTCAGAGCATAAAAGGGCATACACCTGCTCTGCAGTATAAAACCGACGAGCCATTTTATTACTTTTTAGATTTTTATATATATAATGTACTCAACAGTACGCTACTAACTGATTGACGCTACTGACAGATTAACACTACTGATTGATAAAAATTTATTTTTGATCAATTTTTAATCTTTATATATTACTAAATTATTTATCTAACTTATCTAATCAACTTATATTATACTAAACTATACTTTATTCTATACTACACTATACTGTATTCTATACTATACTATACTGTATTCTATACTGTATTATATACTACACTATACTATATTCTATACTATACTGTATTCTTACTATACTATACTGTATTCTATAATGTATTCTATACTATACTGTATTATATACTGTATTCTATACTACACTATACTGTATTCTATACTATACTGTAATCTATACTGTATTCTATACTATACTGTATTATATACTGTATTATATACTACACTATACTGTATTCTATACTATACTACACTATACTGTATTCTATACTATACTGTATTCTATTCTATACTACACTATACTGTATTCTATACTATACTGTATTCTATTCTATACTATACTACACTATACTGTATTCTATGCTATACTATACTGAACATCTACCCTATCTAACCCTATATGCTGCCTAACTGGGAAAAGGGGGAATTGATTTCTATAGATGTAATATGTGGGTTTTTTTACTGTGTGAAAAATCGCTGACTGACAGAGCTCCTGTCAGCAGCACTTGTCACACTGTTTCTCCTCAGATCAGTCACACACGGAGGATCTGAGGTGAAGCAGTGTTTTATACCGGCAGATCGCCCAGGCAAGTTTGTAACTACAACAAACTTTCCCAGCGATCGTTTTCATTGGTTAGCGCGGCGCTGACGTCACCAGGACCTGAACCAATCAGATCCTGGTGAGGTCAGGGGTCGCAGCTAGCGTCCTGCACCGGAATCCCGGCGCTTACAGGTACCATACGGTCACGATCGCTGCAAAACCGCGGACCGTTCATAAACGTTGGCGCTGCACAAAGCCCAGCAAGCGCCGACGTTTATATACCGTCCGCGGTCGGGAAGAGGTTAATACTTTAGGGGAACCAAACAGAATTCTGGTGGTTTGAGGGGTTGAATAATAAATGACCCTCTGAATAAACTTTTCACAATTTAAAAAAAAAAAATAAAAAAATTAATAACATTCTTTTTTGCTGCAGTGCATTTCACACTTCCAGGCTGATCTACAGTCCAAATGTCACAATGCCAAGTTAATTCCGAATGTGTAAACCTGCTAAATCTGCAGGGGGTTGAATACTGCTTGTAGGCACTGTAGGTATCTTCTAGAAAAAAAATGTTTGTGGTATGTGCAAACGGTGACATTTACAGTTGAAACCAGAAGTTTACATACTCTATCTAAAAAGACACATCTGCATGTTTTTCTCACTATCTGACAGGAAATCAGGATAAACATTTCCTGTTTTAGGTGAATTAGGAACCAAAATTATTTATATTTGTCAAATGCCAGAATAATGAGCGAGAGAATTCTTTTACTCATTTTCATTACTTTCTGCAAAGTCAAAGGTTTACATACACATATCCTTTGAATAATATGGGACAGCCTATGTGATGTCATGTCTTTGGAAGCTTCTGATAGGTTTATTGGCAACATTAGAGTTAATTAGAAACACACCTGTGGATGTATTTTAAAACACACCTGAAACACACTGCTTCTTTGTGTAGCATCATTGGAAAGTCAAAAGAAATCAGCCAAGATCTCAGGAAGAGAATTGTGGATTTGCACAAGCCTGGTTCATCCTTGGGTACAATTTCCAGATACCTGAAGGTGCCTCGTTCATCTGTAGAAACAATTATACGCAAGTACAGACAAGATGGGAAAGTCCAGCCATCATACCACTCAGGAAGGAGACGGGCTCTGTTTGCCAGAGATGAAAATGCTTTGGTCAGACATGTGCATATCTGTAATAGGGGGAAGAGAGGGGCAGTGGCTGAGATTTCTCAAGCTTCTTCAGTTAATTGCTGGTGGTTACTTTCCCTCTCTTTCCCTGTCTGTCTCTTTCCCTGTCAGTCTGTTTCTTTGTCTGTGTCTGTCTGTTTGTGTCTGTCTCTTACTCTGTCTATGTCTGTTTCTTACCCTGTCTGTGTCTGTCTCTTTCCCTGGCTGCATTGTGACACGCCAACATTCCAACTAAGGGCGTGGCTGCGCATTTTTCTGAAGTTCTGGCTGCACTGTGGCTCCCAGCTCCATTCGCTTTAATGGAGGCAGGTTTTTTGGTGAATAACTGTAAAGAGCGGGGTTAAAATTTCCCCTCAAAACATAGCCTATGATGCTCTCGGGGTCCAGAAGTGTGAGTGTGCAAAATTTTGTGGCTGTAGCTGCGACGGTGCAGATGCCAATACCGGACACACACACACACACACACACACACACACACACTAGCAGCCCACTCCACTGAAGGCTAGCTGTCTCTACATAGAGATCAAAGGTTTAATAACAGTGCAGCAACAAGGGTTAGGAGAAAAAACCTTTTATATGTGCTAGGGGGGTAATGTAAGGTTTATCAGAAGATGGATATGAGTCGCCCACCACAGCGCTGCAGCGGGACACTGCGGGGACTTCTCTGTAGGGACGCTTCTGGCAACAGGTATATCAGGTTCACTTTCATAGGAGTCGTGACGCCACTCTCGGTTTTGCGGTCAGGGTGATAGGGGACCGCCACTACAGTTTAACGAGTGTCTGGGGCTGATGGTACTTGCAGTTAGATGGTGTGGCCTCCCGAGAGTGAGGCTGGCCCCAGAGGCTCAGGTGTATGTGTGTGGAACCACAGGTCACAGAATAACTCAGTTGCAGTCCATAAATGTCTTTTAACTGTTTACTCACTTGCTGGTGGTAGAGTGAGGCAACCCGGGCGATGCTGAGATGGACCAGAGAGAATCAGGTATCCTTCAGGTTGGTATAGGGGTGACTGTAAGCTCGCCTTCCTAGCACTTCTTGTTTCGGATAACCCCCGACTTGAAGTATATGGGATTCATCCAGGGAAGTTGCATCTGCCTTTTCTCCCCTTTCTGGCCCGTTTGCTGGAAGCATGGACCAAGTAAAGATGGCTCCTTGCTCTATCTCACTTATGGGCTCGTTGCTGCTGACACTGCGGACTCTGTGTGTTTTGTGAGACACTTGGAGTGCCCTCACCGTCAAGTTTAGTAGGTAGTTAAACTTGAGCCTACTTCGGGAACCTGTTTCCCCTGCGTGCCTGGTCTACCAGGAGTCCCCGTACTCAACCACCCCGCTTCTTCCTGAGGTGTCTTTCAGGCCAACTGTGTGGCAACCAAACTCCCCCGTAAACAGCCACTACACCTGCAGGGTCTAACTAGCATATCTGCATGCCCGCTCCCCGCTTCAGACTCAGCTTGTGTGTCCTCCCTCACCGCTTCTCTCTGACTCACTACCACTGCATCACTAGTTTCCAGCTTCTCCACCCACCACTAGCTGAGATGTGGAGGCCACGCCCCCTCCTGTGTCTTCCCAGGGGTTCCCTCTATGGTGTATGTGAGAACTGGTCACTATGTGTCTGTGCGACTATGTGTCTGTGCGTACACACCCTACTCAGCCTTTGGGATTACCTGTTTGCACTCACCCAGCGTGGGTGCAGTACTCAGTGGTGCCTTACCAAGTCAGGGGCACCACATTCCGTTCTCGGGCTGCAAAGACATTAAAAATTTTCTTTAATACAACAGTTCCAACACAGGGAAGGCATTCACATAAAAACATTTAAAACATTTAAAACAATAGACCAGGTATCATTTTTCACCACCCTCCACCCACAAGTCTGTACGCCACCCACAAACCGCTCAGAAGGCAGGTCACCAGTCCTTTTGGCAACCAGGTCTGGGCCAGCTCTATCCCAGCCTTTCCTCCAATCTTCCTCTCCTGGGGATGGTGGTTAAACGTAGGCCCCATAAACAGGCGTACCCGCTTCTGTTGCATGGAGAGCCAGGCCCCATAAACAGGCGTGCTCCCTTGTCGTTGGCGAGACAGGCCCCATAAACATGCGTGCTCTTGGCTTTTGGACAGCAGCTCATCACAGGCGTGCTTCCTAATGGTGCAGACCCAGGCCGCATAAACAGGCATGCTCTGGGTTGGTACCTCTGGGGTAACTTTATACACTGCAAGAGTTTGTGGTTATAGCCAGTTCATAATCTTATTGTCCGTAGTTTGTTTAAAGTGCACAAAACTGGTGCAATGAGCAAAAACATAAGGATTCTTACAAAAGTACTTGTGGGCGCATTCTTGAACAGGTAAACGTTGCTTTAACTTCAAAACATTTTCTGTAAACTCTTTCTATTGCAGGACTTAGATGGACTTCCTTCTCTCACTGGTGCTTGGCACTGCAGTGTGTCTTGTACTGTACTTGCGTTGTCATCTGGAACTGTACTTGCGTTTTCATCTGATGATTCACCTTGAGTTTCATCTTGTTGTAATGACTTTAGGGACCTAGTGGAAGCTGCAGGGCTGTAGCTTGAGATCTTTGGGCGGGGCACCACATCTAGGGCAAACCAACCTCTTTCACCCATGTGCCTGGTATATTCGACCACATCTCCCATACGTAAGTCATGACCAGGGTGACCTTTTGGCAGGTGCGACTGCACATCTCTCCTGGAGACGAAGATGCCTTCTTTAACACCAGCCTCCACAATAAAGCCGTAGCCTGTGCGCAGGTTGAACTCTTCTACGACACCACGGTGGATGGGACCTCTGGTCTAGAACCCGGTCTGCCGCAGGGACTTCTTCTCTTGTAAATCCCTGGCGTCAACTCCTTCTTTTTCTGGAGTAGACTGCACAAGGGGGGTGTCTTGCCCTTACATGCCGCTGTCCTCTGCGAGCTGGCCTCCTCATCACCATCACTTGGTCTTCAGCTGGCTCCCAGGTCACATACATACTAGGCATGTAAGCAGGTAACTCTTCTTCGGCAGGGGGTGTTGTAATCTCTTCTCAGCGTTGGGGGGCGCCAGTGCGACCTCAGGGCCTCCCTTACACGCAAAGGGTACTGCGTCCTCCTCCGGCTGCTCTGGCAGCGTCTCCGGGGATGAGCTTTCATCTGCTGGCCAGGGTTGTGGACCCCTCTCTAGCATAGAGGTTGCTGGGACCGCTCCGGGCCCGTACGGTAGCCTGGGGACCAGGTACATGTCCACCAGGTGGGCTGGAAACCGAGTCTTTAAATCTCTCTTAATTTGAGCCGCGTCTTCGGCCACTTCTGGCAGGAATGTAGAGGCTGCATCCCCAGTCAGCGACTGGGGCGCGGTGACCGCTTCTGGTCTGCAGGTAGGGGTAGAAGGCGTTGTGGCCTGGTCTAGCCTGGCTGGGCGTGGCGGTGCTGCGGCCTGGTCTTGTCTGGCCGTCAGCACAGTTCGGGATGTCGCAGCAGGGGTCACAGCAGGGATCACAGCTTGGGTCGCACGCAGGATCGCAGTGGGCATTGCGTCGGCCTCTGGTTGTAACGCCGGCGGGGTCAGCACTCCCGATCGGGCAGGGGCAGTGTGGGACTCACCCAGGGCTAGGCCGGAGATGCCCTGCAGCAGGGTCGCCATCGCTGAGGTGAACTCCGGATGGGTGTGGGCGGCTCCTTCACGCGGGCCTCGCTGCACCAGCATCTGCAGATTCCTTATGGCCAGCACCATCTCCTTCCTCCACACGGCGATCTCCCGCCTGCTCTGCTCCTTCATTCTGTCGGCCATTCTTCCGACTTCAGCCTCTAGCTCAGCGGCGGTCATCAGCCTGGTCCAGCCCGGCTCCTCGGGGACGCTCCTTGATGGCTCCATTCTGCCTTGCACGCTGCTCAACTAGGTTCTCTCTCCACACCCTCTCAGTTTTGTTTCCTGCACCCGACTGCAATATTCCTGGCGTTCAGGGTCAGATCCGCCCCATCTCTCTTTCTCACGGGGCCAGAGTGCTCCAGGAGTTCCAAGGCAGCCACACCTCTTCATGGGCGGTTACTTCTTTTTGCGCGGGCTGCTGTTGTTTCTTTGGCGCGCTTTCTGTGGTGGCAATATGGCATTGTTTCAAACGTTTTAATCGAACCTCCAAGGCGCACGGTCACCTGTCTTAACAGGTCTAGTCCTTATCCTGTTCGTGATGCCAGAATGAGTTGCCCACCACAGCGCTACAACGGGACACTACGGGGACTTCTCTGTAGGGACCCTTCTGGCAACAGGTATGTCAGGTTCACTTTCATAGGAGTCGTGACGCCACTCTTGGTTTTGCGGTCAGGGTGATAGGGGACCACCACTGCAGTTTAACAAGCGTCTGGGGCTGATGGTACTTGCAGTTAGATGGTGGGCCTCCCGAGAGTGAGGCTGGCGCCATGGGCTCGGGTGTATGTGTGTGGAACCACAGGTCGCAGAATAACTCAGTCGCAGTCCAGAAATGTCTTTTAACTGTTTACTCACTTGCTGGTGGTAGAGTGAGGCAACCCGGGCGATGCTGAGATGGACCAGAGAGAACCAGGTATCCTTCAGGCTGGTATAGGGGTGACTGTAAGCTCGCCTTCCTAGCACTTCTTGTTTCGGATAACCCCCGACTTGAAGTATATGGGATTCATCCAGGGAAGTCGCATTTGCCTTTTCTCCCCTTTCTGGCCCGTTTGCTGGAAGCGTGGACCAAGTAAAGATGGCTTCTTTCCCTGTCTCACTTATGGGCCCCCTCGCTGCTGACACTGCGGACTCTGTGTGTTTTGTGAGACACTTGGAGTGTCCTCACCATCAAGTTTAGTAGGTAGTTAAACTTGAGCCTACTTCGGGAACCTGTTTCCCCTGCGTGCCTGGTCTACCAGGAGTCCCCGTACTCAACCACCCCGCTTCTTCCTGAGGTGTCTTTCAGGCTGACTGTGTGGCAACCGAACTCCCCCGCAAACAGCCACTACACCTGCAGGGTCTAACTAGCATATCTGCATGCCCGCTCTCCGCTTCAGACTCAGCTTGTGTGTCCTCCTCCACCGCTTCTCTCTGACTCACTACCACTGCATCACTAGTTTCCAGCTTCTCCACCCACCACTAGCTGAGATGTGGAGGCCACGCCCCCTCCTGTGTCTTCCCAGGGGTCCCCTCTATGGTGTATGTGAGACCTGGTCACTATGGGTCTGTGTGTAAACACCCTACTCAGCCTTTGGGATTATCTGTTTGCACTCACCCAGCATGGGTTCAGTACTCAGTGGTGCCTTACCAAGTCAGGGGCACCACATTTCCCCTTAGTGATCATCAGCACGTCCTCGGGCTGCAAAGACATTAAAAATTTTCTTTATTGCAACAGTTCCAATACAGGGAAGGCATTCACATAAAAACATTTAAAACATTTAAAACATTAGACCAGGTACCATTTTTCACCACCCTCCACCCACAAGTCCGTACGCCACCCAAAAACCGCTCAGAAGGCAGGTCACCAGTCCTTTTGGCAACCAGGTCTGGGCCAGCTCTATCCCAGCCTTTCCTCCAATCTTCCTCTCCTGGGGATGGTGGTTAAAGGTAGGCCCCATAAGAAGGCGTACCCGATTCCGCGGCATGGAGAGGCAGGCCCCATAAACAGGCGTGCTCCCTTCTCATTGGCGAGCCAGGCCCCATAAACAGGCGTGCTCTTGGCTTTTGGACAGCAGCTCATCACAGGCGTGCTTCCTGGTGGTGCAGACCCAGTCCCCATAAACAGGCGTGCTCTGGGTTGGTACCTCTGGAGTAACTTTATACACTGCGAGAGTTTGTGGTTATAGCCAGTTCATAATCTTATTGTCCGTAGTTTGTTTAAAGTGCACAAAACTGGTGCAATGAGCAAAAACATAAGGATTCTCACAAAAGTACTTGTGGGCGCATTCTTGAACAGGTAAACGTTGCTTTAACTTCAAAACATTTTCTGTAAACTCTTTCTATTGCAGGACTTAGATGGACTTCCTTCTCTCACTGGTGCTTGGCACTGAAGTGCTCTGCTCCTGGAAAGTGGTGTCTTGTACTGTACTTGCATTTTCATCTGATGCTTCACCTTGAGACCTGGTCACTATGTGTCTGTGCGTACACACCCTACTCAGCCTTTGGGATTACCTGTTTGAACTCACCCAGCATGGGTGCAGTACTCAGTGGTGCCTGACCAAGTCAGGGGCACCACCGATATAGGAGGGATGAGATAATAGGCTGGAACGAAGTGATTAATGCAGGGGGAAAGAGTGGAATAAACCTTTTGGTTGAGCAGAGGAGAGAAATAAGAGAAGTCAAGGGGTTTGTGGATATTTAGCCAGGTAGGGGAGTTTGCCTGTCTGGTCAGGGGGGAAATTCTGGAAGGCTGATGGAATACATCTTCTTGTCCTGGTGGTGCAGGTCAGAGAGAGTGTCTCCAGCTCTTGGGCTTTTAAGCCCAGCATAAATGGGGCCATATATATTGCTAGGTGTGGGAGATGACTTGTATCTTTACTAAGGTTTATTAAGGGAGTGGCAGAGATATATATATATCTCTGCCACTCCCACTGATCAGCTGTTATTAGTTTGGGTGGTGGACAGATATAAAGATTAAAGCAGTGTGCAGCTTTGTTTAATGTGTTGAGGTTGTTGCCTGTTCAGCTGATTATTGGGGTCCAGGTGAATGTTGAACCCCCACTGATCTGATATTGATGACTAATCTTAAAGGGAAGGTGTCGTAAAAAAAAAAAATGTAATAACTGAAAAAATATAAAGTACTAATGTTTTAATGTTATGATTAAATAAACTTATTTGTTTTTAATTGAGAAAAATATATAAAAAATAAAATTTGGATATTTTCCACTCTTAAACACTAGGAGGAGCAGCTGCTGAATCCTACAAAAATCCTACTGTAGAACTAGCTCACATCACATCTGAATTAAAGTGGGCAGAATCTGCTGTCCTGTATGTGATGTCACAGCTCCCCTTCCCAACCTGGGTGTTTCCAAAAGGATAAAAGAGAATGAAGTTTAGGATCACAGTGCGGAGCCATTTTGTTGGTGGCCACAGAGTGATCCTTATATGTCTAGAGTGTCACCAAGGCCAGCTGCATAGTGCTCCACTGTATCCCGCACCACACTGTATCTCAATGCCCTGCTAGCTGTATCACAAAGCCTTGCTGACTGTTTCCCTATGCCCTGCTGGCTGTATCCCAATGCCTTGCTGACTGTTTCCCTATGCCCCGCTGGCTATATTCCAATGCCTTGCTAACTATTTCCATATGCCTTGCTGACTATTTCCCTATGCCTTGCTGACTGTTTCCCTATGCCTTGCTGACTGTTTCCTTATGCCCTGCTGGCGGTTTCCCTATGCCTTGCCGGCTGTTTCCCTATGCCTTGCTGGCTGTTTTCCTATGCTACGTTGGCTGTTTCCCTATGCTTTGCTGACTGTTTTCTTATGCCTTGCTGGCTGTTTACCTATGCCCATTGGCTGTTTCCCTATGCCTTGCTGACTGTTTCCCTTTGCCTTGCTTACTGTTCCCCTATGCCTTGCTGACTGTTTCCCTATGCCTCGCTGACTGTATCCCGCACCCCCGTATACTGTGCTGCTGGCCAGGAGGTCCGAGGTGACATGCGGCGAGGAGGGGTGACTTGCAGCCTGAACGGCACTGCACTACAGATGTCAAGCCGCACTCACCGCTCCCAGCTGCATATAGTCACCTCAGATCAGCGCCCCCAGCAGCCCGTCCTTTCAGCCATCACAGAACAAGAAGCAGAAGCCCGGTGTGAGTAGGGGGGTGAGCGGAGTGGGGGGGGGGGGTGGCGGCAGAGTGCGGTGGGGGGGTGTGGGAGAGTGCAGGGGGGGCGGCAGAGTGCAAGGGTGGGGTGTGCGGCAGAGTGCAAGGGGGGGGGAGCGGCAGAGTGTGGGGGGGATGCGCCGCAGGATCAGTTACGGTGCAATCATTGTTGCCCGACGCCAGTACTCACCCCATCTATCCCGGCGGGTGACAGAGTGAAAGTGCAGCACACAGCATATGCTGTGATCTCCACAAAGATGGCGCTGATCTCCTCACTCTGCTGTGATCTGAACAGCCCAAGGGGGCGCATCCAGATGACAGCAGACGCCTTCTCTATGTTACAGTATGGGGTCAGAGTCCGACAACGGTCCTCTATGCACAGGGGGCTGCCATAAAGAAGGTGAGTAACTGTTGTTACAAACACCAAATCCATGATGGCAGCACCCAGTGCTTCAGTAACGCTAGAAATAAATAAAAACTAAATAAACAGTGGATTTAATTTTGTATTAAAAATACTTGATTTCATATCACTATTATTAATACAAAAATAATTAATCGCTAGACCTTACCTTTAAGGATAGGTCAGTAGTATCATACAGTGCCTACAAGTAGTATTCAACCCCCTGCAGATTTAGCAGGTTTACACATTCGGAATTAACTTGGCATTGTGATATTTGGACTGTAGATCAGCCTGGAAGTGTGAAATGCACTGCAGCAAAAAAGAATGTTATTTCTTTTTTTATTTTTTTTTTAAATTGTGAAAAGTTTATTCAGAGGGTCATTTATTATTCAACCCCTCAAACCACAAGAATTCTGTTTGGTTCCCCTAAAGTATTAAGAAGTATTTCAGGCACAAAGAACAATGAGCTTCACATGTTTGGATTAATTATCTCTTTTTCCAGCCTTTTCTGACTAATTAAGACCCTCCCCAAACTTGTGAACAGCACTCATACTTGGTCAACATGGGAAAGACAAAGGAGCATTCCAAGGCCATCAGAGACAAGATCGTGGAGGGTCACAAGACTGGCAAGGGGTACAAAACCCTTTCCAAGGATTTGGGCCTACCTGTCTCCACTGTTGGGAGCATCATCCGGAAGTGGAAGGCTTATGGAACTACTGTTAGCCTTCCACGGCCTGGACAGCCTTTGAAAGTTTCCACCCGTGCCGAGGCCAGGCTTGTCCGAAGAGTCAAGGCTAACTCAAGGACAACAAGGAATGAGCTCCGGGAAGATCTCATGGCAGTGGGGACATTGGTTTCAGTCAATACCATAAGTAACGTACTCCACCGCAATGGTCTCCGTTCCAGACGAGCGCGTAAGGTACCTTTACTTTCAAAGCGTCATGTCAAGGCTCGTCTACAGTTTGCTCATGATCACTTGGAGGACTCTGAGACAGACTGGTTCAAGGTTCTCTGGTCTGATGAGACCAAGATCAAGATCTTTGGTGCCAACCACACACGTGACGTTTGGAGACTGGATGGCACTGCATACGACCCCAAGAATACCATCCCTACAGTCAAGCATGGTGGTGGCAGCATCATGCTGTGGGCATCATGCTGTGGGGCTGTTTCTCAGCCAAGGGGCCTGGCCATCTGGTCCGCATCCATGGGAAGATGGATAGCACGGCCTACCTGGAGATTTTGGCCAAGAACCTCCGCTTCTCCATCAAGGATCTTAAGATGGGTCGTCATTTCATCTTCCAACAAGACAACGACCCAAAGCACACAGCCAAGAAAACCAAGGCCTGGTTCAAGAGGGAAAAAATCAAGGTGTTGCAGTGGCCTAGTCAGTCTCCTGACCTTAACCCAATTGAAAACTTGAGGAAGGAGCTCAAGATTAAAGTCCACATGAGACACCCAAAGAACCTAGATAACTTGGAGAAGATCTGCATGGAGGAGTGGGCCAAGATAACTCCAGAGACCTGTGCCGGCCTGATCAGGTCTTATAAAAGACGATTATTAGCTGTAATTGCAAACAAGGGTTATTCCACAAAATATTAAACCTAGGGGTTGAATAATAATTGACCCACACTTTTATGTTGAAAATTTATTAAAATTTAACTGAGCAACATAACTTGTTGGTTTGTAAGATTTATGCATCTGTTAATAAACCCTGTTCTTGTTTGAAGTTTGCAGGCTCTAACTTATTTGCATCTTATCAAACCTGCTAAATCTGCAGGGGGTTGAAGACTACCTGTAGACACTGTATGTCCGAACAACCTCTTTAAGATTAACAAAAATATTATATATAAATTTTAATAAAAGGAAAGGAGACTTAAAAGAGTATGGGTTTAATCTATAGAATCCCTGGCTCAGAGAACAAAGAGTCTGAGGTTGCGTTTTTCAAGTCTCTGCCAACTATGTAGCAAACAGCTATACATTCCCATTTAGGGTTACAGTTCACTAAAAATCAGTTGGTCAGAATCATAATCACAGCAGTGCAAGGAAACACTATGAAGGATATATTGCAAAGGGGCATTGAGATCCTGTTGCTCAGTCATAGCACATACCATTAATAAGTACAAAACAAAAACACCTTTAAATCATTAAAAAAGTTAAAAACAAAAAACTTTTGGACTTCAAGTACCAGTTAAAAGTTTGGATTTACCTGTTCAATGTTTTTCATTGTTTCCTTTTTTATTGAAATATGTACATCCTAGATTCAAAGAATATATACAGTATAAGTAAACAAAAACAATGTTTGCCGGCGTTCGTACCCCTACTATTTTCTTTGCAGCAAGGTAATAGCAAGAACCTTCTATTTGCTACAATAAAAGGATGAAGAATAAATAGTAAAAAACCCGCACTTAAAAAAAATAGTATTTATTTGACCTAAAGGTAGTTTAAATAAAACAATAAATAGTTGTTATTATTATAGTCACCTTATATGCATAAAAAACCTAGCTAAAAATCATTTTTTTTTATGTGTCCATTGTTTGGGTTGATACCCCTGGTTGAAATTTAATTTTAATATGAGATAAATGCAATAAATATGATAAAATGGGAACACCAGATACTAATCTAGGCATCAATATTTTTTAGGAATAACACACCACAACATGTAAATCCTATCAGTTCGAAAAGTGTTCACTCAAAAGCTCCATAGGAAAAAGCCACTGGCTAGAAGATGCAAACATTTTTATAGTTTTATGTGAAGGCCAAGTGCTTTGTTTGGCACAAAGTCTAGTCAGTTAGGGCGGCGTTACACGAGACGATATATTGTGCGATCGCATGAGCGATCGCACCCTTCCCTGTCGTTTGTGTGTCACTGGCAATTTATTGCCCTTGTTGCACAAAGTTGTTAAACCCCTGTCACACGTACTTACCTCCCTAACGACGTTGCTGTGGGTGGCGAACATCCTCTTCCTGAGGGGTGGTGTCACAGCGATGTCACACAGCGGCCGGCCAATAGAAGCGGAGGGGCGGAGATGAGCGGGACGTAACATCCCACCCACCTTCTTCCTTCCTCATTGCCGGCGGGACGCAGGTAAGCTGTGTTCGTCGTTCCTGAGGTGTCACACATAGCGATGTGTGCTGCCACGGGAACGACAAATAACCGGCGCACAGAAGAAACGACATTATGGAAATGAATGACGTGTCAACGAGCAACAAAAAGGTGAGTATTTTTGCTCGTTAACAGTCTAATGATGCCGGATGTGCTTTAGGAATTATGGATCAGGGTGTCCCGGGAATATTATACTTGGCAAAGATATACAGATATTCCCAAAATTACAAACTTTATTATAATAGAATATAAAAATCACACCAACAGTGTAAATACAAATTTGACCAAGTAGGTCATGCACATATAAGCATTGTCAATAAACAGATTAGATATAAAGGGTTTCAAGGGTTCACAAAAAGGAGGTCATATTGGAGCATAGGACTTAACTTATAGGCTGTAGCTAATTTTTCTTTGCTGTGCCACAGATAGGGGGCGTAACAGTCCATGTAGGTCCAAGCATTTATATGCTGTTGCTCTTCAAATGTCCTTTATTGCAAAAGTGAACCATCAGCCTTCATACATAACAAATGAAACTCCACCTCGACGCGTTTCCCCACACAGAAGATGTGGTAAATACATTGTATCATCAACAGATGGAAATATATACAAAATACAGAGTTTAAAGCAGTACCACATTGGCATGAAGATGAAAAGAAGAAAAAGATAATGTGCACAGTACTTGCCCAAAGTGATGTAAATATCAGATATGTAGGTCCATGGCGCCAGATACAGGGATCGACGGCGGTGCAGACAATGCTGTGCAAATAACCACCACAGTCCAAAACGGCGTCATGGACCTGCATATCCACATGGTGTTTAAATAGCTCACATTCTCAAGAACAGCTGAGGGCAGTCAGAACAATCGCTCATCGCCGTCAGAGTCCTGAACGCGCATGCTCAGTACACAATGTGCAGAGCGCACGCGTTAAACGGAAGCCCATAAAGATCATATCCAATAGTGGAGAGCCTCCGCTACAGCGCCTGCACTAAGTCTCCACGAGCGCGGCGCCCAGACCAATTGAGAAGATTCACATGACGTGGTGAGGGAGGTGTGTCCGCGCATGCGCAATACCATGCACACGGGACTTAGAGATATTCCTCATCCATATTGATAACTGCTAGTGTGATAGGCTCACAAAGGCAAAACAGCGGTGCAGATTTAGATAAATAGGCGCCGCGCTGATAGAGGCCCCCCCACCTAAAAACGCTGGGTGCACATTGTATATAGATATCACATATAGTCAAGATTAAATAGGCGTTTCACTAATAGAGGCCCCCCCACCTAAAACGCTGGGTGCACATTATATATAGGTATCACATACAGTCAAGCATACTACATCAAAAATATCATATGATACAAAACATGGAGATCCTGTCAGGAGATACATGGAAGTTATATGTTCATAGACAACACATCCTTTCCATATTCCCAGTATTGGGTCCCATGGGCAAGTAAAGTATAATTATAAAGATAGAAATGGAGATGATGCCCATTAATATGGGCAAACCCCCTATAAAAGGGGGAGTATTCTTTCAAATACGGCATAATGGATTTTCCAAAACACTTTGGGGTCCCTATTGAAGCTAAGTGGGGAGGAAGCAATTATAGGAGAGCTGTTCGTTGAGTCCTACCGGGGTCAAGGAGCCCATTCTAAATATCCACGCTGACTCTTTCTGTAATAGAGAAAAAAAGGAACCAGCACGATCTGAAATTGGCATGCATCATATAAAAAGTGAAAATTCACAGATTTATTCCAACTGTACTATAATAAAAAAAATGAGATTTTTAGCAAATAATTGATCAATTTTTTAAGCCACCCCTGCCAACGTCACGGCAAATCTCAATAGGGGGGTCCTACTCTATATTCTGTATTTCATGTGCCATGCGGCCTCCTAGATAAAGTTAAAACAGCAGAACCATAATGGAGCACACATACCTGTAACCTGTATATAGCCGCTTCCATGTTGCAAAAAAGGCAATTGTGGATAGAGACCAGCCCAGGTCCCAGCATGTGGAGCAAGCTCTACACATACCAGAACTATATCAGAACTGATCCTCCCAGTGCCAAACAGCAACCATTGATAAAGGCGGACCAGATCCAAGAATGGTGCTTAATTAGCATTGCCTGTGGAAAGGTGTGAGGTAACTGAATCTGAACAGCTACCAACAGGAGGAATACATTGCAAACCAAAATCAGGCGTGCATTGTATGGTGATGGTCAGTCACCAGAATTGTAGCATAACTACAGTCATAACAGAGAAAAAGAGGAAAAAAAGGAAGGAGACTGGACTGGGTCTATCTTTGAGTTTGAACAATTTGTTGGAGGCCTAAATAACAACACTTTGGGGCTTAAATTTACTCATACCTGTGATCGTGACTCTATTACATTCCTGGACCTGGTAATATTAAAGGATGAGGAGGGTAAGATCCACACCCTTACACATCATAAACCAACGGCGACCTTCTCCCTTTTGAAATGGGATAGCCACCACCCTCTTCCTCTCAGAAGGGGTATTCCAAAGGGGCAGTTTCTGCGTATATGCAGAAACTGCTCCAGAGAGGAAAATTTCAGGAGGCAGGCATCAGATCTATTTGGCCGATTCTTAGATCGTGGCTATCCTAGACAGATCTTGCAGCAGTCCTATGCCTATGCTAAAAATACCAGCAGGCATACACTTATGACCCCCATGATACATGAGAATAATCCTAACATCACATGTATCATAGGCACATATGACATACAGTCTGAACGAGTCTTCTCGGTGATCAAAAAACACTGGAGGATTCTGAGGGCTGACCCCGACCTGTCTAAGTACATTACGGAATCTCCATGTATCACCTATAGGCGGGGATGGACCCTGGGTGATAGACTCGTGCATAGTATGTACCAAGCACCTAGACCGGAAGGGACTTGGCTTGACAGAAGAATTTGCGGGATGTTTCGTTGTGGCAATTGTAAGTATTGTGGATCAATGGAACAATGCAAGGGGGTCATGAGCGCGGCTACGGGAAAAACATTTTTTCCACGCGATTTCAGCAACTGTAGGACCTCCGGAGTTGTCTATAGGGCTACTTGCACGTGTCCTATGGACTACGTTGGCAAGACCCTGAGAGAACTCCGGAGGCGGGTGGGGGAACACCTTTCTGATATTTGGAACAGACGGGATACACCAATTTCCCACCATATTAACACGGTTCATCGTGGTGACGTAACTCATATTCGTTTTTCTGTGCTAGAGCTGGTCAAGTCCAGCCCGAGGGGAGGTGATTTTGACAGGCTACTATTACAGAAAGAGTCAGCGTGGATATTTAGAATGGGCTCCTTGACCCCGGTAGGACTCAACGAGCAGCTCTCCTATAATTGCTTCCTCCCCACTTAGCTTCAATAGGGACCCCAAAGTGTTTTGGAAAATCCATTATGCCGTATTTGAAAGAATACTCCCCCTTTTATAGGGGGTTTGCCCATATTAATGGGCATCATCTCCATTTCTATCTTTATAATTATACTTTACTTGCTCATGGGACCCGATACTGGGAATATGGAAAGGATGTGTTGTCTATGAACATATAACTTCCATGTATCTCCCGACAGGATCTCCATGTTTTGTATCATATGATATTTTTGATGCAGTATGCTTGACTGTATGTGATACCTATATATAATGTGCACCCAGCGTTTTAGGTGGGGGGGCCTCTATTAGTGCGGCGCCTATTTAATCTTGACTATGTGTGAAATCTATATACAATGTGCACCCAGCGTTTTTAGGTGGGGGGGCCTCTATCAGCGCGGCGCCTATTTATCTAAATCTGCACCGCTGTTTTGCCTGTGTGATCCTATCACACTAGCGATTATCAATATGGATGAGGAATATCTCTAAGTCCCGTGTGCATGGTATTGCGCATGCGCGGACACACCTCCCTCACCACGTCATGTGAATCTTCTCAATTGGTCTGGGCGCCGCGCTCGTGGAGACTTAGTGCAGGCGCTGTAGCGGAGGCTCTCCACTATTGGATATGATCTTTATGGGCTTCCGTTTAACGCGTGCGCTCTGCACATTGTGTACTGAGCATGCGCGTTCAGGACTCTGACGGCGATGAGCGATTGCTCTGACTGCCCCCAGCTGTTCTTGAGAATGTGGGCTATTTAAACACCATGTGGATATGCAGGTCCATGACGCCGTTTTGGACTGTGGTGGTTATTTGCACAGCATTGTCTGCACCGCCGTCGATCCCTGTATCTGGCGCCATGGACCTACATATCTGATATTTACATCACTTTGGGTAAGTACTGTGCACCTTATCTTTGTCTTCTTTTCATCTTCATGCCAATGTGGTACTGCTTTAAACTCTGTATTTTGTATATGTTTCCATCTGTTGCTGATACAATGTATTTACCCCATAGCCTCCTAATGAACCACATCTTCTGTGTGGGGAAACGTGTCGAGGTGGAGTTTCATTTGTTATGTATGAAGGCTGATGGTTCACTTTTGCAATAAAGGACATTTGAAGAGCAACAGCATATAAATGCTTGGACCTACATGAACTGTTATGCCCCCTAACTGTGGCACAGCAAAGAAAAATTAGCTACAGCCTATAAGTTAAGTCCTATGCTCCAATATGACCTCCTTTTTGTGAACCCTTGAAACCCTTTATATCTAATTTGTTTATTGACAATGCTTATATGTGCATGACCTACTTGGTCAAATTTGTATTTACACTGTTGGTGATATTTTTATATTCTATTATAATAAAGTTTGTAATTTTGGGAATATCTGTATATCTAATGCCGGATGTGCGTCACGAATTCCGTGATCCCAGCGATATATCGCACGATATATCGTACCGTGTAACGCCGCCCTTAGATGATATCCTCCCTGATAATCCTAGTAATCCCACACCCGCCGATGTATCAGCCATCCAAGGCCACACTGGGGTGTACCTGGGATTAAATGCTGTAACCATCCACAGAGGCACCTAGCGGTAGTTGTACCACTATCTCCTGTGATCTGGAGAAAGTGAGCTGATGTGTTCCTAGTATTAAATGCTGTAACCGTCCACAGAGGTACCTATCGGTACCTGTACCTGTAATTCCTGTGGCCTGAAGAAAGTTAGCTGATGTGGTCCGGTGTGCAGAGAAGGATGTCAGCCGTCTTTATCTCCCGCACCACTGTTGCTGCAGGATAGGAGATCCGGTGTCACATTTTATCATATTTATTGTATTTATCGCATTTTAAAATTTAATTTCAACCAGGAGTATCAGCCACCGATCGGGGCTAAACCCAAACAATGGATACATAAAAAAAAATGATTTTTACCTAGGTTTTTATGCATATAAGATTACTATAATAGTAAATATTTATTGTTTTATTTAAACTACCTTTAGTTCAAATAAATACTATTGTCTTTAAACACACATTTTTTACTATTTATTCTACATCTTAGATTCAGACTGTTGGCAGCAAAAGCACAATTAGATAGTATGAAAAAAGTAAAGAAACACATGTGAAACAAAGAAGAATATATGTTAGATCTTAGATTTCTCAAAGCATTGGTCTCCCCAGTCTGAGAATACCAGCCCCCAGCTGTTGGGCTTTATAATAGCTGGGTATCAAAATTGGGGGGGGACCGCAATCCAGTGTTTTTATTTATTTTGTTTAATAATTATTTTAATATTATTTTAATAATTGATATTTTTTTCTGTAATAAAAATTATGTATTTCAATAATTTTAAAAAATATTAAAAAAAGCCGCATTCAGTTCCTCTTATTTTGATACACATTCAAGATAAGCGCACAGCTGGGGGCTGCAGCCTTTATTTAGCTATGGGCTTTATCTGTGCTGGTATCAATAGATGGTACTGTAAGCCAATTGTTTTTTTAATTTATTTTATATCACAAAATAGACACGCAGACAGGGTCTGTGATTGCAGCAACAGGCAGTCTTTCAGGGTTTTTACTCACAGTGGATGGCAGGGTGAGTAACCTGGGCATAGCTGGGATGAACCAGGCTGGAACCAGGTATCCTTCCGGCTGGCTGATGAGGGTGACTACCAACTCGCCTTCCTGCCCTGTGTGCTTTGGGGTGACCCCTACTTGAAGCCCTGCTGGGGTTGCCCAGGGAAGTTGCTGATGCCTCTCTCCCCTTCTTTTGGCCCGTTTGCTTGTAGCCTGGACCAGGTCACTCTGGCTGCTTGCCTCCTGTAAACTATGGGCCCTCTCTTTGCTACGTGGCTGCGGACTCTGTGGTGGTGGGGTGTGGGTCTGAAGTGCCCTCACCGGCAGGTTTGGGAGAAGAAAATTGGATAAATCTCTGCACTGGGACCTGTTACCCGTGCGGGCCTGGTACCTCCCTGGCAGTCCCCTTACTTTGCCACTCCTTTGCTCTCTCTAGCCTTGGGTGGATTTCGGGTGGCACTACCAGGTGACCGATCTCCCCCATCGGTAGTCACTGTGCGTACGTTGTCTGACTAGTGGCAGCCTCAGGTCTCCTCTTTGCGTCTGCTCTCCCTGAGCTCCACTTCAGACTCAGCTCACTCCTCTCTACTCTGTCTGCCTATGCAACTTAGCAACCAGGTTCTCCACCACACCCCTTGAGTGGACATAGAGGCCACGCCTCCTCCTGGATTCCCCAGGGGTCCACCCAAAGGTAGATGTGTAAGACTTGATCACTATGCGCCTGTGTAGTCACACCTCAGTCAGCCTTCTGGATTACCTGTATTGTACTGCCCCCAGCATGGGTGCAGTACTCAGTGGTGCCTGACCAGGTCAGGGGTGCCACAAAAGCAGCATGATGTAGGCACAGAGACTCTGAATCCAATGGTGTATCACTTAGATTACTGGCTGCAGCTGTTCTGACACAATCAGAGTTTTTAGGTTTTGTCATATAACAAAGAAATTGTACATTAACAGTGAGGTGTCAATCACAACAGGGGGCGTGAGTTTCTAGTCCTGTAATGATAAGGGTCCTGCTGCTTAAACATACATAGCAAATAAACAAAAGATCAGACTGTGACAAAATAGGCATGTCTGAACTTTTTGTGTTAACCCTTGCAGCTTGCTGGCTTCAGCTTACATAGCAAAACCAACTAACAGATTCCCTTTAAAGAGGGTTTTTACTTGACAAGTATGTTTAGATGTGATCCTCCTAAATTGATGCAAACTAATGGAGAGGGGGTGTCTTAAAATAGGGTGTAGTCTATAAGTGTAATGCTCTGCTGGCAAATGTCCGGCACACGTCATGACAGACGTGCATGGACAAACAACTTTCCGGTGCATGGTGTAACACATGAGAATCAATGGGGATTGTAAGGGAGAGGAAGTTGAGACACCTCCTGACACTAACCTGTGTCTGTTCCCTAAAGTCCCTAAAAGAGTCCTTCCCCTCTACGCCATCTTGTGTCTAGTCTCTAACTGTCCCTCCACTCACCCTGTATAGTGCCAAGGCCAGTGAGTGAACTAGAGATCCCCACTATGGTACTATAACACAGGGTAAGGAGGACAGCCAGGAGGACATGGACAAAAGGATGCACAACCAACTTCATAGGGCTGCAAGCAACATGGCTTAAACCAAAATAACTACTACAGCAAGGGTCCAGCAGCAGCAGACTCCAGTGGCTACCTGTTAAGGCCAAGGGTAGAAGCTATACTTGCAGTATAGTACAATACAAAGGGATGGGAAAGTAATGTCTTATCGCTAGGGAAAGGGAGAAATGTTGACCCCTGACAACAACCTGAACCTTACCCTCACTGCCCTCACTAACCTTATACAGGCTCTGCACCTGCTGACAAGCTGGGTACCTGACCATAGGCAACCTTGATCTGGACCCTAGTTAAGGATGGCAGGTATGAGCGCTTGCCAACACCACTAACACTTAAGGGAGACAAAAGGAAACAATACAGGAGAAACACGAATGCTACCACCTGAGCCCAGGTAGACGGCAAGTGTCAAAACACTTATCTGAGGAGCAGCTACCACAGAAGTCTCTGAAGCAACAGGAGACGACCACTGCAGATTTAAGCCAGTAACAACTATAAACCGCACCCAAACCACCCCAGGGGGTGGTTAATAAAGAAGTCAGAGGCTGGCAACTAAGAGGAAAAACTGACAGTTTCTCAGGGTCATAGAGTCCACAGCTGCAGAAACAGGAAACTGTGAGATAACAACACATGCTGCCAATCACTGGGATTTTCTTAAGCGGGCTTTACACGCTACAATATATCTAATGAGATGTCGGCGGGGTCACGTCATAAGTGACGCACATCCGGCATCGTTAGTGATATCGTAGCGTGTGAAAGCTACGTGCGACGGTGAACGAGCAGAAATACTCACCTTCTCATTCATCGTTGACACGTCGTTCATTTTCTAAAAATCGAACGTCCGGTTGTTCATTGTTCCTGAAGCAGCACACATCGCTCCGTGTGACACCCCAGGAACGATAAACTGCAGCTTACCTGCGGCCACCAGCAATGCTGAAGGAGGGAGGTGGGCGGGATGTTTACGTCCCGCTCATCTCCGCCCCTCCGATTTTATTGGCCGGCCACTGTGTGACGTCGCAGTGACGCTGAACATCCCTCCCCCTTCAGGAAGTGGATGTTCACCGCCCACAGCGAGGTCGTTTGGAAGGTAAGTACGTGTGACGGGGGGTTACAGCATTGGGCGACACGGGCAAGAAATTGCCGATGCCGCACAAACGCGATCGCATGATTAACTATAACGTGTAAAGCAGGCTTAACACTCACTGCCACTGGATTGTCAGCGTGCCATGACAGCTCAGTGATAGGCTGTGACACTACCAGAGGCTTCTTTTCTTTACATTGACTAGTTAAGAATGAATATTCTATTACCAGAATCAGGTGATGGATTATGTAACTATTTAAAGGAGATGGGAGTAGTTACAAACTGACTGAGGAGAACTAAGCAAGAGCTGCTATCTAGGAAAAGGACATTAACCCTCCCTGCAACAAAAGAAAACAAATCACATTTAAAATCTAGAGTCTCACAAGGCAAAGTGAGACTCCAGTCCCAAACCTCTCACAAGTCTCCTAATGGCAGGAGACATTCATGACAATAAAGATACATCCCTTTATAATAGCTTCTTATGGGACATGAATGTATGTAAGTTTAAATTCCCTTTATCTCTTATTTTATTACATGCAAAGAGATGGTTGTTTTTTAGACTGTGTTTTTGTTTTCGTAACATGTACTTTATGATAGTGTTAAAGTTTATGAAATCCAACAAAAAGTTAGCATAATTTAGTAAACTCTGCATTTATATACAATTAATTCAGTCATAATATGCAAAAAGTAAAAAAAAAACAACAAAACATATGTCTACTTTACATCAGCATAATTTTTCTACTGTCCTTTATTTTAGCAGTGTGTTAGGATGCAAAGCAGCATAGTAGCAATTAGCAATTATTCATTTTTTTTGAAGGAAATGTAATTTTCTTTATAGACCTATTCAGTTTGAAATGACACTGATGGGCCTATATATATATATATATATATATATATATATATATATATATATAGTAAGGGCCAGGAGGACGGGTAGGCCCAGGAGGTGGATCCACTGGACTGAGCACCCCACCGAGGGCAGGGTACCCGGTAGCTGGAGCACTACGGGTAGCTTGACAGTCCGTTCAGAGGACCGGAGTAAAGAAGTCCCTGGGACCACAGAGTCTCTGAAGGTAGTCCGGGTGGTCAGGCTCAGGTTTGGAGGCCGGGATGATGTCAGACAGAATCCGGAACCAGCTGAGCGAGGGGGTCGGTCACCACACGGATCCAGGGATCGGAGATGGGAGGGACTGAAGAGATGGCGGACAGTCACCCTCTGGAGTTCTGGAACCGTCAGGACCGGTTGGCGAGGCAGGAGCGGCTCTACGAGACAGATAAGTCAGTAGTGGACAAGGCACAGGGGGACCTGACTCCTAGCTTACTAAACACGAAGCACAGGCCCCGCCCACTTGGAAAATAAACCCCTTTATACCCTGTACCTGTGTGTTCAATATCCTGTCAGTGGACGCTGGCCCTTTAAGAAAGGATCAATGACCGCGCGCGCGCCCTAACACGCATGCGCGAGGCCCGGGTGCCAGAAGCCAGAGCAGGAAGCGGTGCACAGGAGGCAGGAGTGCCCGGCAGAAGGCTCCGTGTCGCGGAAGGGTGCCGGGAGCGGAGATCAGGACACCTAGAGGACGCAGGTGAGGGAGCAGGGAGGCTGTGGAGCGGAGGACCGGGGAGTGTGGCACTGAAACCGGGGAACGTGACATATATATATATATATATATATATATATTGGAAACCCATCGTTCCTCAAGTTCTTTAAAGAAACAAATTAAAAAAAGAAGAAATAAATAAAAAAATATTTTTTTTTACCCCACAAAATTGTTGTTTTAGTCCTACCATTATCTTTTATTCTCACAAGCGGTAATACGAGAAAAATAAATTCTGCACATATCAGAAAAAAATGTTTATTCTCAATGCGGAGTTTGGAAGGAAAGGTGTGCTATTTGGAGCAAAATAGCATAGATTGTAGACATCATGCTGCATTTGCAGAGCCCCTGTGATCCCAAAAGTGCAGGACCCACACACACACACACACACACACACACACACACACACACACACACACAAATGACCCCATTAAGTAATTCATCTAGAGTTTTATATGCATTTGTTGCAAAAACTAAAAAATAGGTCTTTGTTTGCTAGAATGTTGTTTTATACTCAAATTTTTAATTTTCACAAGGAGCAAAAGGTAAAAAATAACCAATTTGTTATAAAATTTCTCCTAAATGGAGCAATACGGCATATATTGTTTGAATCTAGCAGCTGGCCACATGACTGGGCTCAGAAGAAACATCAGAAACGTTAGCCCATTTTATAACTTACACCCATAAATTAATTTATGGGGGCAATAATGGACTGTTCCACTGAGAAACTGAGAAACCTCCGCTGGGGTCCTGGTTCTCGGTGGACCCCTGAGCAGGAATGCGAAAAGGGCCCATAGATGATAGAGCTGGTTTCAGCTGAATATGCATTCGAGAATGTACACTCAGTTGAAATGTATTGTGGTAAAGAAAGCCACCGACTCCCTGCACCGCAAAAGTTAAAATGGCTGCTTGTATAGCTGAGGCCAGCAGCTGACTTGCCTGTTGTGAATAGCCATGATGTTACTGTCATGTGAGCATGGACAGGTAGAAGATTAGTTTTTTTTTAATGTGTGCAAGGATGGAGGACACGGGATTGTAGACCCCATTTTAGAGCTAAACTGTAACAAGCCGTAATAAACACTACAGACAGTGCTTTGGTGTGAGATGGCGATAAGGCTTTATTGAGGGCTACCTATATCTCATTAAAATACTCTATATTAAATTAAACCCCTTAGACAACTCAATCAGTTTTGGTGAAGACTCGACTAAACAAAATACTTCCAAAACCACCCAATAACATGGGTTAATTTATCCCTCCAATAAAACCAGACGACATGAAAAGACGAAGTGAAAATACACAAGGTGCGGGCGGGTGTGTGTGTCTCTTCCACATGCTAAACAGCTGCTGAGGTGATCCAAGGGGGTATAAATAGTCCACTTTGCTTCCAGAATAGCGTCCAATCAGCACCAAGGTCCAGTCAGATGCATCAGCCAATCAAGGATCACAAGCTACTGTTGCTAAGGTTAGGGCTGAGCCCCCTTGCGTAACCAGCTGAGTTACCTCCCAAACATTACACCAAATGGGATAGAAAACTGTGACAATTATTGATTTACTAACTAGGGATCCTAATCCATAAACACTCATACTCATTTAGGTGCCACAATCCTATGTAGCTCCTTCCATTATCCCCTCCAGGGACCTTCCATTATTAAATTAAGGAAATTTAATACTTCCAATAGGTGGCGCTGCGCTAGAGTTTGTCTCCTATCCTGGAGAGACAATTGGAAAATTAATAAGAATTTAATAATAATATTTTTATTTATATGCTGTTCTAATGTTTCACAGAACTTTACAATTAAGCAGAGACAAAGTAACACATGGTTTAATAGTTACAGGAGGAATGAAAGACCTTCTTGCAAGCTTACAATCTAAAAAGAAATAGGAGGACACAAAAAATTGCAAAATTTTTTTTTTTTTTTTTTTTGCTGAGAGCAGTTCTGCTATTTATATGTGAGGCCGCATGGCACATTTTATAAAAATATTTTAGTGTAGGACTGCTTCAAATGAGATTTGCCGTGACGTGGCGAAGCAGCTCAAGAAATTGCAATTTTTTGCCAAAAATCTCAAAAAAAAAAAAAAAAAAAAAAAAAAAAAGGAGATAAACCAAAAAAGAAATAGGAGGACACAAAAAATTGTATGCCTTGCATATGTGTCGCCCAGGGATAGGGGGGGTACTCAGATCCGGGCCAAGGGGTCGCTTCTGAAGGTATCACGGTGGCGTGACCTGGTCTGTCATCCCAGGCTCCACAATAAAAGAGGGATTAGGTAGGGGGAATTGTCCGTGATGCCACCCGTGGGTTGCGGTGATAAGGTGGTGGCATCGCCACTGCCTCTGGGGACCATGCCCGGAACTGATGGTGTGGGGCAGCAAGGTAGGATCTCCTCTACGGGAAGGGGAGTTGTAGTCCCGTGGCCCAATTGGGAGTGGTGGTTTGGGGAGTGACGGGTGCAGTCCTCAGCTTGGACCGGGTGGTGCAGGAGTACTCACAGTATAAAGCAATAACTGACACGAGTCCAGGAATTAACCAAGTTGCTGGTAACTGGTGCCCACGGCCAGCTACTGTGAGGACGGGTCCCACACCCGTGTGCGTAATTCAGGTGCTCTTTTCCTGCCCGAGGTCTGCGTGTGCTTTGCACACTGGTCCGGACTGGGTCCCAACAGCTGGCACCAGGGGGGCCCACTACCCTCTCCCGGTCCACTTCGGGTCCCACAAAAGGCTGGCCTATTCCTGAGGCCCTGACTACCACTTTCCCGAGACCCACACAGGGGCTGCTTCCAGACTCCTCTCCTCCTGCAGACTGACTTCAGCTGACACTCTGCTCTGCTCTTTCTAAGGTCCTCTTTCCCCTCTCTCGTTTTCCTGGGGAGGGGGTGAGTGGGGCCTGATTGGCTAGTGTGTGTTTGTGTGCCAAACTCCCCAAGGGAGTGTGAGATCTGCACCAAAAACATGTATGCAGACCTCTGTGACACCCTGGTTTTGCCAGGGCGGCACACATAATCCAGCCATCAGTATAATAAATAGTTGCTTTCAAATATTGATGCATGAATCAGTCATCAGTTAGTAACAGCTTAATAACAGTCTCCAAGTGCTATGTGGTACATGGAGGGTGTGGAGATAGATTCTAAGGACAATTTAGAAACAGGGAACAAGCAAAAATTAGATTAATTAAGTGAGGTGAAAGGCCTAGCTAAAGAAATGTGGTTTTAAATATGTTCGGGCCACGTACTTTTGGATTATTACGGGTTGTGCATTTCGGAAAACTGGCACAGCATGAGAGAATTCGTGGAAACGTAAGTAGGAGGTTCGGATTATGGCATATGTTAGTGTTAGATCAGTTGCAGAACAGTGAGCATGAATAGAGTGAAAGACAGAGACAAGTGTGGAGATGTATGGTGAGGTAGAACTATGGAAAGCTTTATGGTACCTGATCTCCACTACGAGGGATTGAAGGTGCATCAGAGCCCAAAGTCTATGCCCCTTCTTGAATGGACATTGTAACAGTGAGTAGTTATATGGAGGAAATCTCTCTAAAGGAGACCTCAAGATGATTTGGAACTGTGAATAGTTGTGAGTGGCTGAAGCAGTACACCTCTACCTTTGTGGCCCTCACCGGGGAAGACTAGGTCTCACTGGATTGTTGACTGGACTGTAGTGAGATACAAGTGCATGAAAAACAAAACAGAAGAACTGAAAAGTGCCCATGCCTGCTATTTGCAAGTGAATTGTACCAGAAGAACTGTGGCATATAGTTGATGTATATAGATGTTATCCACTTCAGTAAATACTATATTTTTGGACTTTTGTCTCTCTTAATTCACTGGGAACCATCTTCTCCTGGCCTGCCATATACTATGACCAACATGCAGTCTGTGGAGGCGTATCGCCCAGATAAAGAGCACCACAAATACACACCTTGTCAGGACCCCCATTATCAAGTAGTGTGTCAGGGCATATAAGACAAGTACCTCACCCACGTCTCCCGCCCTCGACCATGTTACAGAACTACCCAAGGAAATTGTACTATCTGGTATAGGTAGGGTAGTGGAGGGGTGGAACACAAGAAGATTCAATTTCAGAAGGGAGGACATAATGTTAGAGAAAACAGGCAGAGAATCCCAGGTATTTTGTATTAAGGTGGGGTTGGTGTCAGGAGAAAATGTGTATGTATGGATGTTACAAGCTTATGGATGGTACTGGAAACCAAATCTGATCCTTTTTCCATTAGGGGTAGTGTATAGAAAAAAAGAAGGGGGCCCAGGACTGAACCTTGAGGAACCCCCTGTAGTAAGGAAGTAGACAGCAAGAAGAGCTGGCAAATAATAGAGAGAGTAATAATTTAAGATCAAAACATAGTTAGGAGGAGCTGGTGATCTGCAGTGTCAAATACAGCAGACAGATTCAGGAGAATCAGCAGTGAATACTGACCATTAGATTTAGTTGTTAATAAATAGAAATGTTTGTAATGGCAGTTTCAATACAGTGTAAAGAACTGAAACCGTTTGGTAAAAAGGTCAAGAAGAGCGTGATCTGAGAGATAGCTGTTAGGCAATGAGTAGATATACGTTCCAGGAGCTTGGAGATAAAGTGGAGATTTGAGACAGGTTTGTAATTAGCAGTGCAGTTTTGGTTTAGTAAAAGGGTTTTGATGGCATTTTAGCATGTGGAGGTAAATATTCCAGAAAAAAATAGAGAGTTTAAAAGCAAAGAAATGAGCCAGAGCATAAGTAGGTGGCATGTACATATGGCATATATGAGCATGTTCACACTGTGCCCATTTAATACACAAAACCTAAGCAAGAAACAAAATGAGCGTTTGCCCTGCAGTAAGTAAACAATAATAGTACAAATGAAAAACATTGGGTACTTAGTAACAAAGTTTTTTTGATCAAAAAAGCGCAAAAGCCATCCCACCACGACAAGGTGTACCCCAATCGGGGTTGTCCTAACCTCTAGTATTAAAACCTCACCATGCCAACTAACCTCAATGTAGATTTGGCAAATCAGGACAAAATGCAAGGAATTACAGCAAAACCAAAGCAGTGTTATTTGCGGGGGCGGTGTTGGTCGCTGCACATCAGGTGTTCTGACAACGTACACTAACAATGTGCTCTGATCTGTTGCCGGTTTATTACTGCGGTTATTAGCCGGCTACAGAGAACGAGAGCACTCTATCATCATGCACATCACAGTGCACAACATGCAGGGACTAGCCCAGCCCTTGAAATGAGTGTCACTGATGACACTTCATTTCAGGCCCCCTTCACACGTCCGTGAAAAACACGCACGTGTGTTACGGGCCGTTTTTCGGGTCCGTGTCCCGTTTTTGTGTCCGTTTTTATGGTCCGTGTGGCACCTGTGTGAATTGCGTATGCTAGCCGTGTTTGTGTGCAGAACGTCCGTGAGTGCGTGTGGAATTAACGTGTATGTGTACGTGTAATGTCCGTGTGTAATGTCCGTGTGTGTAATGCACAATGTCGTTTATAAATGTCGGCTGACAGCAGACAGAGTTGCGCGATGAGAATGAACTCGGGTGAACTTCACCCGACTTCATCCTCATACCGCGGCTCTGTCTGTGTCGAGTACTGATTAGCGGTCACCTGTGAAGGATTCACCGGTGACCGCTAATCCCCCGAGTGACTGAAGTTTCCCCCCCTCTCTCATACTCACCGTTCCTCGATCTCCGGCGCAGCGCTGCACGGCATTCACACTGCTGCGGCGGCTTTTACTATTTTGAAAAAGCCGGCCGCTCATTAAACAATCTCCTATTCCCTGCTTTCCCCGCCCACCGGCGCCTATGATTGGTTACAGTGAGACACGCCCCCACGCTGAGTGACAGGTGTCACACTGCACCCAATCACTGGATCCAGTGACAGCGGGTAACCTCAGTGACAGCAGCTGACCGCGCGGCTGTCTTCATTAGCTGCGTGGAGGTGACCGGAGCGGCTGTGTCTGCTGCAGCTCCTGTCACCTCCATGCAGCAGCGCTGGATGCGACGCTGGAGCATCCTGGATTACGCCGGACATGGAGGGCTTTTTCGGGGCTGATTAAAGTGGTGAACCAGGGTATATGTGTGTGTTTTTATTTCTAATAAAGGATTTTTTCTGGTGTGTGTGTGTTTATTTACTGTAATTTACAGATTAATCATGGAGGGTGTCTCATAGACGCCTGACATGATTAATCTAGGACTTATTGGCAGCTATGGGCTGCCAATAACTCCTTATTACCCCGATTTGCCAACGCACCAGGGCAAATCGGGAAGAGCCGGGTACAGCCCCAGAACTGTCGCATATAATGTATGCGGCAATTCTGGGCGGCTGCTGACTGATATTGTTAGGGTGGGGGGCTCCCCATAACGTGGAGCTCCCCATCCTGAGAATACCAGCCTTCAGCCGTATGGCTTTATCTGGCTGGCATTAAAATTGGGGGGAACTGCACGCCGTTTTTTTTTAATTATTTATTTATTTATTTTACTGCACAGTATAGACACGCCCACCGGCTGCTGTGATTGGGTGCAGTGTGACACCTGTCACTCAGCGTGGGGGCGTGTCTCACTGTAACCAATCATAGGTGCCGGTGGGTGGGGAAAGCAGGGAATAGGAGATTGTTTAATGGGCGGCCGGCTTTTTCAAAATAGTAAAAGCCGCCGCAGCAGTGTGAATGCCGTGCAGCGCTGCGCCGGAGATCGGGGAACGGTAAGTATGAGAGAGGGGGGGAAACTGACCGACAGACTGTGAGAGAGGGACAGACAGACAGAGAGACAGACAGAGAGACTGACCGACGGACTCAGGGAGATTGACCGACATACACAGAAATAGAAAGAATAGCCGACATCACTAGAAATAAAAACACCAAACGGACACGGACTATAGGTAGATGCATACGTGTTTACTAACGTGTGTGCACATACCCATAGACTTTCATTGTGTCCACGTGTGCGTGCTCCGTGCAGATAACGGACATGCATCCGTGCCAAACGCAAACACATACGGATCACGGACACGCACACACGGACATAATGAAATAACGGACGTGTGACCACAATCATAGATTAACATTGGTGCACGTTTGGCCGTGTCTCCGGTATATACGGAAACGGACCAAACACGCACGTGTATCACGGACGTGTGAAGGGGGCCTCAAGGAGAGAGCAGAGGCTGTGGCAGTGACTGCAGCCTGCCCACTGATGACGCTTTATTTGCGTATTTCATTTGCACTGCATTCTCAAACAAAGAGTCATCTGAGAATAAATAGGGAAATAAATCCTACTGCCGTCAGATGGTGTAGTTAGGGTACGGTAGGGAATTATATTGCAAGTATATTAAAACTTAATAAAAACTTAATTGTGCTGGCTCCCTCATTTTGATATTAAAACTTAGTTTAGATTGCGGCACTAAATAACATTTCTTTAACCTTCAGATTACCCTTTTTACTACATGGCATTTGTAATACCTTGCCTGTTAGATTAATATCGCTTTCATGACACATCACTATTAATCTTAGGAATCTTGTGGCACCTTATTGAGCTTGTGTTGCCTGTATTACTGTATGCAGGCACAGTGGAATTTTGGATTATAATTGGTTCCGGGAGTGTGCTCTTAAACCAAGTTACTCCTATTAAACTGTACTTTAGCTTACAATAAAATTGTTGGTGTGTGAGAGGTACAGTACAAGCAATGTGCTATACTGGTTAGCAGAAAGAAAGTACAATACTGTATCCACAAATGCAAATTGATAGACATGCTATATAGTATACTGTTCTGTACAATGGTATACTGTATATGTGACGCCCTGGCCTATCAGGTCGTCACAAGGGGGCCATGCAATCTGCCCTTCTGCATGGTACCCGCTCCTCCTTGGTTACGGGTCCTGTCCCTTTGGTGTTGCTAAGAACAGGTGTACACAAATCCTGAGGAACACACTGCACTACACCCACCAAACACCCATTGGGTGGCCTGAGGGGAATAGGGCCACCTAGATGGGGGGATGGTAGAAGGAGGGCCAGAAGTGTCAGAGTAGTCAGAGAGTGTCAGTGAGCCGTGACAGGACAAGGTCATGCTGCAGAGCTGGGCTCCCGTACCTATCCCAGGTGCCAGACGTTGGCCTGGCTTGGAAGGAGCTGGAACCCCGGTCGCATGGGGTAGTGACAGGGGGCTCGGTACTGCCACGGAGGGCAGGGGCCAGGGCACGGCGGGGTATGCAGACCCTAGGCTGGGAAGGAGCTTTTTGCATCCCAGGAATTCACCCGACGAGGACGGAATCTGCACAAACCGTTCTCCACCCGCTCCAAAATCAGGCTACTAGTGCAACGAGGGGGATAGGACTTCCCAAATCTGTCCAGAAAATCCCAAACGTGAACCCTGAGAGCAAGCTCACCCTGATAGCCACGCAGGTGAGTGGGACCCGAGTAGTTTCAGGCAAAAGGGATCCACACAGAAGTAAACACAGTGCCAAGGGACAAGGCTTCAGACCAACCAGCAACGCCAAAATGGCATGGACCCAGCGTGCTCACGCAAAGGTTGCAAGGCATTTAGAACTTTGGTTTACCCGGTGTCAGTGTCAGCATCTCTGAACTGTGTGAGTACATTGTGCCCCTCTACTCCCGATGGGTCCCCAGCCAACCATCACCGAGTTCCGGGACACCAATCCCCTGCCCACGGATAAGATAACATCACAAGCTGCCATCCCATCGGATGCTCTTCCCCAAATGCAGCAGCGGTGGTATCCCGCCTTACTACAACCCGTGGGTGGCGTCTCGAACACTATCCAATCCTTCCCCCCCCTTTTGTAAATATCTTTTCCCCTTTTTCATTTCGAGCGGCCGCGCGATCCCGCCTTGGGTCCGGGGACCCCTCGAGCCTTTGCGGATCCGGATCCGAGCAGCCAGTCGGCTGTCGCGGGGTGGCACACCTCAAAAATCTTGGTGTCATGAACAGATGCAAGCAAGACCCACTAACCTGGGTTACGTGCACCTTGAAAAGTGAAGTCCGGGAGTCCAAATCTTTTTTCCCGCGACGTCCGCCATTTTTCCGCTGTTTTTCGCACCAAAAACGCCACCTTCTTCAGGAAGCACGCAAAGCCAAAGCCCCGCCCTTTGTCCTCAGCCTGAAACAGGAACTGGAAGTTCCCAGAGGGCCACAGTGCGCGAATGAGTGCTGGGAGAAAACCGAGGGGGCGTGCCTGAATGTAGCGAAAGCGCAAGAGAAGCAGGGACGCCAGGACTCTGCCATACTGTTACTGGACAACGCAGAGGCAAAATGGCGGAGCGGAGCTGGTCACCGGACTGCGGGACTGCGACTTGGATTGAAGAAGAGACCGAGCAGCTGCGCAGGAGAATGCAGACGCAGTTCCTGTTCATACTGAATCACTGAAGGGAAGAGATGAGGAGCCTGATGATGGCGGTGAGAGCCCGTGAGATCGAAATCCCACGAGAAGAGAGGGTAAGCGGTTACCCAGTCCCTGTTGATTACCCTAATCCGGCCATGGCAGCTAAGGTATCTGGTCTGCCTCCGCTTGCGGCAACCATTCCACCGTAACCTACCCTGTCCTCGGTGGGCGAGGCAGGAGCAGCTCTACGAGACAGATAAGTCAGTAGTGGACAAGGCACAGGGGGACCTGACTCCTAGCTTACTAAACACGAAGCACAGGCCCCGCCCACTTGGAAAATAAATTCCTTTATACCCTGTACCTGTGTGTTCAATATCCTGTCAGTGGACGCTGGCCCTTTAAGAAAGGATCAATGACCGCGCGCGCCCTAACACGCATGCGCGAGGCCCGGGTGCCAGAAGCCAGAGCAGGAAGCGGTGCACAGGAGGCAGGAGTGCCCGGCAGAAGGCTCCGTGTCGCGGAAGGGTGCCGGGAGCGGAGATCAGGACACCTAGAGGACGCAGGTGAGGGAGCAGGGAGGCTGTAGAGCGGAGGACCGGGGAGTGTGGCACTGAAACCGGGGAGCGTGGCACGGGGGCCGGGGAACGTGACATTATATATATATATATATATATATATATATATATATATATTGGAAACCCATCGTTCCTCAAGTTCTTTAAAGAAACAAATTAAAAAAAGAAGAAATAAATAAAAAAATATTTTTTTTTACCCCACAAAATTGTTGTTTTAGTCCTACCATTATCTTTTATTCTCACAAGCGGTAATACGAGAAAAATAAATTCTGCACATATCAGAAAAAAATGTTTATTCTCAATGCGGAGTTTGGAAGGAAAGGTGTGCTATTTGGAGCAAAATAGCATAGATTGTAGACATCATGCTGCATTTGCAGAGCCCCTGTGATCCCAAAAGTGCAGGACCCACACACACACACACACACACACACACACACACACACAAATGACCCCATTAAGTAATTCATCTAGAGTTTTATATGCATTTGTTGCAAAAACTAAAAAATAGGTCTTTGTTTGCTAGAATGTTGTTTTATACTCAAATTTTTAATTTTCACAAGGAGCAAAAGGTAAAAAATAACCAATTTGTTATAAAATTTCTCCTAAATGGAGCAATACGGCATATATTGTTTGAATCTAGCAGCTGGCCACATGACTGGGCTCAGAAGAAACATCAGAAACGTTAGCCCATTTTATAACTTACACCCATAAATTAATTTATGGGGGCAATAATGGACTGTTCCACTGAGAAACTGAGAAACCTCCGCTGGGGTCCTGGTTCTCGGTGGACCCCTGAGCAGGAATGCGAAAAGGGCCCATAGATGATAGAGCTGGTTTCAGCTGAATATGCATTCGAGAATGTACACTCAGTTGAAATGTATTGTGGTAAAGAAAGCCACCGACTCCCTGCACCGCAAAAGTTAAAATGGCTGCTTGTATAGCTGAGGCCAGCAGCTGACTTGCCTGTTGTGAATAGCCATGATGTTACTGTCATGTGAGCATGGACAGGTAGAAGATTAGGTTTTTTTTAATGTGTGCAAGGATGGAGGACACGGGATTGTAGACCCCATTTTAGAGCTAAACTGTAACAAGCCGTAATAAACACTACAGACAGTGCTTTGGTGTGAGATGGCGATAAGGCTTTATTGAGGGCTACCTATATCTCATTAAAATACTCTATATTAAATTAAACCCCTTAGACAACTCAATCAGTTTTGGTGAAGACTCGACTAAACAAAATACTTCCAAAACCACCCAATAACATGGGTTAATTTATCCCTCCAATAAAACCAGACGACATGAAAAGACGAAGTGAAAATACACAAGGTGCGGGCGGGTGTGTGTGTCTCTTCCACATGCTAAACAGCTGCTGAGGTGATCCAAGGGGGTATAAATAGTCCACTTTGCTTCCAGAATAGCGTCCAATCAGCACCAAGGTCCAGTCAGATGCATCAGCCAATCAAGGATCACAAGCTACTGTTGCTAAGGTTAGGGCTGAGCCCCCTTGCGTAACCAGCTGAGTTACCTCCCAAACATTACACCAAATGGGATAGAAAACTGTGACAATTATTGATTTACTAACTAGGGATCCTAATCCATAAACACTCATACTCATTTAGGTGCCACAATCCTATGTAGCTCCTTCCATTATCCCCTCCAGGGACCTTCCATTATTAAATTAAGGAAATTTAATACTTCCAATAGGTGGCGCTGCGCTAGAGTTTGTCTCCTATCCTGGAGAGACAATTGGAAAATTAATAAGAATTTAATAATAATATTTTTATTTATATGCTGTTCTAATGTTTCACAGAACTTTACAATTAAGCAGAGACAAAGTAACACATGGTTTAATAGTTACAGGAGGAATGAAAGACCTTCTTGCAAGCTTACAATCTAAAAAGAAATAGGAGGACACAAAAAATTGCAAAATTTTTTTTTTTTTTTGCTGAGAGCAGTTCTGCTATTTATATGTGAGGCCGCATGGCACATTTTATAAAAATATTTTAGTGTAGGACTGCTTCAAATGAGATTTGCCGTGACGTGGCGAAGCAGCTCAAGAAATTGCAATTTTTTGCCAAAAATCTCAAAAAAAAAAAAAAAAAAAAAAGGAGATAAACCAAAAAAGAAATAGGAGGACACAAAAAATTGTATGCCTTGCATATGTGTCGCCCAGGGATAGGGGGGGTACTCAGATCCGGGCCAAGGGGTCGCTTCTGAAGGTATCACGGTGGCGTGACCTGGTCTGTCATCCCAGGCTCCACAATAAAAGAGGGATTAGGTAGGGGGAATTGTCCGTGATGCCACCCGTGGGTTGCGGTGATAAGGTGGTGGCATCGCCACTGCCTCTGGGGACCATGCCCGGAACTGATGGTGTGGGGCAGCAAGGTAGGATCTCCTCTACGGGAAGGGGAGTTGTAGTCCCGTGGCCCAATTGGGAGTGGTGGTTTGGGGAGTGACGGGTGCAGTCCTCAGCTTGGACCGGGTGGTGCAGGAGTACTCACAGTATAAAGCAATAACTGACACGAGTCCAGGAATTAACCAAGTTGCTGGTAACTGGTGCCCACGGCCAGCTACTGTGAGGACGGGTCCCACACCCGTGTGCGTAATTCAGGTGCTCTTTTCCTGCCCGAGGTCTGCGTGTGCTTTGCACACTGGTCCGGACTGGGTCCCAACAGCTGGCACCAGGGGGGCCCACTACCCTCTCCCGGTCCACTTCGGGTCCCACAAAAGGCTGGCCTATTCCTGAGGCCCTGACTACCACTTTCCCGAGACCCACACAGGGGCTGCTTCCAGACTCCTCTCCTCCTGCAGACTGACTTCAGCTGACACTCTGCTCTGCTCTTTCTAAGGTCCTCTTTCCCCTCTCTCGTTTTCCTGGGGAGGGGGTGAGTGGGGCCTGATTGGCTAGTGTGTGTTTGTGTGCCAAACTCCCCAAGGGAGTGTGAGATCTGCACCAAAAACATGTATGCAGACCTCTGTGACACCCTGGTTTTGCCAGGGCGGCACACATAATCCAGCCATCAGTATAATAAATAGTTGCTTTCAAATATTGATGCATGAATCAGTCATCAGTTAGTAACAGCTTAATAACAGTCTCCAAGTGCTATGTGGTACATGGAGGGTGTGGAGATAGATTCTAAGGACAATTTAGAAACAGGGAACAAGCAAAAATTAGATTAATTAAGTGAGGTGAAAGGCCTAGCTAAAGAAATGTGGTTTTAAATATGTTCGGGCCACGTACTTTTGGATTATTACGGGTTGTGCATTTCGGAAAACTGGCACAGCATGAGAGAATTCGTGGAAACGTAAGTAGGAGGTTCGGATTATGGCATATGTTAGTGTTAGATCAGTTGCAGAACAGTGAGCATGAATAGAGTGAAAGACAGAGACAAGTGTGGAGATGTATGGTGACGTAGAACTATGGAAAGCTTTATGGTACCTGATCTCCACTACGAGGGATTGAAGGTGCATCAGAGCCCAAAGTCTATGCCCCTTCTTGAATGGACATTGTAACAGTGAGTAGTTATATGGAGGAAATCTCTCTAAAGGAGACCTCAAGATGATTTGGAACTGTGAATAGTTGTGAGTGGCTGAAGCAGTACACCTCTACCTTTGTGGCCCTCACCGGGGAAGACTAGGTCTCACTGGATTGTTGACTGGACTGTAGTGAGATACAAGTGCATGAAAAACAAAACAGAAGAACTGAAAAGTGCCCATGCCTGCTATTTGCAAGTGAATTGTACCAGAAGAACTGTGGCATATAGTTGATGTATATAGATGTTATCCACTTCAGTAAATACTATATTTTTGGACTTTTGTCTCTCTTAATTCACTGGGAACCATCTTCTCCTGGCCTGCCATATACTATGACCAACATGCAGTCTGTGGAGGCGTATCGCCCAGATAAAGAGCACCACAAATACACACCTTGTCAGGACCCCCATTATCAAGTAGTGTGTCAGGGCATATAAGACAAGTACCTCACCCACGTCTCCCGCCCTCGACCATGTTACAGAACTACCCAAGGAAATTGTACTATCTGGTATAGGTAGGGTAGTGGAGGGGTGGAACACAAGAAGATTCAATTTCAGAAGGGAGGACATAATGTTAGAGAAAACAGGCAGAGAATCCCAGGTATTTTGTATTAAGGTGGGGTTGGTGTCAGGAGAAAATGTGTATGTATGGATGTTACAAGCTTATGGATGGTACTGAAAACCAAATCTGATCCTTTTTCCATTAGGGGTAGTGTATAGAAAAAAAGAAGGGGGCCCAGGACTGAACCTTGAGGAACCCCCTGTAGTAAGGAAGTAGACAGCAAGAAGAGCTGGCAAATAATAGAGAGAGTAATAATTTAAGATCAAAACATAGTTAGGAGGAGCTGGTGATCTGCAGTGTCAAATACAGCAGACAGATTCAGGAGAATCAGCAGTGAATACTGACCATTAGATTTAGTTGTTAATAAATAGAAATGTTTGTAATGGCAGTTTCAATACAGTGTAAAGAACTGAAACCGTTTGGTAAAAAGGTCAAGAAGAGCGTGATCTGAGAGATAGCTGTTAGGCAATGAGTAGATATACGTTCCAGGAGCTTGGAGATAAAGTGGAGATTTGAGACAGGTTTGTAATTAGCAGTGCAGTTTTGGTTTAGTAAAAGGGTTTTGATGGCATTTTAGCATGTGGAGGTAAATATTCCAGAAAAAAATAGAGAGTTTAAAAGCAAAGAAATGAGCCAGAGCATAAGTAGGTGGCATGTACATATGGCATATATGAGCATGTTCACACTGTGCCCATTTAATACACAAAACCTAAGCAAGAAACAAAATGAGCGTTTGCCCTGCAGTAAGTAAACAATAATAGTACAAATGAAAAACATTGGGTACTTAGTAACAAAGTTTTTTTGATCAAAAAAGCGCAAAAGCCATCCCACCACGACAAGGTGTACCCCAATCGGGGTGGTCCTAACCTCTAGTATTAAAACCTCACCATGCCAACTAACCTCAATGTAGATTTGGCAAATCAGGACAAAATGCAAGGAATTACAGCAAAACCAAAGCAGTGTTATTTGCGGGGGCGGTGTTGGTCGCTGCACATCAGGTGTTCTGACAACGTACACTAACAATGTGCTCTGATCTGTTGCCGGTTTATTACTGCGGTTATTAGCCGGCTACAGAGAACGAGAGCACTCTATCATCATGCACATCACAGTGCACAACATGCAGGGACTAGCCCAGCCCTTGAAATGAGTGTCACTGATGACACTTCATTTCAGGCCCCCTTCACACGTCCGTGAAAAACACGCACGTGTGTTACGGGCCGTTTTTCGGGTCCGTGTCCCGTTTTTGTGTCCGTTTTTATGGTCCGTGTGGCACCTGTGTGAATTGCGTATGCTAGCCGTGTTTGTGTGCAGAACGTCCGTGAGTGCGTGTGGAATTAACGTGTATGTGTACGTGTAATGTCCGTGTGTAATGTCCGTGTGTGTAATGCACAATGTCGTTTATAAATGTCGGCTGACAGCAGACAGAGTTGCGCGATGAGAATGAACTCGGGTGAACTTCACCCGACTTCATCCTCATACCGCGGCTCTGTCTGTGTCGAGTACTGATTAGCGGTCACCTGTGAAGGATTCACCGGTGACCGCTAATCCCCCGAGTGACTGAAGTTTCCCCCCCTCTCTCATACTCACCGTTCCTCGATCTCCGGCGCAGCGCTGCACGGCATTCACACTGCTGCGGCGGCTTTTACTATTTTGAAAAAGCCGGCCGCTCATTAAACAATCTCCTATTCCCTGCTTTCCCCGCCCACCGGCGCCTATGATTGGTTACAGTGAGACACGCCCCCACGCTGAGTGACAGGTGTCACACTGCACCCAATCACTGGATCCAGTGACAGCGGGTAACCTCAGTGACAGCAGCTGACCGCGCGGCTGTCTTCATTAGCTGCGTGGAGGTGACCGGAGCGGCTGTGTCTGCTGCAGCTCCTGTCACCTCCATGCAGCAGCGCTGGATGCGACGCTGGAGCATCCTGGATTACGCCGGACATGGAGGGCTTTTTCGGGGCTGATTAAAGTGGTGAACCAGGGTATATGTGTGTGTTTTTATTTCTAATAAAGGATTTTTTCTGGTGTGTGTGTGTTTATTTACTGTAATTTACAGATTAATCATGGAGGGTGTCTCATAGACGCCTGACATGATTAATCTAGGACTTATTGGCAGCTATGGGCTGCCAATAACTCCTTATTACCCCGATTTGCCAACGCACCAGGGCAAATCGGGAAGAGCCGGGTACAGCCCCAGAACTGTCGCATATAATGTATGCGGCAATTCTGGGCGGCTGCTGACTGATATTGTTAGGGTGGGGGGCTCCCCATAACGTGGAGCTCCCCATCCTGAGAATACCAGCCTTCAGCCGTATGGCTTTATCTGGCTGGCATTAAAATTGGGGGGAACCGCACGCCGTTTTTTTTTAATTATTTATTTATTTATTTTACTGCACAGTATAGACACGCCCACCGGCTGCTGTGATTGGGTGCAGTGTGACACCTGTCACTCAGCGTGGGGGCGTGTCTCACTGTAACCAATCATAGGTGCCGGTGGGCGGGGAAAGCAGGGAATAGGAGATTGTTTAATGGGCGGCCGGCTTTTTCAAAATAGTAAAAGCCGCCGCAGCAGTGTGAATGCCGTGCAGCGCTGCGCCGGAGATCGGGGAACGGTAAGTATGAGAGAGGGGGGGAAACTGACCGACAGACTGTGAGAGAGGGACAGACAGACAGAGAGACAGACAGAGAGACTGACCGACGGACTCAGGGAGATTGACCGACATACACAGAAATAGAAAGAATAGCCGACATCACTAGAAATAAAAACACCAAACGGACACGGACTATAGGTAGATGCATACGTGTTTACTAACGTGTGTGCACATACCCATAGACTTTCATTGTGTCCACGTGTGCGTGCTCCGTGCAGATAACGGACATGCATCCGTGCCAAACGCAAACACATACGGATCACGGACACGCACACACGGACATAAAGAAATAACGGACGTGTGACCACAATCATAGATTAACATTGGTGCACGTTTGGCCGTGTCTCCGGTATATACGGAAACGGACCAAACACGCACGTGTATCACGGACGTGTGAAGGGGGCCTCAAGGAGAGAGCAGAGGCTGTGGCAGTGACTGCAGCCTGCCCACTGATGACGCTTTATTTGCGTATTTCATTTGCACTGCATTCTCAAACAAAGAGTCATCTGAGAATAAATAGGGAAATAAATCCTACTGCCGTCAGATGGTGTAGTTAGGGTACGGTAGGGAATTATATTGCAAGTATATTAAAACTTAATAAAAACTTAATTGTGCTGGCTCCCTCATTTTGATATTAAAACTTAGTTTAGATTACGGCACTAAATAACATTTCTTTAACCTTCAGATTACCCTTTTTACTACATGGCATTTGTAATACCTTGCCTGTTAGATTAATATCGCTTTCATGACACATCACTATTAATCTTAGGAATCTTGTGGCACCTTATTGAGCTTGTGTTTCCTGTATTACTGTATGCAGGCACAGTGGAATTTTGGATTATAATTGGTTCCGGGAGTGTGCTCTTAAACCAAGTTACTCCTATTAAACTGTACTTTAGCTTACAATAAAATTGTTGGTGTGTGAGAGGTACAGTACAAGCAATGTGCTATACTGGTTAGCAGAAAGAAAGTACAATACTGTATCCACAAATGCAAATTGATAGACATGCTATATAGTATACTGTTCTGTACAATGGTATACTGTATATGTGACGCCCTGGCCTATCAGGTCGTCACAAGGGGGCCATGCAATCTGCCCTTCTGCATGGTACCCGCTCCTCCTTGGTTACGGGTCCTGTCCCTTTGGTGTTGCTAAGAACAGGTGTACACAAATCCTGAGGAACACACTGCACTACACCCACCAAACACCCATTGGGTGGCCTGAGGGGAATAGGGCCACCTAGATGGGGGGATGGTAGAAGGAGGGCCAGAAGTGTCAGAGTAGTCAGAGAGTGTCAGTGAGCCGTGACAGGACAAGGTCATGCTGCAGAGCTGGGCTCCCGTACCTATCCCAGGTGCCAGACGTTGGCCTGGCTTGGAAGGAGCTGGAACCCCGGTCGCATGGGGTAGTGACAGGGGGCTCGGTACTGCCACGGAGGGCAGGGGCCAGGGCACGGCGGGGTATGCAGACCCTAGGCTGGGAAGGAGCTTTTTGCATCCCAGGAATTCACCCGACGAGGACGGAATCTGCACAAACCGTTCTCCACCCGCTCCAAAATCAGGCTACTAGTGCAACGAGGGGGATAGGACTTCCCAAATCTGTCCAGAAAATCCCAAACGTGAACCCTGAGAGCAAGCTCACCCTGATAGCCACGCAGGTGAGTGGGACCCGAGTAGTTTCAGGCAAAAGGGATCCACACAGAAGTAAACACAGTGCCAAGGGACAAGGCTTCAGACCAACCAGCAACGCCAAAATGGCACGGACCCAGCGTGCTCACGCAAAGGTTGCAAGGCATTTAGAACTTTGGTTTACCCGGTGTCAGTGTCAGCATCTCTGAACTGTGTGAGTACATTGTGCCCCTCTACTCCCGATGGGTCCCCAGCCAACCATCACCGAGTTCCGGGACACCAATCCCCTGCCCACGGATAAGATAACATCACAAGCTGCCATCCCATCGGATGCTCTTCCCCAAATGCAGCAGCGGTGGTATCCCGCCTTACTACAACCCGTGGGTGGCGTCTCGAACACTATCCAATCCTTCCCCCCCCTTTTGTAAATATCTTTTCCCCTTTTTCATTTCGAGCGGCCGCGCGATCCCGCCTTGGGTCCGGGGACCCCTCGAGCCTTTGCGGATCCGGATCCGAGCAGCCAGTCGGCTGTCGCGGGGTGGCACACCTCAAAAATCTTGGTGTCATGAACAGATGCAAGCAAGACCCACTAACCTGGGTTACGTGCACCTTGAAAAGTGAAGTCCGGGAGTCCAAATCTTTTTTCCCGCGACGTCCGCCATTTTTCCGCTGTTTTTCGCACCAAAAACGCCACCTTCTTCAGGAAGCACGCAAAGCCAAAGCCCCGCCCTTTGTCCTCAGCCTGAAACAGGAACTGGAAGTTCCCAGAGGGCCACAGTGCGCGAATGAGTGCTGGGAGAAAACCGAGGGGGCGTGCCTGAATGTAGCGAAAGCGCAAGAGAAGCAGGGACGCCAGGACTCTGCCATACTGTTACTGGACAACGCAGAGGCAAAATGGCGGAGCGGAGCTGGTCACCGGACTGCGGGACTGCGACTTGGATTGAAGAAGAGACCGAGCAGCTGCGCAGGAGAATGCAGACGCAGTTCCTGTTCATACTGAATCACTGAAGGGAAGAGATGAGGAGCCTGATGATGGCGGTGAGAGCCCGTGAGATCGAAATCCCACGAGAAGAGAGGGTAAGCGGTTACCCAGTCCCTGTTGATTACCCTAATCCGGCCATGGCAGCTAAGGTATCTGGTCTGCCTCCGCTTGCGGCAACCATTCCACCGTAACCTACCCTGTCCTCGGTGGGCGAGGCAGGAGCAGCTCTACGAGACAGATAAGTCAGTAGTGGACAAGGCACAGGGGGACCTGACTCCTAGCTTACTAAACACGAAGCACAGGCCCCGCCCACTTGGAAAATAAATTCCTTTATACCCTGTACCTGTGTGTTCAATATCCTGTCAGTGGACGCTGGCCCTTTAAGAAAGGATCAATGACCGCGCGCGCCCTAACACGCATGCGCGAGGCCCGGGTGCCAGAAGCCAGAGCAGGAAGCGGTGCACAGGAGGCAGGAGTGCCCGGCAGAAGGCTCCGTGTCGCGGAAGGGTGCCGGGAGCGGAGATCAGGACACCTAGAGGACGCAGGTGAGGGAGCAGGGAGGCTGTAGAGCGGAGGACCGGGGAGTGTGGCACTGAAACCGGGGAGCGTGGCACGGGGGCCGGGGAACGTGACATTATATATATATATATATATATATATATATTGGAAACCCATCGTTCCTCAAGTTCTTTAAAGAAACAAATTAAAAAAAGAAGAAATAAATAAAAAAATATTTTTTTTTACCCCACAAAATTGTTGTTTTAGTCCTACCATTATCTTTTATTCTCACAAGCGGTAATACGAGAAAAATAAATTCTGCACATATCAGAAAAAAATGTTTATTCTCAATGCAGAGTTTGGAAGGAAAGGTGTGCTATTTGGAGCAAAATAGCATAGATTGTAGACATCATGCTGCATTTGCAGAGCCCCTGTGATCCCAAAAGTGCAGGACCCACACACACACACACACACACACACACACACACACAAATGACCCCATTAAGTAATTCATCTAGAGTTTTATATGCATTTGTTGCAAAAACTAAAAAATAGGTCTTTGTTTGCTAGAATGTTGTTTTATACTCAAATTTTTAATTTTCACAAGGAGCAAAAGGTAAAAAATAACCAATTTGTTATAAAATTTCTCCTAAATGGAGCAATACGGCATATATTGTTTGAATCTAGCAGCTGGCCACATGACTGGGCTCAGAAGAAACATCAGAAACGTTAGCCCATTTTATAACTTACACCCATAAATTAATTTATGGGGGCAATAATGGACTGTTCCACTGAGAAACTGAGAAACCTCCGCTGGGGTCCTGGTTCTCGGTGGACCCCTGAGCAGGAATGCGAAAAGGGCCCATAGATGATAGAGCTGGTTTCAGCTGAATATGCATTCGAGAATGTACACTCAGTTGAAATGTATTGTGGTAAAGAAAGCCACCGACTCCCTGCACCGCAAAAGTTAAAATGGCTGCTTGTATAGCTGAGGCCAGCAGCTGACTTGCCTGTTGTGAATAGCCATGATGTTACTGTCATGTGAGCATGGACAGGTAGAAGATTAGTTTTTTTTTAATGTGTGCAAGGATGGAGGACACGGGATTGTAGACCCCATTTTAGAGCTAAACTGTAACAAGCCGTAATAAACACTACAGACAGTGCTTTGGTGTGAGATGGCGATAAGGCTTTATTGAGGGCTACCTATATCTCATTAAAATACTCTATATTAAATTAAACCCCTTAGACAACTCAATCAGTTTTGGTGAAGACTCGACTAAACAAAATACTTCCAAAACCACCCAATAACATGGGTTAATTTATCCCTCCAATAAAACCAGACGACATGAAAAGACGAAGTGAAAATACACAAGGTGCGGGCGGGTGTGTGTGTCTCTTCCACATGCTAAACAGCTGCTGAGGTGATCCAAGGGGGTATAAATAGTCCACTTTGCTTCCAGAATAGCGTCCAATCAGCACCAAGGTCCAGTCAGATGCATCAGCCAATCAAGGATCACAAGCTACTGTTGCTAAGGTTAGGGCTGAGCCCCCTTGCGTAACCAGCTGAGTTACCTCCCAAACATTACACCAAATGGGATAGAAAACTGTGACAATTATTGATTTACTAACTAGGGATCCTAATCCATAAACACTCATACTCATTTAGGTGCCACAATCCTATGTAGCTCCTTCCATTATCCCCTCCAGGGACCTTCCATTATTAAATTAAGGAAATTTAATACTTCCAATAGGTGGCGTTGCGCTAGAGTTTGTCTCCTATCCTGGAGAGACAATTGGAAAATTAATAAGAATTTAATAATAATATTTTTATTTATATGCTGTTCTAATGTTTCACAGAACTTTACAATTAAGCAGAGACAAAGTAACACATGGTTTAATAGTTACAGGAGGAATGAAAGACCTTCTTGCAAGCTTACAATCTAAAAAGAAATAGGAGGACACAAAAAATTGCAAAATTTTTTTTTTTTTTTGCTGAGAGCAGTTCTGCTATTTATATGTGAGGCCGCATGGCACATTTTATAAAAATATTTTAGTGTAGGACTGCTTCAAATGAGATTTGCCGTGACGTGGCGAAGCAGCTCAAGAAATTGCAATTTTTTGCCAAAAATCTCAAAAAAAAAAAAAAAAAAAAAGGAGATAAACCAAAAAAGAAATAGGAGGACACAAAAAATTGTATGCCTTGCATATGTGTCGCCCAGGGATAGGGGGGGTACTCAGATCCGGGCCAAGGGGTCGCTTCTGAAGGTATCACGGTGGCGTGACCTGGTCTGTCATCCCAGGCTCCACAATAAAAGAGGGATTAGGTAGGGGGAATTGTCCGTGATGCCACCCGTGGGTTGCGGTGATAAGGTGGTGGCATCGCCACTGCCTCTGGGGACCATGCCCGGAACTGATGGTGTGGGGCAGCAAGGTAGGATCTCCTCTACGGGAAGGGGAGTTGTAGTCCCGTGGCCCAATTGGGAGTGGTGGTTTGGGGAGTGACGGGTGCAGTCCTCAGCTTGGACCGGGTGGTGCAGGAGTACTCACAGTATAAAGCAATAACTGACACGAGTCCAGGAATTAACCAAGTTGCTGGTAACTGGTGCCCACGGCCAGCTACTGTGAGGACGGGTCCCACACCCGTGTGCGTAATTCAGGTGCTCTTTTCCTGCCCGAGGTCTGCGTGTGCTTTGCACACTGGTCCGGACTGGGTCCCAACAGCTGGCACCAGGGGGGCCCACTACCCTCTCCCGGTCCACTTCGGGTCCCACAAAAGGCTGGCCTATTCCTGAGGCCCTGACTACCACTTTCCCGAGACCCACACAGGGGCTGCTTCCAGACTCCTCTCCTCCTGCAGACTGACTTCAGCTGACACTCTGCTCTGCTCTTTCTAAGGTCCTCTTTCCCCTCTCTCGTTTTCCTGGGGAGGGGGTGAGTGGGGCCTGATTGGCTAGTGTGTGTTTGTGTGCCAAACTCCCCAAGGGAGTGTGAGATCTGCACCAAAAACATGTATGCAGACCTCTGTGACACCCTGGTTTTGCCAGGGCGGCACACATAATCCAGCCATCAGTATAATAAATAGTTGCTTTCAAATATTGATGCATGAATCAGTCATCAGTTAGTAACAGCTTAATAACAGTCTCCAAGTGCTATGTGGTACATGGAGGGTGTGGAGATAGATTCTAAGGACAATTTAGAAACAGGGAACAAGCAAAAATTAGATTAATTAAGTGAGGTGAAAGGCCTAGCTAAAGAAATGTGGTTTTAAATATGTTCGGGCCACGTACTTTTGGATTATTACGGGTTGTGCATTTCGGAAAACTGGCACAGCATGAGAGAATTCGTGGAAACGTAAGTAGGAGGTTCGGATTATGGCATATGTTAGTGTTAGATCAGTTGCAGAACAGTGAGCATGAATAGAGTGAAAGACAGAGACAAGTGTGGAGATGTATGGTGACGTAGAACTATGGAAAGCTTTATGGTACCTGATCTCCACTACGAGGGATTGAAGGTGCATCAGAGCCCAAAGTCTATGCCCCTTCTTGAATGGACATTGTAACAGTGAGTAGTTATATGGAGGAAATCTCTCTAAAGGAGACCTCAAGATGATTTGGAACTGTGAATAGTTGTGAGTGGCTGAAGCAGTACACCTCTACCTTTGTGGCCCTCACCGGGGAAGACTAGGTCTCACTGGATTGTTGACTGGACTGTAGTGAGATACAAGTGCATGAAAAACAAAACAGAAGAACTGAAAAGTGCCCATGCCTGCTATTTGCAAGTGAATTGTACCAGAAGAACTGTGGCATATAGTTGATGTATATAGATGTTATCCACTTCAGTAAATACTATATTTTTGGACTTTTGTCTCTCTTAATTCACTGGGAACCATCTTCTCCTGGCCTGCCATATACTATGACCAACATGCAGTCTGTGGAGGCGTATCGCCCAGATAAAGAGCACCACAAATACACACCTTGTCAGGACCCCCATTATCAAGTAGTGTGTCAGGGCATATAAGACAAGTACCTCACCCACGTCTCCCGCCCTCGACCATGTTACAGAACTACCCAAGGAAATTGTACTATCTGGTATAGGTAGGGTAGTGGAGGGGTGGAACACAAGAAGATTCAATTTCAGAAGGGAGGACATAATGTTAGAGAAAACAGGCAGAGAATCCCAGGTATTTTGTATTAAGGTGGGGTTGGTGTCAGGAGAAAATGTGTATGTATGGATGTTACAAGCTTATGGATGGTACTGGAAACCAAATCTGATCCTTTTTCCATTAGGGGTAGTGTATAGAAAAAAAGAAGGGGGCCCAGGACTGAACCTTGAGGAACCCCCTGTAGTAAGGAAGTAGACAGCAAGAAGAGCTGGCAAATAATAGAGAGAGTAATAATTTAAGATCAAAACATAGTTAGGAGGAGCTGGTGATCTGCAGTGTCAAATACAGCAGACAGATTCAGGAGAATCAGCAGTGAATACTGACCATTAGATTTAGTTGTTAATAAATAGAAATGTTTGTAATGGCAGTTTCAATACAGTGTAAAGAACTGAAACCGTTTGGTAAAAAGGTCAAGAAGAGCGTGATCTGAGAGATAGCTGTTAGGCAATGAGTAGATATACGTTCCAGGAGCTTGGAGATAAAGTGGAGATTTGAGACAGGTTTGTAATTAGCAGTGCAGTTTTGGTTTAGTAAAAGGGTTTTGATGGCATTTTAGCATGTGGAGGTAAATATTCCAGAAAAAAATAGAGAGTTTAAAAGCAAAGAAATGAGCCAGAGCATAAGTAGGTGGCATGTACATATGGCATATATGAGCATGTTCACACTGTGCCCATTTAATACACAAAACCTAAGCAAGAAACAAAATGAGCGTTTGCCCTGCAGTAAGTAAACAATAATAGTACAAATGAAAAACATTGGGTACTTAGTAACAAAGTTTTTTTGATCAAAAAAGCGCAAAAGCCATCCCACCACGACAAGGTGTACCCCAATCGGGGTGGTCCTAACCTCTAGTATTAAAACCTCACCATGCCAACTAACCTCAATGTAGATTTGGCAAATCAGGACAAAATGCAAGGAATTACAGCAAAACCAAAGCAGTGTTATTTGCGGGGGCGGTGTTGGTCGCTGCACATCAGATGTTCTGACAACGTACACTAACAATGTGCTCTGATCTGTTGCCGGTTTATTACTGCGGTTATTAGCCGGCTACAGAGAACGAGAGCACTCTATCATCATGCACATCACAGTGCACAACATGCAGGGACTAGCCCAGCCCTTGAAATGAGTGTCACTGATGACACTTCATTTCAGGCCCCCTTCACACGTCCGTGAAAAACACGCACGTGTGTTACGGGCCGTTTTTCGGGTCCGTGTCCCGTTTTTGTGTCCGTTTTTATGGTCCGTGTGGCACCTGTGTGAATTGCGTATGCTAGCCGTGTTTGTGTGCAGAACGTCCGTGAGTGCGTGTGGAATTAACGTGTATGTGTACGTGTAATGTCCGTGTGTAATGTCCGTGTGTGTAATGCACAATGTCGTTTATAAATGTCGGCTGACAGCAGACAGAGTTGCGCGATGAGAATGAACTCGGGTGAACTTCACCCGACTTCATCCTCATACCGCGGCTCTGTCTGTGTCGAGTACTGATTAGCGGTCACCTGTGAAGGATTCACCGGTGACCGCTAATCCCCCGAGTGACTGAAGTTTCCCCCCCTCTCTCATACTCACCGTTCCTCGATCTCCGGCGCAGCGCTGCACGGCATTCACACTGCTGCGGCGGCTTTTACTATTTTGAAAAAGCCGGCCGCTCATTAAACAATCTCCTATTCCCTGCTTTCCCCGCCCACCGGCGCCTATGATTGGTTACAGTGAGACACGCCCCCACGCTGAGTGACAGGTGTCACACTGCACCCAATCACTGGATCCAGTGACAGCGGGTAACCTCAGTGACAGCAGCTGACCGCGCGGCTGTCTTCATTAGCTGCGTGGAGGTGACCGGAGCGGCTGTGTCTGCTGCAGCTCCTGTCACCTCCATGCAGCAGCGCTGGATGCGACGCTGGAGCATCCTGGATTACGCCGGACATGGAGGGCTTTTTCGGGGCTGATTAAAGTGGTGAACCAGGGTATATGTGTGTGTTTTTATTTCTAATAAAGGATTTTTTCTGGTGTGTGTGTGTTTATTTACTGTAATTTACAGATTAATCATGGAGGGTGTCTCATAGACGCCTGACATGATTAATCTAGGACTTATTGGCAGCTATGGGCTGCCAATAACTCCTTATTACCCCGATTTGCCAACGCACCAGGGCAAATCGGGAAGAGCCGGGTACAGCCCCAGAACTGTCGCATATAATGTATGCGGCAATTCTGGGCGGCTGCTGACTGATATTGTTAGGGTGGGGGGCTCCCCATAACGTGGAGCTCCCCATCCTGAGAATACCAGCCTTCAGCCGTATGGCTTTATCTGGCTGGCATTAAAATTGGGGGGAACCGCACGCCGTTTTTTTTTAATTATTTATTTATTTATTTTACTGCACAGTATAGACACGCCCACCAGCTGCTGTGATTGGGTGCAGTGTGACACCTGTCACTCAGCGTGGGGGCGTGTCTCACTGTAACCAATCATAGGTGCCGGTGGGCGGGGAAAGCAGGGAATAGGAGATTGTTTAATGGGCGGCCGGCTTTTTCAAAATAGTAAAAGCCGCCGCAGCAGTGTGAATGCCGTGCAGCGCTGCGCCGGAGATCGGGGAACGGTAAGTATGAGAGAGGGGGGGAAACTGACCGACAGACTGTGAGAGAGGGACAGACAGACAGAGAGACAGACAGAGAGACTGACTGACGGACTCAGGGAGATTGACCGACATACACAGAAATAGAAAGAATAGCCGACATCACTAGAAATAAAAACACCAAACGGACACGGACTATAGGTAGATGCATACGTGTTTACTAACGTGTGTGCACATACCCATAGACTTTCATTGTGTCCACGTGTGCGTGCTCCGTGCAGATAACGGACATGCATCCGTGCCAAACGCAAACACATACGGATCACGGACACGCACACACGGACATAATGAAATAACGGACGTGTGACCACAATCATAGATTAACATTGGTGCACGTTTGGCCGTGTCTCCGGTATATACGGAAACGGACCAAACACGCAAGGAGAGAGCAGAGGCTGTGGCAGTGACTGCAGCCTGCCCACTGATGACGCTTTATTTGCGTATTTCATTTGCACTGCATTCTCAAACAAAGAGTCATCTGAGAATAAATAGGGAAATAAATCCTACTGCCGTCAGATGGTGTAGTTAGGGTACGGTAGGGAATTATATTGCAAGTATATTAAAACTTAATAAAAACTTAATTGTGCTGGCTCCCTCATTTTGATATTAAAACTTAGTTTAGATTACGGCACTAAATAACATTTCTTTAACCTTCAGATTACCCTTTTTACTACATGGCATTTGTAATACCTTGCCTGTTAGATTAATATCGCTTTCATGACACATCACTATTAATCTTAGGAATCTTGTGGCACCTTATTGAGCTTGTGTTGCCTGTATTACTGTATGCAGGCACAGTGGAATTTTGGATTATAATTGGTTCCGGGAGTGTGCTCTTAAACCAAGTTACTCCTATTAAACTGTACTTTAGCTTACAATAAAATTGTTGGTGTGTGAGAGGTACAGTACAAGCAATGTGCTATACTGGTTAGCAGAAAGAAAGTACAATACTGTATCCACAAATGCAAATTGATAGACATGCTATATAGTATACTGTTCTGTACAATGGTATACTGTATATGTGACGCCCTGGCCTATCAGGTCGTCACAAGGGGGCCATGCAATCTGCCCTTCTGCATGGTACCCGCTCCTCCTTGGTTACGGGTCCTGTCCCTTTGGTGTTGCTAAGAACAGGTGTACACAAATCCTGAGGAACACACTGCACTACACCCACCAAACACCCATTGGGTGGCCTGAGGGGAATAGGGCCACCTAGATGGGGGGATGGTAGAAGGAGGGCCAGAAGTGTCAGAGTAGTCAGAGAGTGTCAGTGAGCCGTGACAGGACAAGGTCATGCTGCAGAGCTGGGCTCCCGTACCTATCCCAGGTGCCAGACGTTGGCCTGGCTTGGAAGGAGCTGGAACCCCGGTCGCATGGGGTAGTGACAGGGGGCTCGGTACTGCCACGGAGGGCAGGGGCCAGGGCACGGTGGGGTATGCAGACCCTAGGCTGGGAAGGAGCTTTTTGCATCCCAGGAATTCACCCGACGAGGACGGAATCTGCACAAACCGTTCTCCACCCGCTCCAAAATCAGGCTACTAGCGCAACGAGGGGGATAGGACTTCCCAAATCTGTCCAGAAAATCCCAAACGTGAACCCTGAGAGCAAGCTCACCCTGATAGCCACGCAGGTGAGTGGGACCCGAGTAGTTTCAGGCAAAAGGGATCCACACAGAAGTAAACACAGTGCCAAGGGACAAGGCTTCAGACCAACCAGCAACGCCAAAATGGCACGGACCCAGCGTGCTCACGCAAAGGTTGCAAGGCATTTAGAACTTTGGTTTACCCGGTGTCAGTGTCAGCATCTCTGAACTGTGTGAGTACATTGTGCCCCTCTACTCCCGATGGGTCCCCAGCCAACCATCACCGAGTTCCGGGACACCAATCCCCTGCCCACGGATAAGATAACATCACAAGCTGCCATCCCATCGGATGCTCTTCCCCAAATGCAGCAGCGGTGGTATCCCGCCTTACTACAACCCGTGGGTGGCGTCTCGAACACTATCCAATCCTTCCCCCCCCTTTTGTAAATATCTTTTCCCCTTTTTCATTTCGAGCGGCCGCGCGATCCCGCCTTGGGTCCGGGGACCCCTCGAGCCTTTGCGGATCCGGATCCGAGCAGCCAGTCGGCTGTCGCGGGGTGGCACACCTCAAAAATCTTGGTGTCATGAACAGATGCAAGCAAGACCCACTAACCTGGGTTACGTGCACCTTGAAAAGTGAAGTCCGGGAGTCCAAATCTTTTTTCCCGCGACGTCCGCCATTTTTCCGCTGTTTTTCGCACCAAAAACGCCACCTTCTTCAGGAAGCACGCAAAGCCAAAGCCCCGCCCTTTGTCCTCAGCCTGAAACAGGAACTGGAAGTTCCCAGAGGGCCACAGTGCGCGAATGAGTGCTGGGAGAAAACCGAGGGGGCGTGCCTGAATGTAGCGAAAGCGCAAGAGAAGCAGGGACGCCAGGACTCTGCCATACTGTTACTGGACAACGCAGAGGCAAAATGGCGGAGCGGAGCTGGTCACCGGACTGCGGGACTGCGACTTGGATTGAAGAAGAGACCGAGCAGCTGCGCAGGAGAATGCAGACGCAGTTCCTGTTCATACTGAATCACTGAAGGGAAGAGATGAGGAGCCTGATGATGGCGGTGAGAGCCCGTGAGATCGAAATCCCACGAGAAGAGAGGGTAAGCGGTTACCCAGTCCCTGTTGATTACCCTAATCCGGCCATGGCAGCTAAGGTATCTGGTCTGCCTCCGCTTGCGGCAACCATTCCACCGTAACCTACCCTGTCCTCGGTGGGCGAGGCAGGAGCGGCTCTACGAGACAGATAAGTCAGTAGTGGACAAGGCACAGGGGGACCTGACTCCTAGCTTACTAAACACGAAGCACAGGCCCCGCCCACTTGGAAAATAAATTCCTTTATACCCTGTACCTGTGTGTTCAATATCCTGTCAGTGGACGCTGGCCCTTTAAGAAAGGATCAATGACCGCGCGCGCCCTAACACGCATGCGCGAGGCCCGGGTGCCAGAAGCCAGAGCAGGAAGCGGTGCACAGGAAGCAGGAGTGCCCGGCAGAAGGCTCCGTGTCGCGGAAGGGTGCCGGGAGCGGAGATCAGGACACCTAGAGGACGCAGGTGAGGGAGCAGGGAGGCTGTAGAGCGGAGGACCGGGGAGTGTGGCACTGAAACCGGGGAGCGTGGCACGGGGGCCGGGGAACGTGACATTATATATATATATATATATATATATATATATATATTGGAAACCCATCGTTCCTCAAGTTCTTTAAAGAAACAAATTAAAAAAAGAAGAAATAAATAAAAAAATATTTTTTTTTACCCCACAAAATTGTTGTTTTAGTCCTACCATTATCTTTTATTCTCACAAGCGGTAATACGAGAAAAATAAATTCTGCACATATCAGAAAAAAATGTTTATTCTCAATGCGGAGTTTGGAAGGAAAGGTGTGCTATTTGGAGCAAAATAGCATAGATTGTAGACATCATGCTGCATTTGCAGAGCCCCTGTGATCCCAAAAGTGCAGGACCCACACACACACACACACACACACACACACACACAAATGACCCCATTAAGTAATTCATCTAGAGTTTTATATGCATTTGTTGCAAAAACTAAAAAATAGGTCTTTGTTTGCTAGAATGTTGTTTTATACTCAAATTTTTAATTTTCACAAGGAGCAAAAGGTAAAAAATAACCAATTTGTTATAAAATTTCTCCTAAATGGAGCAATACGGCATATATTGTTTGAATCTAGCAGCTGGCCACATGACTGGGCTCAGAAGAAACATCAGAAACGTTAGCCCATTTTATAACTTACACCCATAAATTAATTTATGGGGGCAATAATGGACTGTTCCACTGAGAAACTGAGAAACCTCCGCTGGGGTCCTGGTTCTCGGTGGACCCCTGAGCAGGAATGCGAAAAGGGCCCATAGATGATAGAGCTGGTTTCAGCTGAATATGCATTCGAGAATGTACACTCAGTTGAAATGTATTGTGGTAAAGAAAGCCACCGACTCCCTGCACCGCAAAAGTTAAAATGGCTGCTTGTATAGCTGAGGCCAGCAGCTGACTTGCCTGTTGTGAATAGCCATGATGTTACTGTCATGTGAGCATGGACAGGTAGAAGATTAGTTTTTTTTTAATGTGTGCAAGGATGGAGGACACGGGATTGTAGACCCCATTTTAGAGCTAAACTGTAACAAGCCGTAATAAACACTACAGACAGTGCTTTGGTGTGAGATGGCGATAAGGCTTTATTGAGGGCTACCTATATCTCATTAAAATACTCTATATTAAATTAAACCCCTTAGACAACTCAATCAGTTTTGGTGAAGACTCGACTAAACAAAATACTTCCAAAACCACCCAATAACATGGGTTAATTTATCCCTCCAATAAAACCAGACGACATGAAAAGACGAAGTGAAAATACACAAGGTGCGGGCGGGTGTGTGTGTCTCTTCCACATGCTAAACAGCTGCTGAGGTGATCCAAGGGGGTATAAATAGTCCACTTTGCTTCCAGAATAGCGTCCAATCAGCACCAAGGTCCAGTCAGATGCATCAGCCAATCAAGGATCACAAGCTACTGTTGCTAAGGTTAGGGCTGAGCCCCCTTGCGTAACCAGCTGAGTTACCTCCCAAACATTACACCAAATGGGATAGAAAACTGTGACAATTATTGATTTACTAACTAGGGATCCTAATCCATAAACACTCATACTCATTTAGGTGCCACAATCCTATGTAGCTCCTTCCATTATCCCCTCCAGGGACCTTCCATTATTAAATTAAGGAAATTTAATACTTCCAATAGGTGGCGCTGCGCTAGAGTTTGTCTCCTATCCTGGAGAGACAATTGGAAAATTAATAAGAATTTAATAATAATATTTTTATTTATATGCTGTTCTAATGTTTCACAGAACTTTACAATTAAGCAGAGACAAAGTAACACATGGTTTAATAGTTACAGGAGGAATGAAAGACCTTCTTGCAAGCTTACAATCTAAAAAGAAATAGGAGGACACAAAAAATTGCAAAATTTTTTTTTTTTTTTTTTTTGCTGAGAGCAGTTCTGCTATTTATATGTGAGGCCGCATGGCACATTTTATAAAAATATTTTAGTGTAGGACTGCTTCAAATGAGATTTGCCGTGACGTGGCGAAGCAGCTCAAGAAATTGCAATTTTTTGCCAAAAATCTCAAAAAAAAAAAAAAAAAAAAAAGGAGATAAACCAAAAAAGAAATAGGAGGACACAAAAAATTGTATGCCTTGCATATGTGTCGCCCAGGGATAGGGGGGGTACTCAGATCCGGGCCAAGGGGTCGCTTCTGAAGGTATCACGGTGGCGTGACCTGGTCTGTCATCCCAGGCTCCACAATAAAAGAGGGATTAGGTAGGGGGAATTGTCCGTGATGCCACCCGTGGGTTGCGGTGATAAGGTGGTGGCATCGCCACTGCCTCTGGGGACCATGCCCGGAACTGATGGTGTGGGGCAGCAAGGTAGGATCTCCTCTACGGGAAGGGGAGTTGTAGTCCCGTGGCCCAATTGGGAGTGGTGGTTTGGGGAGTGACGGGTGCAGTCCTCAGCTTGGACTGGGTGGTGCAGGAGTACTCACAGTATAAAGCAATAACTGACACGAGTCCAGGAATTAACCAAGTTGCTGGTAACTGGTGCCCACGGCCAGCTACTGTGAGGACGGGTCCCACACCCGTGTGCGTAATTCAGGTGCTCTTTTCCTGCCCGAGGTCTGCGTGTGCTTTGCACACTGGTCCGGACTGGGTCCCAACAGCTGGCACCAGGGGGGCCCACTACCCTCTCCCGGTCCACTTCGGGTCCCACAAAAGGCTGGCCTATTCCTGAGGCCCTGACTACCACTTTCCCGAGACCCACACAGGGGCTGCTTCCAGACTCCTCTCCTCCTGCAGACTGACTTCAGCTGACACTCTGCTCTGCTCTTTCTAAGGTCCTCTTTCCCCTCTCTCGTTTTCCTGGGGAGGGGGTGAGTGGGGCCTGATTGGCTAGTGTGTGTTTGTGTGCCAAACTCCCCAAGGGAGTGTGAGATCTGCACCAAAAACATGTATGCAGACCTCTGTGACACCCTGGTTTTGCCAGGGCGGCACACATAATCCAGCCATCAGTATAATAAATAGTTGCTTTCAAATATTGATGCATGAATCAGTCATCAGTTAGTAACAGCTTAATAACAGTCTCCAAGTGCTATGTGGTACATGGAGGGTGTGGAGATAGATTCTAAGGACAATTTAGAAACAGGGAACAAGCAAAAATTAGATTAATTAAGTGAGGTGAAAGGCCTAGCTAAAGAAATGTGGTTTTAAATATGTTCGGGCCACGTACTTTTGGATTATTACGGGTTGTGCATTTCGGAAAACTGGCACAGCATGAGAGAATTCGTGGAAACGTAAGTAGGAGGTTCGGATTATGGCATATGTTAGTGTTAGATCAGTTGCAGAACAGTGAGCATGAATAGAGTGAAAGACAGAGACAAGTGTGGAGATGTATGGTGACGTAGAACTATGGAAAGCTTTATGGTACCTGATCTCCACTACGAGGGATTGAAGGTGCATCAGAGCCCAAAGTCTATGCCCCTTCTTGAATGGACATTGTAACAGTGAGTAGTTATATGGAGGAAATCTCTCTAAAGGAGACCTCAAGATGATTTGGAACTGTGAATAGTTGTGAGTGGCTGAAGCAGTACACCTCTACCTTTGTGGCCCTCACCGGGGAAGACTAGGTCTCACTGGATTGTTGACTGGACTGTAGTGAGATACAAGTGCATGAAAAACAAAACAGAAGAACTGAAAAGTGCCCATGCCTGCTATTTGCAAGTGAATTGTACCAGAAGAACTGTGGCATATAGTTGATGTATATAGATGTTATCCACTTCAGTAAATACTATATTTTTGGACTTTTGTCTCTCTTAATTCACTGGGAACCATCTTCTCCTGGCCTGCCATATACTATGACCAACATGCAGTCTGTGGAGGCGTATCGCCCAGATAAAGAGCACCACAAATACACACCTTGTCAGGACCCCCATTATCAAGTAGTGTGTCAGGGCATATAAGACAAGTACCTCACCCACGTCTCCCGCCCTCGACCATGTTACAGAACTACCCAAGGAAATTGTACTATCTGGTATAGGTAGGGTAGTGGAGGGGTGGAACACAAGAAGATTCAATTTCAGAAGGGAGGACATAATGTTAGAGAAAACAGGCAGAGAATCCCAGGTATTTTGTATTAAGGTGGGGTTGGTGTCAGGAGAAAATGTGTATGTATGGATGTTACAAGCTTATGGATGGTACTGGAAACCAAATCTGATCCTTTTTCCATTAGGGGTAGTGTATAGAAAAAAAGAAGGGGGCCCAGGACTGAACCTTGAGGAACCCCCTGTAGTAAGGAAGTAGACAGCAAGAAGAGCTGGCAAATAATAGAGAGAGTAATAATTTAAGATCAAAACATAGTTAGGAGGAGCTGGTGATCTGCAGTGTCAAATACAGCAGACAGATTCAGGAGAATCAGCAGTGAATACTGACCATTAGATTTAGTTGTTAATAAATAGAAATGTTTGTAATGGCAGTTTCAATACAGTGTAAAGAACTGAAACCGTTTGGTAAAAAGGTCAAGAAGAGCGTGATCTGAGAGATAGCTGTTAGGCAATGAGTAGATATACGTTCCAGGAGCTTGGAGATAAAGTGGAGATTTGAGACAGGTTTGTAATTAGCAGTGCAGTTTTGGTTTAGTAAAAGGGTTTTGATGGCATTTTAGCATGTGGAGGTAAATATTCCAGAAAAAAATAGAGAGTTTAAAAGCAAAGAAATGAGCCAGAGCATAAGTAGGTGGCATGTACATATGGCATATATGAGCATGTTCACACTGTGCCCATTTAATACACAAAACCTAAGCAAGAAACAAAATGAGCGTTTGCCCTGCAGTAAGTAAACAATAATAGTACAAATGAAAAACATTGGGTACTTAGTAACAAAGTTTTTTTGATCAAAAAAGCGCAAAAGCCATCCCACCACGACAAGGTGTACCCCAATCGGGGTGGTCCTAACCTCTAGTATTAAAACCTCACCATGCCAACTAACCTCAATGTAGATTTGGCAAATCAGGACAAAATGCAAGGAATTACAGCAAAACCAAAGCAGTGTTATTTGCGGGGGCGGTGTTGGTCGCTGCACATCAGGTGTTCTGACAACGTACACTAACAATGTGCTCTGATCTGTTGCCGGTTTATTACTGCGGTTATTAGCCGGCTACAGAGAACGAGAGCACTCTATCATCATGCACATCACAGTGCACAACATGCAGGGACTAGCCCAGCCCTTGAAATGAGTGTCACTGATGACACTTCATTTCAGGCCCCCTTCACACGTCCGTGAAAAACACGCACGTGTGTTACGGGCCGTTTTTCGGGTCCGTGTCCCGTTTTTGTGTCCGTTTTTATGGTCCGTGTGGCACCTGTGTGAATTGCGTATGCTAGCCGTGTTTGTGTGCAGAACGTCCGTGAGTGCGTGTGGAATTAACGTGTATGTGTACGTGTAATGTCCGTGTGTAATGTCCGTGTGTGTAATGCACAATGTCGTTTATAAATGTCGGCTGACAGCAGACAGAGTTGCGCGATGAGAATGAACTCGGGTGAACTTCACCCGACTTCATCCTCATACCGCGGCTCTGTCTGTGTCGAGTACTGATTAGCGGTCACCTGTGAAGGATTCACCGGTGACCGCTAATCCCCCGAGTGACTGAAGTTTCCCCCCCTCTCTCATACTCACCGTTCCTCGATCTCCGGCGCAGCGCTGCACGGCATTCACACTGCTGCGGCGGCTTTTACTATTTTGAAAAAGCCGGCCGCTCATTAAACAATCTCCTATTCCCTGCTTTCCCCGCCCACCGGCGCCTATGATTGGTTACAGTGAGACACGCCCCCACGCTGAGTGACAGGTGTCACACTGCACCCAATCACTGGATCCAGTGACAGCGGGTAACCTCAGTGACAGCAGCTGACCGCGCGGCTGTCTTCATTAGCTGCGTGGAGGTGACCGGAGCGGCTGTGTCTGCTGCAGCTCCTGTCACCTCCATGCAGCAGCGCTGGATGCGACGCTGGAGCATCCTGGATTACGCCGGACATGGAGGGCTTTTTCGGGGCTGATTAAAGTGGTGAACCAGGGTATATGTGTGTGTTTTTATTTCTAATAAAGGATTTTTTCTGGTGTGTGTGTGTTTATTTACTGTAATTTACAGATTAATCATGGAGGGTGTCTCATAGACGCCTGACATGATTAATCTAGGACTTATTGGCAGCTATGGGCTGCCAATAACTCCTTATTACCCCGATTTGCCAACGCACCAGGGCAAATCGGGAAGAGCCGGGTACAGCCCCAGAACTGTCGCATATAATGTATGCGGCAATTCTGGGCGGCTGCTGACTGATATTGTTAGGGTGGGGGGCTCCCCATAACGTGGAGCTCCCCATCCTGAGAATACCAGCCTTCAGCCGTATGGCTTTATCTGGCTGGCATTAAAATTGGGGGGAACCGCACGCCGTTTTTTTTTAATTATTTATTTATTTATTTTACTGCACAGTATAGACACGCCCACCGGCTGCTGTGATTGGGTGCAGTGTGACACCTGTCACTCAGCGTGGGGGCGTGTCTCACTGTAACCAATCATAGGTGCCGGTGGGCGGGGAAAGCAGGGAATAGGAGATTGTTTAATGGGCGGCCGGCTTTTTCAAAATAGTAAAAGCCGCCGCAGCAGTGTGAATGCCGTGCAGCGCTGCGCCGGAGATCGGGGAACGGTAAGTATGAGAGAGGGGGGGAAACTGACCGACAGACTGTGAGAGAGGGACAGACAGACAGAGAGACAGACAGAGAGACTGACCGACGGACTCAGGGAGATTGACCGACATACACAGAAATAGAAAGAATAGCCGACATCACTAGAAATAAAAACACCAAACGGACACGGACTATAGGTAGATGCATACGTGTTTACTAACGTGTGTGCACATACCCATAGACTTTCATTGTGTCCACGTGTGCGTGCTCCGTGCAGATAACGGACATGCATCCGTGCCAAACGCAAACCCATACGGATCACGGACACGCACACACGGACATAATGAAATAACGGACGTGTGACCACAATCATAGATTAACATTGGTGCACGTTTGGCCGTGTCTCCGGTATATACGGAAACGGACCAAACACGCACGTGTATCACGGACGTGTGAAGGGGGCCTCAAGGAGAGAGCAGAGGCTGTGGCAGTGACTGCAGCCTGCCCACTGATGACGCTTTATTTGCGTATTTCATTTGCACTGCATTCTCAAACAAAGAGTCATCTGAGAATAAATAGGGAAATAAATCCTACTGCCGTCAGATGGTGTAGTTAGGGTACGGTAGGGAATTATATTGCAAGTATATTAAAACTTAATAAAAACTTAATTGTGCTGGCTCCCTCATTTTGATATTAAAACTTAGTTTAGATTACGGCACTAAATAACATTTCTTTAACCTTCAGATTACCCTTTTTACTACATGGCATTTGTAATACCTTGCCTGTTAGATTAATATCGCTTTCATGACACATCACTATTAATCTTAGGAATCTTGTGGCACCTTATTGAGCTTGTGTTGCCTGTATTACTGTATGCAGGCACAGTGGAATTTTGGATTATAATTGGTTCCGGGAGTGTGCTCTTAAACCAAGTTACTCCTATTAAACTGTACTTTAGCTTACAATAAAATTGTTGGTGTGTGAGAGGTACAGTACAAGCAATGTGCTATACTGGTTAGCAGAAAGAAAGTACAATACTGTATCCACAAATGCAAATTGATAGACATGCTATATAGTATACTGTTCTGTACAATGGTATACTGTATATGTGACGCCCTGGCCTATCAGGTCGTCACAAGGGGGCCATGCAATCTGCCCTTCTGCATGGTACCCGCTCCTCCTTGGTTACGGGTCCTGTCCCTTTGGTGTTGCTAAGAACAGGTGTACACAAATCCTGAGGAACACACTGCACTACACCCACCAAACACCCATTGGGTGGCCTGAGGGGAATAGGGCCACCTAGATGGGGGGATGGTAGAAGGAGGGCCAGAAGTGTCAGAGTAGTCAGAGAGTGTCAGTGAGCCGTGACAGGACAAGGTCATGCTGCAGAGCTGGGCTCCCGTACCTATCCCAGGTGCCAGACGTTGGCCTGGCTTGGAAGGAGCTGGAACCCCGGTCGCATGGGGTAGTGACAGGGGGCTCGGTACTGCCACGGAGGGCAGGGGCCAGGGCACGGCGGGGTATGCAGACCCTAGGCTGGGAAGGAGCTTTTTGCATCCCAGGAATTCACCCGACGAGGACGGAATCTGCACAAACCGTTCTCCACCCGCTCCAAAATCAGGCTACTAGCGCAACGAGGGGGATAGGACTTCCCAAATCTGTCCAGAAAATCCCAAACGTGAACCCTGAGAGCAAGCTCACCCTGATAGCCACGCAGGTGAGTGGGACCCGAGTAGTTTCAGGCAAAAGGGATCCACACAGAAGTAAACACAGTGCCAAGGGACAAGGCTTCAGACCAACCAGCAACGCCAAAATGGCACGGACCCAGCGTGCTCACGCAAAGGTTGCAAGGCATTTAGAACTTTGGTTTACCCGGTGTCAGTGTCAGCATCTCTGAACTGTGTGAGTACATTGTGCCCCTCTACTCCCGATGGGTCCCCAGCCAACCATCACCGAGTTCCGGGACACCAATCCCCTGCCCACGGATAAGATAACATCACAAGCTGCCATCCCATCGGATGCTCTTCCCCAAATGCAGCAGCGGTGGTATCCCGCCTTACTACAACCCGTGGGTGGCGTCTCGAACACTATCCAATCCTTCCCCCCCCTTTTGTAAATATCTTTTCCCCTTTTTCATTTCGAGCGGCCGCGCGATCCCGCCTTGGGTCCGGGGACCCCTCGAGCCTTTGCGGATCCGGATCCGAGCAGCCAGTCGGCTGTCGCGGGGTGGCACACCTCAAAAATCTTGGTGTCATGAACAGATGCAAGCAAGACCCACTAACCTGGGTTACGTGCACCTTGAAAAGTGAAGTCCGGGAGTCCAAATCTTTTTTCCCGCGACGTCCGCCATTTTTCCGCTGTTTTTCGCACCAAAAACGCCACCTTCTTCAGGAAGCACGCAAAGCCAAAGCCCCGCCCTTTGTCCTCAGCCTGAAACAGGAACTGGAAGTTCCCAGAGGGCCACAGTGCGCGAATGAGTGCTGGGAGAAAACCGAGGGGGCGTGCCTGAATGTAGCGAAAGCGCAAGAGAAGCAGGGACGCCAGGACTCTGCCATACTGTTACTGGACAACGCAGAGGCAAAATGGCGGAGCGGAGCTGGTCACCGGACTGCGGGACTGCGACTTGGATTGAAGAAGAGACCGAGCAGCTGCGCAGGAGAATGCAGACGCAGTTCCTGTTCATACTGAATCACTGAAGGGAAGAGATGAGGAGCCTGATGATGGCGGTGAGAGCCCGTGAGATCGAAATCCCACGAGAAGAGAGGGTAAGCGGTTACCCAGTCCCTGTTGATTACCCTAATCCGGCCATGGCAGCTAAGGTATCTGGTCTGCCTCCGCTTGCGGCAACCATTCCACCGTAACCTACCCTGTCCTCGGTGGGCGAGGCAGGAGCGGCTCTACGAGACAGATAAGTCAGTAGTGGACAAGGCACAGGGGGACCTGACTCCTAGCTTACTAAACACGAAGCACAGGCCCCGCCCACTTGGAAAATAAATTCCTTTATACCCTGTACCTGTGTGTTCAATATCCTGTCAGTGGACGCTGGCCCTTTAAGAAAGGATCAATGACCGCGCGCGCCCTAACACGCATGCGCGAGGCCCGGGTGCCAGAAGCCAGAGCAGGAAGCGGTGCACAGGAAGCAGGAGTGCCCGGCAGAAGGCTCCGTGTCGCGGAAGGGTGCCGGGAGCGGAGATCAGGACACCTAGAGGACGCAGGTGAGGGAGCAGGGAGGCTGTAGAGCGGAGGACCGGGGAGTGTGGCACTGAAACCGGGGAGCGTGGCACGGGGGCCGGGGAACGTGACATTATATATATATATATATATATATATATATATATATATATATTGGAAACCCATCGTTCCTCAAGTTCTTTAAAGAAACAAATTAAAAAAAGAAGAAATAAATAAAAAAATATTTTTTTTTACCCCACAAAATTGTTGTTTTAGTCCTACCATTATCTTTTATTCTCACAAGCGGTAATACGAGAAAAATAAATTCTGCACATATCAGAAAAAAATGTTTATTCTCAATGCGGAGTTTGGAAGGAAAGGTGTGCTATTTGGAGCAAAATAGCATAGATTGTAGACATCATGCTGCATTTGCAGAGCCCCTGTGATCCCAAAAGTGCAGGACCCACACACACACACACACACACACACACACACACACACAAATGACCCCATTAAGTAATTCATCTAGAGTTTTATATGCATTTGTTGCAAAAACTAAAAAATAGGTCTTTGTTTGCTAGAATGTTGTTTTATACTCAAATTTTTAATTTTCACAAGGAGCAAAAGGTAAAAAATAACCAATTTGTTATAAAATTTCTCCTAAATGGAGCAATACGGCATATATTGTTTGAATCTAGCAGCTGGCCACATGACTGGGCTCAGAAGAAACATCAGAAACGTTAGCCCATTTTATAACTTACACCCATAAATTAATTTATGGGGGCAATAATGGACTGTTCCACTGAGAAACTGAGAAACCTCCGCTGGGGTCCTGGTTCTCGGTGGACCCCTGAGCAGGAATGCGAAAAGGGCCCATAGATGATAGAGCTGGTTTCAGCTGAATATGCATTCGAGAATGTACACTCAGTTGAAATGTATTGTGGTAAAGAAAGCCACCGACTCCCTGCACCGCAAAAGTTAAAATGGCTGCTTGTATAGCTGAGGCCAGCAGCTGACTTGCCTGTTGTGAATAGCCATGATGTTACTGTCATGTGAGCATGGACAGGTAGAAGATTAGTTTTTTTTTAATGTGTGCAAGGATGGAGGACACGGGATTGTAGACCCCATTTTAGAGCTAAACTGTAACAAGCCGTAATAAACACTACAGACAGTGCTTTGGTGTGAGATGGCGATAAGGCTTTATTGAGGGCTACCTATATCTCATTAAAATACTCTATATTAAATTAAACCCCTTAGACAACTCAATCAGTTTTGGTGAAGACTCGACTAAACAAAATACTTCCAAAACCACCCAATAACATGGGTTAATTTATCCCTCCAATAAAACCAGACGACATGAAAAGACGAAGTGAAAATACACAAGGTGCGGGCGGGTGTGTGTGTCTCTTCCACATGCTAAACAGCTGCTGAGGTGATCCAAGGGGGTATAAATAGTCCACTTTGCTTCCAGAATAGCGTCCAATCAGCACCAAGGTCCAGTCAGATGCATCAGCCAATCAAGGATCACAAGCTACTGTTGCTAAGGTTAGGGCTGAGCCCCCTTGCGTAACCAGCTGAGTTACCTCCCAAACATTACACCAAATGGGATAGAAAACTGTGACAATTATTGATTTACTAACTAGGGATCCTAATCCATAAACACTCATACTCATTTAGGTGCCACAATCCTATGTAGCTCCTTCCATTATCCCCTCCAGGGACCTTCCATTATTAAATTAAGGAAATTTAATACTTCCAATAGGTGGCGCTGCGCTAGAGTTTGTCTCCTATCCTGGAGAGACAATTGGAAAATTAATAAGAATTTAATAATAATATTTTTATTTATATGCTGTTCTAATGTTTCACAGAACTTTACAATTAAGCAGAGACAAAGTAACACATGGTTTAATAGTTACAGGAGGAATGAAAGACCTTCTTGCAAGCTTACAATCTAAAAAGAAATAGGAGGACACAAAAAATTGCAAAATTTTTTTTTTTTTTTTTTTTGCTGAGAGCAGTTCTGCTATTTATATGTGAGGCCGCATGGCACATTTTATAAAAATATTTTAGTGTAGGACTGCTTCAAATGAGATTTGCCGTGACGTGGCGAAGCAGCTCAAGAAATTGCAATTTTTTGCCAAAAATCTCAAAAAAAAAAAAAAAAAAAAAAGGAGATAAACCAAAAAAGAAATAGGAGGACACAAAAAATTGTATGCCTTGCATATGTGTCGCCCAGGGATAGGGGGGGTACTCAGATCCGGGCCAAGGGGTCGCTTCTGAAGGTATCACGGTGGCGTGACCTGGTCTGTCATCCCAGGCTCCACAATAAAAGAGGGATTAGGTAGGGGGAATTGTCCGTGATGCCACCCGTGGGTTGCGGTGATAAGGTGGTGGCATCGCCACTGCCTCTGGGGACCATGCCCGGAACTGATGGTGTGGGGCAGCAAGGTAGGATCTCCTCTACGGGAAGGGGAGTTGTAGTCCCGTGGCCCAATTGGGAGTGGTGGTTTGGGGAGTGACGGGTGCAGTCCTCAGCTTGGACCGGGTGGTGCAGGAGTACTCACAGTATAAAGCAATAACTGACACGAGTCCAGGAATTAACCAAGTTGCTGGTAACTGGTGCCCACGGCCAGCTACTGTGAGGACGGGTCCCAAACCCGTGTGCGTAATTCAGGTGCTCTTTTCCTGCCCGAGGTCTGCGTGTGCTTTGCACACTGGTCCGGACTGGGTCCCAACAGCTGGCACCAGGGGGGCCCACTACCCTCTCCCGGTCCACTTCGGGTCCCACAAAAGGCTGGCCTATTCCTGAGGCCCTGACTACCACTTTCCCGAGACCCACACAGGGGCTGCTTCCAGACTCCTCTCCTCCTGCAGACTGACTTCAGCTGACACTCTGCTCTGCTCTTTCTAAGGTCCTCTTTCCCCTCTCTCGTTTTCCTGGGGAGGGGGTGAGTGGGGCCTGATTGGCTAGTGTGTGTTTGTGTGCCAAACTCCCCAAGGGAGTGTGAGATCTGCACCAAAAACATGTATGCAGACCTCTGTGACACCCTGGTTTTGCCAGGGCGGCACACATAATCCAGCCATCAGTATAATAAATAGTTGCTTTCAAATATTGATGCATGAATCAGTCATCAGTTAGTAACAGCTTAATAACAGTCTCCAAGTGCTATGTGGTACATGGAGGGTGTGGAGATAGATTCTAAGGACAATTTAGAAACAGGGAACAAGCAAAAATTAGATTAATTAAGTGAGGTGAAAGGCCTAGCTAAAGAAATGTGGTTTTAAATATGTTCGGGCCACGTACTTTTGGATTATTACGGGTTGTGCATTTCGGAAAACTGGCACAGCATGAGAGAATTCGTGGAAACGTAAGTAGGAGGTTCGGATTATGGCATATGTTAGTGTTAGATCAGTTGCAGAACAGTGAGCATGAATAGAGTGAAAGACAGAGACAAGTGTGGAGATGTATGGTGACGTAGAACTATGGAAAGCTTTATGGTACCTGATCTCCACTACGAGGGATTGAAGGTGCATCAGAGCCCAAAGTCTATGCCCCTTCTTGAATGGACATTGTAACAGTGAGTAGTTATATGGAGGAAATCTCTCTAAAGGAGACCTCAAGATGATTTGGAACTGTGAATAGTTGTGAGTGGCTGAAGCAGTACACCTCTACCTTTGTGGCCCTCACCGGGGAAGACTAGGTCTCACTGGATTGTTGACTGGACTGTAGTGAGATACAAGTGCATGAAAAACAAAACAGAAGAACTGAAAAGTGCCCATGCCTGCTATTTGCAAGTGAATTGTACCAGAAGAACTGTGGCATATAGTTGATGTATATAGATGTTATCCACTTCAGTAAATACTATATTTTTGGACTTTTGTCTCTCTTAATTCACTGGGAACCATCTTCTCCTGGCCTGCCATATACTATGACCAACATGCAGTCTGTGGAGGCGTATCGCCCAGATAAAGAGCACCACAAATACACACCTTGTCAGGACCCCCATTATCAAGTAGTGTGTCAGGGCATATAAGACAAGTACCTCACCCACGTCTCCCGCCCTCGACCATGTTACAGAACTACCCAAGGAAATTGTACTATCTGGTATAGGTAGGGTAGTGGAGGGGTGGAACACAAGAAGATTCAATTTCAGAAGGGAGGACATAATGTTAGAGAAAACAGGCAGAGAATCCCAGGTATTTTGTATTAAGGTGGGGTTGGTGTCAGGAGAAAATGTGTATGTATGGATGTTACAAGCTTATGGATGGTACTGGAAACCAAATCTGATCCTTTTTCCATTAGGGGTAGTGTATAGAAAAAAAGAAGGGGGCCCAGGACTGAACCTTGAGGAACCCCCTGTAGTAAGGAAGTAGACAGCAAGAAGAGCTGGCAAATAATAGAGAGAGTAATAATTTAAGATCAAAACATAGTTAGGAGGAGCTGGTGATCTGCAGTGTCAAATACAGCAGACAGATTCAGGAGAATCAGCAGTGAATACTGACCATTAGATTTAGTTGTTAATAAATAGAAATGTTTGTAATGGCAGTTTCAATACAGTGTAAAGAACTGAAACCGTTTGGTAAAAAGGTCAAGAAGAGCGTGATCTGAGAGATAGCTGTTAGGCAATGAGTAGATATACGTTCCAGGAGCTTGGAGATAAAGTGGAGATTTGAGACAGGTTTGTAATTAGCAGTGCAGTTTTGGTTTAGTAAAAGGGTTTTGATGGCATTTTAGCATGTGGAGGTAAATATTCCAGAAAAAAATAGAGAGTTTAAAAGCAAAGAAATGAGCCAGAGCATAAGTAGGTGGCATGTACATATGGCATATATGAGCATGTTCACACTGTGCCCATTTAATACACAAAACCTAAGCAAGAAACAAAATGAGCGTTTGCCCTGCAGTAAGTAAACAATAATAGTACAAATGAAAAACATTGGGTACTTAGTAACAAAGTTTTTTTGATCAAAAAAGCGCAAAAGCCATCCCACCACGACAAGGTGTACCCCAATCGGGGTGGTCCTAACCTCTAGTATTAAAACCTCACCATGCCAACTAACCTCAATGTAGATTTGGCAAATCAGGACAAAATGCAAGGAATTACAGCAAAACCAAAGCAGTGTTATTTGCGGGGGCGGTGTTGGTCGCTGCACATCAGGTGTTCTGACAACGTACACTAACAATGTGCTCTGATCTGTTGCCGGTTTATTACTGCGGTTATTAGCCGGCTACAGAGAACGAGAGCACTCTATCATCATGCACATCACAGTGCACAACATGCAGGGACTAGCCCAGCCCTTGAAATGAGTGTCACTGATGACACTTCATTTCAGGCCCCCTTCACACGTCCGTGAAAAACACGCACGTGTGTTACGGGCCGTTTTTCGGGTCCGTGTCCCGTTTTTGTGTCCGTTTTTATGGTCCGTGTGGCACCTGTGTGAATTGCGTATGCTAGCCGTGTTTGTGTGCAGAACGTCCGTGAGTGCGTGTGGAATTAACGTGTATGTGTACGTGTAATGTCCGTGTGTAATGTCCGTGTGTGTAATGCACAATGTCGTTTATAAATGTCGGCTGACAGCAGACAGAGTTGCGCGATGAGAATGAACTCGGGTGAACTTCACCCGACTTCATCCTCATACCGCGGCTCTGTCTGTGTCGAGTACTGATTAGCGGTCACCTGTGAAGGATTCACCGGTGACCGCTAATCCCCCGAGTGACTGAAGTTTCCCCCCCTCTCTCATACTCACCGTTCCTCGATCTCCGGCGCAGCGCTGCACGGCATTCACACTGCTGCGGCGGCTTTTACTATTTTGAAAAAGCCGGCCGCTCATTAAACAATCTCCTATTCCCTGCTTTCCCCGCCCACCGGCGCCTATGATTGGTTACAGTGAGACACGCCCCCACGCTGAGTGACAGGTGTCACACTGCACCCAATCACTGGATCCAGTGACAGCGGGTAACCTCAGTGACAGCAGCTGACCGCGCGGCTGTCTTCATTAGCTGCGTGGAGGTGACCGGAGCGGCTGTGTCTGCTGCAGCTCCTGTCACCTCCATGCAGCAGCGCTGGATGCGACGCTGGAGCATCCTGGATTACGCCGGACATGGAGGGCTTTTTCGGGGCTGATTAAAGTGGTGAACCAGGGTATATGTGTGTGTTTTTATTTCTAATAAAGGATTTTTTCTGGTGTGTGTGTGTTTATTTACTGTAATTTACAGATTAATCATGGAGGGTGTCTCATAGACGCCTGACATGATTAATCTAGGACTTATTGGCAGCTATGGGCTGCCAATAACTCCTTATTACCCCGATTTGCCAACGCACCAGGGCAAATCGGGAAGAGCCGGGTACAGCCCCAGAACTGTCGCATATAATGTATGCGGCAATTCTGGGCGGCTGCTGACTGATATTGTTAGGGTGGGGGGCTCCCCATAACGTGGAGCTCCCCATCCTGAGAATACCAGCCTTCAGCCGTATGGCTTTATCTGGCTGGCATTAAAATTGGGGGGAACCGCACGCCGTTTTTTTTTAATTATTTATTTATTTATTTTACTGCACAGTATAGACACGCCCACCGGCTGCTGTGATTGGGTGCAGTGTGACACCTGTCACTCAGCGTGGGGGCGTGTCTCACTGTAACCAATCATAGGTGCCGGTGGGCGGGGAAAGCAGGGAATAGGAGATTGTTTAATGGGCGGCCGGCTTTTTCAAAATAGTAAAAGCCGCCGCAGCAGTGTGAATGCCGTGCAGCGCTGCGCCGGAGATCGGGGAACGGTAAGTATGAGAGAGGGGGGGAAACTGACCGACAGACTGTGAGAGAGGGACAGACAGACAGAGAGACAGACAGAGAGACTGACCGACGGACTCAGGGAGATTGACCGACATACACAGAAATAGAAAGAATAGCCGACATCACTAGAAATAAAAACACCAAACGGACACGGACTATAGGTAGATGCATACGTGTTTACTAACGTGTGTGCACATACCCATAGACTTTCATTGTGTCCACGTGTGCGTGCTCCGTGCAGATAACGGACATGCATCCGTGCCAAACGCAAACACATACGGATCACGGACACGCACACACGGACATAATGAAATAACGGACGTGTGACCACAATCATAGATTAACATTGGTGCACGTTTGGCCGTGTCTCCGGTATATACGGAAACGGACCAAACACGCACGTGTATCACGGACGTGTGAAGGGGGCCTCAAGGAGAGAGCAGAGGCTGTGGCAGTGACTGCAGCCTGCCCACTGATGACGCTTTATTTGCGTATTTCATTTGCACTGCATTCTCAAACAAAGAGTCATCTGAGAATAAATAGGGAAATAAATCCTACTGCCGTCAGATGGTGTAGTTAGGGTACGGTAGGGAATTATATTGCAAGTATATTAAAACTTAATAAAAACTTAATTGTGCTGGCTCCCTCATTTTGATATTAAAACTTAGTTTAGATTACGGCACTAAATAACATTTCTTTAACCTTCAGATTACCCTTTTTACTACATGGCATTTGTAATACCTTGCCTGTTAGATTAATATCGCTTTCATGACACATCACTATTAATCTTAGGAATCTTGTGGCACCTTATTGAGCTTGTGTTGCCTGTATTACTGTATGCAGGCACAGTGGAATTTTGGATTATAATTGGTTCCGGGAGTGTGCTCTTAAACCAAGTTACTCCTATTAAACTGTACTTTAGCTTACAATAAAATTGTTGGTGTGTGAGAGGTACAGTACAAGCAATGTGCTATACTGGTTAGCAGAAAGAAAGTACAATACTGTATCCACAAATGCAAATTGATAGACATGCTATATAGTATACTGTTCTGTACAATGGTATACTGTATATGTGACGCCCTGGCCTATCAGGTCGTCACAAGGGGGCCATGCAATCTGCCCTTCTGCATGGTACCCGCTCCTCCTTGGTTACGGGTCCTGTCCCTTTGGTGTTGCTAAGAACAGGTGTACACAAATCCTGAGGAACACACTGCACTACACCCACCAAACACCCATTGGGTGGCCTGAGGGGAATAGGGCCACCTAGATGGGGGGATGGTAGAAGGAGGGCCAGAAGTGTCAGAGTAGTCAGAGAGTGTCAGTGAGCCGTGACAGGACAAGGTCATGCTGCAGAGCTGGGCTCCCGTACCTATCCCAGGTGCCAGACGTTGGCCTGGCTTGGAAGGAGCTGGAACCCCGGTCGCATGGGGTAGTGACAGGGGGCTCGGTACTGCCACGGAGGGCAGGGGCCAGGGCACGGCGGGGTATGCAGACCCTAGGCTGGGAAGGAGCTTTTTGCATCCCAGGAATTCACCCGACGAGGACGGAATCTGCACAAACCGTTCTCCACCCGCTCCAAAATCAGGCTACTAGCGCAACGAGGGGGATAGGACTTCCCAAATCTGTCCAGAAAATCCCAAACGTGAACCCTGAGAGCAAGCTCACCCTGATAGCCACGCAGGTGAGTGGGACCCGAGTAGTTTCAGGCAAAAGGGATCCACACAGAAGTAAACACAGTGCCAAGGGACAAGGCTTCAGACCAACCAGCAACGCCAAAATGGCACGGACCCAGCGTGCTCACGCAAAGGTTGCAAGGCATTTAGAACTTTGGTTTACCCGGTGTCAGTGTCAGCATCTCTGAACTGTGTGAGTACATTGTGCCCCTCTACTCCCGATGGGTCCCCAGCCAACCATCACCGAGTTCCGGGACACCAATCCCCTGCCCACGGATAAGATAACATCACAAGCTGCCATCCCATCGGATGCTCTTCCCCAAATGCAGCAGCGGTGGTATCCCGCCTTACTACAACCCGTGGGTGGCGTCTCGAACACTATCCAATCCTTCCCCCCCCTTTTGTAAATATCTTTTCCCCTTTTTCATTTCGAGCGGCCGCGCGATCCCGCCTTGGGTCCGGGGACCCCTCGAGCCTTTGCGGATCCGGATCCGAGCAGCCAGTCGGCTGTCGCGGGGTGGCACACCTCAAAAATCTTGGTGTCATGAACAGATGCAAGCAAGACCCACTAACCTGGGTTACGTGCACCTTGAAAAGTGAAGTCCGGGAGTCCAAATCTTTTTTCCCGCGACGTCCGCCATTTTTCCGTTGTTTTTCGCACCAAAAACGCCACCTTCTTCAGGAAGCACGCAAAGCCAAAGCCCCGCCCTTTGTCCTCAGCCTGAAACAGGAACTGGAAGTTCCCAGAGGGCCACAGTGCGCGAATGAGTGCTGGGAGAAAACCGAGGGGGCGTGCCTGAATGTAGCGAAAGCGCAAGAGAAGCAGGGACGCCAGGACTCTGCCATACTGTTACTGGACAACGCAGAGGCAAAATGGCGGAGCGGAGCTGGTCACCGGACTGCGGGACTGCGACTTGGATTGAAGAAGAGACCGAGCAGCTGCGCAGGAGAATGCAGACGCAGTTCCTGTTCATACTGAATCACTGAAGGGAAGAGATGAGGAGCCTGATGATGGCGGTGAGAGCCCGTGAGATCGAAATCCCACGAGAAGAGAGGGTAAGCGGTTACCCAGTCCCTGTTGATTACCCTAATCCGGCCATGGCAGCTAAGGTATCTGGTCTGCCTCCGCTTGCGGCAACCATTCCACCGTAACCTACCCTGTCCTCGGTGGGCGAGGCAGGAGCGGCTCTACGAGACAGATAAGTCAGTAGTGGACAAGGCACAGGGGGACCTGACTCCTAGCTTACTAAACACGAAGCACAGGCCCCGCCCACTTGGAAAATAAATTCCTTTATACCCTGTACCTGTGTGTTCAATATCCTGTCAGTGGACGCTGGCCCTTTAAGAAAGGATCAATGACCGCGCGCGCCCTAACACGCATGCGCGAGGCCCGGGTGCCAGAAGCCAGAGCAGGAAGCGGTGCACAGGAAGCAGGAGTGCCCGGCAGAAGGCTCCGTGTCGCGGAAGGGTGCCGGGAGCGGAGATCAGGACACCTAGAGGACGCAGGTGAGGGAGCAGGGAGGCTGTAGAGCGGAGGACCGGGGAGTGTGGCACTGAAACCGGGGAACGTGACATATATATATATATATATATATATATATATTGGAAACCCATCGTTCCTCAAGTTCTTTAAAGAAACAAATTAAAAAAAGAAGAAATAAATAAAAAAATATTTTTTTTTACCCCACAAAATTGTTGTTTTAGTCCTACCATTATCTTTTATTCTCACAAGCGGTAATACGAGAAAAATAAATTCTGCACATATCAGAAAAAAATGTTTATTCTCAATGCGGAGTTTGGAAGGAAAGGTGTGCTATTTGGAGCAAAATAGCATAGATTGTAGACATCATGCTGCATTTGCAGAGCCCCTGTGATCCCAAAAGTGCAGGACCCACACACACACACACACACACACACACACACACAAATGACCCCATTAAGTAATTCATCTAGAGTTTTATATGCATTTGTTGCAAAAACTAAAAAATAGGTCTTTGTTTGCTAGAATGTTGTTTTATACTCAAATTTTTAATTTTCACAAGGAGCAAAAGGTAAAAAATAACCAATTTGTTATAAAATTTCTCCTAAATGGAGCAATACGGCATATATTGTTTGAATCTAGCAGCTGGCCACATGACTGGGCTCAGAAGAAACATCAGAAACGTTAGCCCATTTTATAACTTACACCCATAAATTAATTTATGGGGGCAATAATGGACTGTTCCACTGAGAAACTGAGAAACCTCCGCTGGGGTCCTGGTTCTCGGTGGACCCCTGAGCAGGAATGCGAAAAGGGCCCATAGATGATAGAGCTGGTTTCAGCTGAATATGCATTCGAGAATGTACACTCAGTTGAAATGTATTGTGGTAAAGAAAGCCACCGACTCCCTGCACCGCAAAAGTTAAAATGGCTGCTTGTATAGCTGAGGCCAGCAGCTGACTTGCCTGTTGTGAATAGCCATGATGTTACTGTCATGTGAGCATGGACAGGTAGAAGATTAGGTTTTTTTTAATGTGTGCAAGGATGGAGGACACGGGATTGTAGACCCCATTTTAGAGCTAAACTGTAACAAGCCGTAATAAACACTACAGACAGTGCTTTGGTGTGAGATGGCGATAAGGCTTTATTGAGGGCTACCTATATCTCATTAAAATACTCTATATTAAATTAAACCCCTTAGACAACTCAATCAGTTTTGGTGAAGACTCGACTAAACAAAATACTTCCAAAACCACCCAATAACATGGGTTAATTTATCCCTCCAATAAAACCAGACGACATGAAAAGACGAAGTGAAAATACACAAGGTGCGGGCGGGTGTGTGTGTCTCTTCCACATGCTAAACAGCTGCTGAGGTGATCCAAGGGGGTATAAATAGTCCACTTTGCTTCCAGAATAGCGTCCAATCAGCACCAAGGTCCAGTCAGATGCATCAGCCAATCAAGGATCACAAGCTACTGTTGCTAAGGTTAGGGCTGAGCCCCCTTGCGTAACCAGCTGAGTTACCTCCCAAACATTACACCAAATGGGATAGAAAACTGTGACAATTATTGATTTACTAACTAGGGATCCTAATCCATAAACACTCATACTCATTTAGGTGCCACAATCCTATGTAGCTCCTTCCATTATCCCCTCCAGGGACCTTCCATTATTAAATTAAGGAAATTTAATACTTCCAATAGGTGGCGCTGCGCTAGAGTTTGTCTCCTATCCTGGAGAGACAATTGGAAAATTAATAAGAATTTAATAATAATATTTTTATTTATATGCTGTTCTAATGTTTCACAGAACTTTACAATTAAGCAGAGACAAAGTAACACATGGTTTAATAGTTACAGGAGGAATGAAAGACCTTCTTGCAAGCTTACAATCTAAAAAGAAATAGGAGGACACAAAAAATTGCAAAATTTTTTTTTTTTTTTTTTTTGCTGAGAGCAGTTCTGCTATTTATATGTGAGGCCGCATGGCACATTTTATAAAAATATTTTAGTGTAGGACTGCATCAAATGAGATTTGCCGTGACGTGGCGAAGCAGCTCAAGAAATTGCAATTTTTTGCCAAAAATCTCAAAAAAAAAAAAAAAAAAAAAAAAAAAAAGGAGATAAACCAAAAAAGAAATAGGAGGACACAAAAAATTGTATGCCTTGCATATGTGTCGCCCAGGGATAGGGGGGGTACTCAGATCCGGGCCAAGGGGTCGCTTCTGAAGGTATCACGGTGGCGTGACCTGGTCTGTCATCCCAGGCTCCACAATAAAAGAGGGATTAGGTAGGGGGAATTGTCCGTGATGCCACCCGTGGGTTGCGGTGATAAGGTGGTGGCATCGCCACTGCCTCTGGGGACCATGCCCGGAACTGATGGTGTGGGGCAGCAAGGTAGGATCTCCTCTACGGGAAGGGGAGTTGTAGTCCCGTGGCCCAATTGGGAGTGGTGGTTTGGGGAGTGACGGGTGCAGTCCTCAGCTTGGACCGGGTGGTGCAGGAGTACTCACAGTATAAAGCAATAACTGACACGAGTCCAGGAATTAACCAAGTTGCTGGTAACTGGTGCCCATGGCCAGCTACTGTGAGGACGGGTCCCACACCCGTGTGCGTAATTCAGGTGCTCTTTTCCTGCCCGAGGTCTGCGTGTGCTTTGCACACTGGTCCGGACTGGGTCCCGACAGCTGGCACCAGGGGGGCCCACTACCCTCTCCCGGTCCACTTCGGGTCCCACAAAAGGCTGGCCTATTCCTGAGGCCCTGACTACCACTTTCCCGAGCCCCACACAGGGGCTGCTTCCAGACTCCTCTCCTCCTGCAGACTGACTTCAGCTGACACTCTGCTCTGCTCTTTCTAAGGTCCTCTTTCCCCTCTCTCGTTTTCCTGGGGAGGGGGTGAGTGGGGCCTGATTGGCTAGTGTGTGTTTGTGTGCCAAACTCCCCAAGGGAGTGTGAGATCTGCACCAAAAACATGTATGCAGACCTCTGTGACACCCTGGTTTTGCCAGGGCGGCACACATAATCCAGCCATCAGTATAATAAATAGTTGCTTTCAAATATTGATGCATGAATCAGTCATCAGTTAGTAACAGCTTAATAACAGTTTCCAAGTGCTATGTGGTACATGGAGGGTGTGGAGATAGATTCTAAGGACAATTTAGAAACAGGGAACAAGCAAAAATTAGATTAATTAAGTGAGGTGAAAGGCCTAGCTAAAGAAATGTGGTTTTAAATATGTTCAGGCCACGTACTTTTGGATTATTACGGGTTGTGCATTTCGGAAAACTGGCACAGCATGAGAGAATTCGTGGAAACGTAAGTAGGAGGTTCGGATTATGGCATATGTTAGTGTTAGATCAGTTGCAGAACAGTGAGCATGAATAGAGTGAAAGACAGAGACAAGTGTGGAGATGTATGGTGACGTAGAACTATGGAAAGCGTTATGGTACCTGATCTCCACTACAAGGGATTGAAGGTGCATCAGAGCCCAAAGTCTATGCCCCTTCTTGAATGGACATTGTAACAGTGAGAAGTTATATGGAGGAAATCTCTCTAAAGGAGACCTCAAGATGATTTGGAACTGTGAATAGTTGTGAGTGGCTGAAGCAGTACACCTCTACCTTTGTGGCCCTCACCGGGGAAGACTAGGTCTCACTGGATTGTTGACTGGACTGTAGTGAGATACAAGTGCATGAAAAACAAAACAGAAGAACTGAAAAGTGCCCATGCCTGCTATTTGCAAGTGAATTGTACCAGAAGAACTGTGGCATATAGTTGATGTATATAGATGTTATCCACTTCAGTAAATACTATATTTTTGGACTTTTGTCTCTCTTAATTCACTGGGAACCATCTGCTCCTGGCCTGCCATATACTATGACCAACATGCAGTCTGTGGAGGCGTATCGCCCAGATAAAGAGCACCACAAATACACACCTTGTCAGGACCCCCATTATCAAGTAGTGTGTCAGGGCATATAAGACAAGTACCTCACCCACGTCTCCCGCCCTCGACCATGTTACAGAACTACCCAAGGAAATTGTACTATCTGGTATAGGTAGGGTAGTGGAGGGGTGGAACACAAGAAGATTCAATTTCAGAAGGGAGGACATAATGTTAGAGAAAACAGGCAGAGAATCCCAGGTATTTTGTATTAAGGTGGGGTTGGTGTCAGGAGAAAATGTGTATGTATGTGTGAAGCCCCGCATGTGAAGTGTCGGTGCATTACCTTCAGGGACTCCACTTGGATGGAACAGTCTGGTCACAGGTAGGAGATCTTCTATTTGTCGTGACGCCACTCTCAGAATTGCGGTCAGTGGGGACCGCCACTGCAGATTAAGGGATGCCTGGGGCTGATGGTGGGTGCAGTCGGTTGTAGTAGCCTCCTGAGAGTGAGGCAAGCCCCAGGGCCCTGTGTAGGTGTGTAGAACCACAAGGCGCAGAATAACTCCACACAAGCAGAATGTCTTTCAGGGGTTTTACTCACAGAAGGTGGCAGAGTGAGTAACCCGGGCGTAGCTGGGATGAACCAGGCTGGAACCAGGTGTCCTTCAGGCTGACTGATGAGGGTGACTACCGACTCGCCTTCCTTAGCCCTTTGCGTTTTGGGGTAACCCCGACTTTTAGTCCCTATGGGGGTCACCCAGGGAAGTTGCTGAAGCCTCTCTCCCCTTCGTTTTGTCCGTTTGCTTGTAGCCTGGACCAGGACACTCCGGCTGCTTGCCTCCTGTGAACTATGGGCCCCAACTGTGGCGACGTGGCTGCGGACGTTGTAGTGTGATCTTGGGGGTGTGAAGTGCCCCCTCAAGCAGGTTTGGCAAGGAAAGGTGGATCTATCCCTGCACTGGGACCTACTACCCGTTTGGGCCTGGTAACTCCCTAGCAGTCTCCTTACTTCCCACTCCGTTGCTCTCTCTTTAGCTGAAGATGGATTTCGGGTAGCACTACTAGGTGACCGTTCTCCCCCGTCGGTAGCCACTGCGCGGACGCTGTCAGACTGCAACAGCCCCAGGGGTCTGCTCCTGACGTCTGCTCCCCCTGAACTGCACACTGAACCGGCTCACTGCTCCTCCTCTCCTGTTCTTGCCTACGCCACCTAGCAACCAGGCTCTCCACCACACCCCTTGAGTGGAGATGGAGGCTTTTTACCCCCTCCACTATTCCAGTGGAGGTGAAGGCTTTGCCCCCTCCTGGGATCCCCAGGGGTCCTCTCAAAGGTACATGTGTGAGACCTGATCACTATGCGCCTGTGTAGTCACACCTCGGTCAGCCTTCTGGATTACCTGTATTGTACTGTCCCCAGCATGGGTGCAGTACTCAGTGGTGCCTGACCAGGTCAGGGGCGCCACATTCCCCCTTAGTTATCACCAGCACGTCCTCGGGCTGCAAGACAACATTTTAAAATGCATAAAACAGTAAAACATGGTAAAACATTTTAAAACCACCAGGTACCATACATCACCACCCTCCACCCACAAGTCCGTTAACCCACCCAAACCCTTGCAGGAGGCAGGTCACCGGTCCTTTTGGTAACCAGATCTGGGCCATCTACTTCCCCAGACCTTTCCTCCAATCTGCCTCTCCCGTTGGCCGCGCCTTCAGCCACTTCTGGCAGGATGTAGAGGCGGCTTCCAGGGTCTGGTGGTTTTCAGGGTATACCTGGCCTGGTGGATCCGCGCCTTCAGCCTCTTCTGGCAGGATGCAGAGGCGGCCTCCACAGTTGGTGCCAACCAGGTACCCTCTTTGTGGTGGAGAGCCAGGCCCCATAAACAGGCATGCTCTCTGGTTGCAGGTAAGCCAAGGCCCCATAATGGACGTGCTCCCTGGTTGCAGGCGAGCCAGGCCCCTAAACAGGCTGGCCCTGGTGGTGGTACCCTCTGGTGTAACTATTTACACTGCGAGAGTTTGTGGCTATAGCCAGTTCATAGCCTTAAGGTTCATTTCTCACATTAGTTTATGTGGGCACATCGCTTAAACTTGTGAACGTTGCAAAAACTTCAAACTGGTCAAAACAGTAACTTGTTGTACTTCTTACTTTACTTTCCTCTACTCCTCCATACCAGGGCTTGGGCCTGTAGGGCTGCGGCACCTGTTGGTTTCTCGATCTCTTTCATCGTCCGTGGTGGTCTCATCAGTGGGTTCTTTATCTCTCTTTTCTCTATCTCCGTCTTCTTCTGTGTCTGTTTCTTTTGCAGGACTGCTGTAAGGCTTTCTGGTACATGGGGTAACATCCAATGCATACCAGCCTCTTTCTCCCTGGTGCATGGTAAATTCCACTGTATCTCCCATCTGTAAGTTCCTTCCCGGATGTCCTCTGGGCAAATGGGCTCTAACGTCTCTTCTGTTGACAAAAATGCCTTCTTTCATACCAGGAGCTACGATAAACCCATATCCACTCTTCAAACTGAAGTCTTCGACTACCCCACGACAAAGTGGACCTCTAACCTGGGATGTGGCTCTCCTCAGAAACCGTTTCTCCTCCAGGTCTCTGGCCGTGACTTCATCTTTATTCTCTGGAGACTGCGGTGCAGGGGAAAACTTGGTTCTACTGCGGCGCCGTGTTTTGCGGGCCTGATTCTGCTGGGTGGCTGCTTCACTGCTGGCAGGCTCCCAGGTGAGGTTGCTGGACCAATCTTCCTCTTCATCCCAGCGAGAATATGGCAACATCTCTGGCTCTGGGCATGGATCCACTGCTGATGGCTCCGGGGTCAGCTCCTCAGCTCCCTGGCCTCCTCTCCCCCTTAGTTCTTCTGAGCACTCCTTTGGTGGCAGCGCTGGGGATGAGTGTTCATCAGCTGGCCCGGGCGGTGAACTTTTTGGCGTGGACATCTCCAGAGTCCTCTGAGGGGTATGTGGAGGGAGCAGATACCGGTCCACCATCTCCTTTGGGAACTGGGCCTCTAGGTCAGCCTTCAGCTTCTGGTATTCGGGGTCCTCCCCCAGCGTAGACTTCCTAGCAGGGACCTCCTTGGACTGGGGAGCGGTGTCTGCTCTGGCCTTGCAGGCCGGGGTAAACAATGGTACATTCTTGTCTTGGCGGGCCGCGCCTGACATGGCAGCGGCCTGGTCTTGGCGGGCCGCGCCCTGCATGGCGGCGGCCTGGTCTTGGCGGGCCGCGCCTGACATGGCGGCGGCCTGGATCAGCGTCGCTGTCGCGGCTGGAGCCTTAGCGGGCATCGCTACTGTGGCCGGTTCTTGGCGGGCCGGGCAGGGCATCGCTGCGGCGGCCTGGATTGGCGTCGCAGCCGCGATGGGATCTGTGCAGGCTGGGCTGGGCGTCGCTGCAGCGACCGGAGCTTGGCGGGCCGCACCTGGCGTGGCTACGGCCTGGTTCAGCACCTCGCCTGCGGCGTGGATGAGCGTCGCTGCTGCGGTGGGGTCTTGGCGGGCCGGGCCTAGCAAGGCGGCGGCCTGGGTCAGCGTCACACCCGCGGCATGGATGAGGGTCGCGGTGGCAGCCGGATCTTTACGGGCCGGGCAGGGCATCTCTGCGGCGGCCTGGGCTTGGCGGGCCGCACCTGGCGTGGCTGCGGCCTGGTTCAGCGTCGCCGCGGCGGGCGCCTCTTCGGGGACTACGGGCGTGGCAGCAGGGGTCGGGGCACTCGTGCTGGCAGGGGCAACACTGGACTCACCCATCGGCAGCAGCATCGGGGTCTGAGTCATCGCCGCTCGGTCTGGCACTCGTCGCGTGGCCCTCTCCTCGTAGGCCTGTACCGCCGTAGCCATCCCCAGGAGCTCCTTGCGTCCCTCGCTGAGCTGCCGTAGAACCCTGGTTTCTAGTTGGTTGCAGCACTGAGCAAGCTCTCGGGCCCACCAGGCAGCGGAGCCTGGCTCGGGATCTCTGCATCCAGACGCCATTTCCTCTAACAGCAGGCTTCTGGCTCCCTTTCTGTCCCGACATCTCTGAACGCCTCCGCTCTCCTCACTGGCGAGGTCAGGACTCTGCAGGGGATCTCTGGGTAGCCACACCTCTTCGTGGGCGGTAACTTCTCCCAGCGCGGGCTGCTGTTGTTTTTCAGCGCGCTTTTCATGGTGGCAATATGGCGGCGCTTCCAATTTTTCAAGCGGACCGCCCAGGCACATGGTCACCTGTCTGAACAGGTCTAGTCCTTATCCTGTTCGTGACGCCAGATGTGAAGCCCCGCATGTGAAGTGTCGGTGCATTACCTTCAGGGACTCCACTTGGATGGAACAGTCTGGTCACAGGTAGGAGATCTTCTATTTGTCGTGACGCCACTCTCAGAATTGCGGTCAGTGGGGACCGCCACTGCAGATTAAGGGATGCCTGGGGCTGATGGTGGGTGCAGTCGGTTGTAGTAGCCTCCTGAGAGTGAGGCAAGCCCCAGGGCCCTGTGTAGGTGTGTAGAACCACAAGGCGCAGAATAACTCCACACAAGCAGAATGTCTTTCAGGGGTTTTACTCACAGAAGGTGGCAGAGTGAGTAACCCGGGCGTAGCTGGGATGAACCAGGCTGGAACCAGGTGTCCTTCAGGCTGACTGATGAGGGTGACTACCGACTCGCCTTCCTTAGCCCTTTGCGTTTTGGGGTAACCCCGACTTTTAGTCCCTATGGGGGTCACCCAGGGAAGTTGCTGAAGCCTCTCTCCCCTTCGTTTTGTCCGTTTGCTTGTAGCCTGGACCAGGACACTCCGGCTGCTTGCCTCCTGTGAACTATGGGCCCCAACTGTGGCGACGTGGCTGCGGACGTTGTAGTGTGATCTTGGGGGTGTGAAGTGCCCCCTCAAGCAGGTTTGGCAAGGAAAGGTGGATCTATCCCTGCACTGGGACCTACTACCCGTTTGGGCCTGGTAACTCCCTAGCAGTCTCCTTACTTCCCACTCCGTTGCTCTCTCTTTAGCTGAAGATGGATTTCGGGTAGCACTACTAGGTGACCGTTCTCCCCCGTCGGTAGCCACTGCGCGGACGCTGTCAGACTGCAACAGCCCCAGGGGTCTGCTCCTGACGTCTGCTCCCCCTGAACTGCACACTGAACCGGCTCACTGCTCCTCCTCTCCTGTTCTTGCCTACGCCACCTAGAAACCAGGCTCTCCACCACACCCCTTGAGTGGAGATGGAGGCTTTTTACCCCCTCCACTATTCCAGTGGAGGTGAAGGCTTTGCCCCCTCCTGGGATCCCCAGGGGTCCTCTCAAAGGTACATGTGTGAGACCTGATCACTATGCGCCTGTGTAGTCACACCTCGGTCAGCCTTCTGGATTACCTGTATTGTACTGTCCCCAGCATGGGTGCAGTACTCAGTGGTGCCTGACCAGGTCAGGGGCGCCACATATGGATGTTACAAGCTTATGGATGGTACTGGAAACCAAATCTGATCCTTTGTCCATTAGGGGTAGTGTATAGAAAAAAAGAAGGGGGCCCAGGACTGAACCTTGAGGAACCCCCTGTAGTAAGGAAGTAGACAGCAAGAAGAGCTGGTAAATAATAGAGAGAGTAATAATTTAAGATCAAAACATAGTTAGGAGGAGCTGGTGATCTGCAGTGTCAAATACAGCAGACAGATTCAGGAGAATCAGCAGTGAATACTGACCATTAGATTTAGTTGTTAATAAATAGAAATGTTTGTAATGGCAGTTTCAATACAGTGTAAAGAACTGAAACCGTTTGGTAAAAGGTCAAGAAGAGCGTGATCTGAGAGATAGCTGTTAGGCAAGAGTAGATATACGTTCCAGGAGCTTGTAGATAAAGTGGAGATTTGAGACAGGTTTGTAATTAGCAGTGCAGTTCTGGTTTAGTAAAAGGGTTTTGATGGCATTTTAGCATGTGGAGGTAAATATTCCAGAAAAAAATAGAGAGTTTAAAAGCAAAGAAATGAGCCAGAGCATAAGTAGGTGGCATGTACATATGGCATATATGAGCATGTTCACACTGTGCCCATTTAATACACAAAACCTAAGCAAGAAACAAAATGAGCATGTGCTCTGCAGTAAGTAAACAATAATAGTACAAATTAAAAACATTGGGTACTTAGTAACAAAGTGTTTTTGATCAAAAAAGCGCAAAAGCCATCCCACCACGACAAGGTGTACCCCAATCGGGGTGGTCCTAACCTCTAGTATTAAAACCTCACCATGCCAACTAACCTCAATGTAGATTTGGCAAATCAGGACAAAATGCAAGGAATTACAGCAAAACCAAAGCAGTGTTATTTGCGGGGGCGGTGTTGGTCACTGCACATCAGGTGTTCTGACAACGTACACTAACAATGTGCTCTGATCTGTTGCCGGTTTATTACTGCAGTTATTAGCCGGCTACAGAGAACGAGAGCACTCTATCATCATGCACATCACAGTGCACAACATACAGGGACAAGCCCAGCCCTTGAAATGAGCGTCACTGATGACACTTCATTTCAAGGAGAGAGCAGAGGCTGTGGCAGTGACTGCAGCCTGCCCACTGATGACGCTTTATTTGCGTATTTCATTTGCACTGCATTCTCAAACAAAGAGTCATCTGAGAATAAATAGGGAAATAAATCCTACTGCCGTCAGATGGTGTAGTTAGGGTACGGTAGGGAATTATATTGCAAGTATATTAAAACTTAATAAAATACGTAATTACTTACCGGTAATGTGTTTTTTCTGAACCCATGACAGCACCCTTACATCGTGGTGCTGTCATGGGTGCTGGAAAAATACGTAATTACTTACCGGTAATGTGTTTTTTCTGAACCCATGACAGCACCACGATGCAAGGGTGCTGTCATGGGTGCTGGAAAAAACTTAATTGTGCTGGCTCCCTCATTTTGATATTAAAACTTAGTTTAGATTACAGCACTAAATAACATTTCTTTAACCTTCAGATTACCCTTTTTACTACATGGCATTTGTAATACCTTGCCTGTTAGATTAATATCGCTTTCATGACACATCACTATTAATCTTAGGAATCTTGTGGCACCTTATTGAGCTTGTGTTGCCTGTATTACTGTATGCAGGCACAGTGGAATTTTGGATTATAATTGGTTCCGGGAGTGTGCACTTAAACCAAGTTACTCATATTAAACTGTACTTTAGCTTACAATAAAATTGTTGGTGTGTGAGAGGTACAGTACAAGCAATGTGCTATACTGGTTAGGAGAAAGAAAGTACAATACTGTATCCACAAATGCAAATTGATAGACATGCTATATAGTATACTGTTCTGTACAATGGTATACTGTATATGTGACGCCCTGGCCTATCAGGTCGTCACAAGGGGGCCATGCAATCTGCCCTTCTGCATGGTACCCGCTCCTCCTTGGTTACGGGTCCTGTCCCTTTGGTGTTGCTAAGAACAGGTGTACACAAATCCTGAGGAACACACTGCACTACACCCACCAAACACCCATTGGGTGGCCTGAGGGGAATAGGGCCACCTAGATGGGGGGATGGTAGAAGGAGGGCCAGAAGTGTCAGAGTAGTCAGAGAGTGTCAGTGAGCCGTGACAGGACAAGGTCATGCTGCAGAGCTGGGCTCCCGTACCCATCCCAGGTGCCAGACGTTGGCCTGGCTTGGAAGGAGCTGGAACCCCGGTCGCAGGGGGTAGTGACAGGGGGCTCGGTACTGCCACGGAGGGCAGGGGCCAGGGCACGGCGGGGTATGCAGACCCTAGGCTGGGAAGGAGCTTTTTGCATCCCAGTAATTCACCCGACGAGGACGGAATCTTCACAAACCGTTCTCCACCCGCTCCAAAATCAGGGTACTAGCGCAACGAGGGGGATAGGACTTCCCAAATCTGTCCAGAAAATCCCAAACGTGAACCCTGAGAGCAAGCTCACCCTGATAGCCACGCAGGTGAGTGGGACCCGAGTAGTTTCAGGCAAAAGGGATCCACACAAAAGTAAACACAGTGCCAAGGGACAAGGCTTCAGACCAACCAGCAACGCCAAAATGGCACGGACCCAGCGTGCTCACGCAAAGGTTGCAAGGCATTTAGGACTTTGGTTTACCCGGTGTCAGTGTCAGCATCTCTGAACTGTGTGAGTACATTGTGCACCTCTACTCCCGATGGGTCCCCAGCCAACCATCATCGAGCCCCGGGACACCAATCCCCTGCCCACGGATAAGATAACATCACAAGCTGCCATCCCATCGGATGCTCTTCCCCAAATGCAGCATCGGTGGTATCCCGCCTTACTACGACCCGTGGGTGGCGTCTCGAACACTATCCAATCCTTCCCCCCCTTTTGTAAATATCTTTTCCCCCTTTTTCATTTCGAGCGGCCGCGCGATCCCGCCTTGGGTCCGGGGACCCCTCGAGCCTTTGCGGATCTGGATCCGAGCAGCCCGTTGGCTGTCGCGGGGTGGCACACCTCAAAAATCTTGGTGTCATGAACAGATGCAAGCAAGACCCACTAAGCTGGGTGACGTGCACCTTGAAAAGTGAAGTCCGGGAGTCCAAATCTTTTTTCCCGCGACGTCCGCCATTTTTCCGCTGTTTTTCGCACCAAAAACGCCACTTTCTTCAGAAAGCACGCAAAGCCAAAGCCCCGCCCTTTGTCCTCAGCCTGAAACAGGAACTGGAAGTTCCCAGAGGGCCACAGTGCGCGAATGAGTGCTGGGAGAAAACCGAGGGGGCGTGCCTGAATGTAGCGAAAGCGCAAGAGAAGCAGGGACGCCAGGACTCTGCCATACTGTTACTGGACAACGCAGAGGCAAAATGGCGGAGCGGAGCTGGTCACCGGAACATGCTGTTCCCGGGACTGCGACTTGGATTGAAGAAGAGACCGAGCAGCTGCGCAGGAGAATGCAGACGCAGTTCCTGTTCATACTGAATCACTGAAGGGAAGAGATGAGGAGCCTGATGATGGCGGTGTGAGCCCGTGAGATCGAAATCCCACGAGAAGAGAGGGTAAGCGTTTACCCAGTCCCTGTTGATTACCTTAATCCGGCCATGGCAGCTAAAGTATCTGGTCAGCCTCCGCTTGCGGCAACCACTCCACCGTAACCTACCCTGTCCTCGGTGGATGCCGAGCTGCCATCAGCTATCCCGGCAGCGGAACCTGCAGCATTTTCATATGAAGCTCCAGCAGCAGCCCCGATGTCTGCTGTCATCCCCGTCACATCAGCGGTCTGCCGGAGCCTGGCCAGATAAGACCCGGCCGCATCACCAGGCCCGTCCTCAGAGGCAGAGCACCCGGGCCCTACAACCCTGGCTGTGGAGCAGTCGGTTTTTCTGCCTACAGTAGCGGGAGTGGGACCTTCCAGTCCACTGGTTCCACTACCGCGCGGCCTCCCGACGGCTGTTGGGGCCGCCCGAGTCCATTTAAACCCAGAGCCAGTTAGGGAGCTGAGGCCGGACGCCGACGCTATTATTATTATTATCATTATTATTATTATATTATTTTGTAAGGTTTAAGAATAAGAGCCTCCCTAATGTGGGATGAACCTGTTAAATAAATGTTATTTATGTTAACCCTTTTTCCTTTACAAGTTTAATAAATGCTTGGTGTCTTGTAGGTCGCGGACGAGCTACGTTTAACCAAGGGGGAATGTGACACCCTGGCCCATCAGGTCATCACAAGGGGGCCGTGAATTCTGCCCTTCTGTATGGTACCCGCTCTTTCTTGGTTACGTTACGTTACATATACAGTATACAGTACATATGTACAGAAAGTTACCTCCAGAGCGGGTCAAAGTGTGGTGAAAGGACAGACCTGGAAGTGTGCACAGTGAGTATTTGCTCTTCTTGCAAAGCATTGCTCTTAAACCAAATTACAAATTGTAAAAAGCTTTGCTTGTCTTGCAAAACGCTCTCAAACCAAGTTACTCTTAAACCATGGTTGCACTGTATAGTCTTGTGCCATCTATTGTTTGAACTTTCTCACATAGAGAGGCTATGTTATTTGAAACTTCCAACAATGGTTGTAGATGATTATATAACCATGATCCATCAGCTATTGTGCAATATTAGGGCCCTGTGCAATACTACAGCAATTATTTTTTGCCCACTAGCCTAGATATATGTAGTGTCATACCTCAAAATTTTCCCAATTTACGTTGATGTTTGTATTTAATAAAGGTATATTATTTGATTATATACATATATATATATATATATATATATATATATATATATATATATATATATATATATATATATATATATATATATATTCCCTCATTCCTTTGTAGGTTTATATCCCAAACACCCAAGTTCCTGATACCATCGATGTGCTGTATATGTTTTTCACAGACCCATAGACTTGTGTTGGCCCCTGTCATCCATATTGCCAGAAAAAAAAATGAAAAGCAAAATAGGTTATAATGGGTATGTGTGGTATCTTAGAAGTAAATGGATACCACACTTACATGAAATACGGGCAAGAAACAGAGAAGTTACATCCAGGACCTGCCTTTAACAATTGTTAACCTGCTAAATGCTGGTATAGCAGCGCATCGTTCTATGCACTTATCAGCACGCCTGTGACGTGATTGTGGGGTGCTGATAGGTTGCTATGACAGCCAGGGATCTGTGGAAGACCTCCATCCTTGTCATTACTAAGCTCCCTTGAAACTGAAAAAGGAGACTGTGATTTTTACTATACACAGTCCATAAAGGGACTGATGCATTCTGAAGGCGGAGGTAGGCATTGTCGCTGAAACACAATGCCCTCACATATAACCACTGAATATGTCAGTATGGAAAATGCCAGTGCAACATAGTTTTAATGGAAGTTAAATTTTGTATATTTTTTTATATATATCCCATGGATTCCTAGCTAATAATTTTTACCTTCTGGTTCTAATGCATACAGTGAAATGTAAAAAAAGTGATTGACGACAATAAAAAAAAAAATAATTTCAAATCACTTATATTTTTCCCCATTAAAATTAAAGATAACAAAAAATAATTAAAAAAATACCAATAAGTGGTATCGCCGCATTCAGAAAAGTACAATCTATTAAAGCATAAAAATAATTAACCCAATTTGTAAGTGCCGTAAACAGAAACAATTCAAAAATACCAGCATTATGTTTTTTTGCCTCTGTAATACTGCAAAAAGGGCTGTAACAAGCGATAAATTTAACATATCTATTCCAAAATAGTATCAATTCAAATATCATCTCAACACAGTAAAAATAAGCCATCACTTTACTACAGCCACTGAAAAATGAAAACATTACTAAAAGTATAACTTTTTTTCAAAGTTCTAATCTTTTTTTCACAACTAAAATAATAAAAAAAAAACCTGGAGAACTTTTGTATCACTGTAATCACACTGTTAAGAATAATATTATAAGCTTATGTTTAATTACCACACAATGTATGCTGTAAAAACAATTAGGAAAAAACAATGTCGGGATTGAGTTTTTTTTCACAATTTCACTGGATTTATTTCTGTTTTCAAGTACACTTCGTGGTAAAATGTGTGGTGTCCTTCAAAAGTACAACTCGTCCCGCAAAAATCCACCCCTTATATGCCTATGTGGATGGAAAAATAAAAAAATTCCATGCTCTGCTGCATTAAGGTGACCGGAGCAGCAGCAGACACCGCCGCTCCTGTCAGCTCTACGCGGCAACTGAAGACAGCCACACGATTAGCTGAGCTGTCACTGAGATTACCCGCGGCCACCGCTGGATACAGCTGATCGCGCTACTCACCTCAGTTGCCGCGTGGAGCTGTCAGGAGCGGCGGTGTCTGCTGCTGCTCCGGTGTCTGCTGCTGCTCCGGTCACCTTCATGCAGCAGAGCTGGAAGCGACGCTGGACCATCCTGGATTACGCCGGACATGGAGGACTTTTTGGGGCTGATTAAATTGGTGAACCAAGGAATGTGTTTGTGTTTTTTATTTCTAATAAAGGATTTGTTCGGGTGTGTGTGTTTATTTACTGAAACTTACAGATTAATCATGGAAGGTATCTCGGGGAGACGCCTGACATGATTAATCTAGGATTTAGTGGCAGCTATGGGCTGCCATTAACTCCTTATTACCCCGATTTGCCAACGCACCAGGGTAAATCTGGAAGAGCCAGGTACTGTCCCAGAACTGTCGCATATAATGTATGCGGCAATTCTGGGCGGCTGCTGACTGATATTGTTGGGCTGGGGGGCTCCCCATAACGTGGGGCTCCCCATCCTGAGAATACCAGCCTTCAGCCGTATGGCTTAATCTGGCTGGTATTAAAATTGTGGGGGACCGCACGCCATTTTTTTTTAATTACTTATTTATTTATTCTACTGCACAGTATAGACAAGCCCACTGGCTGCTGTGATTGGGCGCAGTGACACAGCTGTCACTCAGCGTGGGGGGCATGTCTGACTGCAACCAATCACAGGCGCCTGTGGGTGGGGAAAGCAGGGAATACGAGATTGATTAATGAGCGGCCGGCTTTTTCAAAGTAATTGTTGCCGCGCATTCTCTGCACAGCTGTTCCTCGCAGCGCTGGTGATCGGGGAGCGGTATGAGCCGGGGGAAGAAACAGACCGAGCGCCAATGTAAGTATGACTGAGAACATCATGAAAAAAGGTAAGTATACTGAATTTAACAAAAAAATAAAAAAAAATAACATCGTTCGTTTAAAAACGCACACGGATGAAACGTGCTGAACACGGACATACTCCTTGTGCGGTCCGTGCAGGCACGGACCCATAGACTTTAGCGGGTCCGTGCCTGCGTGATGCCGGCCAAAAACGGACATGTTGTCCGTGTCAAAAAGCGCACACACGTACTTACCACACGGACACACGTTCCGTGTGATTTTACGTGTGTGTGCCATCTACCATTGAATAACATGGGTCTCCGTATCTCCGTGTCTGCGGTATGTGCAAATACGTACCGCACACGTACAAAAAAAACGGATGTGTGTTGCGGGTCTCAAGAATGGTCCTGTATTTGGCTCCATCCATCTTCCCATCAATTTTAACCATCTTCCCTGTCCCTGCTGAAGAAAAGCAGGCCCAAACTGCTGCCACCACCATGTTTGACAGTGGGGATGGTTTGTTCAGGGTGATGAGCTGTGTTGCTTTTACGCCAAACATATTTTTTGGCATTGTGCCCAAAAAGTTTGATTTTGGTTTCATCTGACCAGAGCACCTTCTTTCACATGTTTGGTGTGTCTCCCAGCTGGCTTGTGGCAAATTTTAAATGACACTTTTTATGGATATCTTTGAGAAATGGCTTTTTTAAGCCACTCTTCCATAAAGGCCAGATTTGTGCAGTGTACGACTGATTGTTGTCCTATGGACAGACTCTCCCACCTCAGCTGTAGATCTCAGCAGTTCATCCAGAGTGATCATGAGCCTCTTGGCTGCATCTCTGGTCAGTCTTCTCCTTGTTTGAGATTAAACTTTGGATGGACGGCCGGGTCTTGGTAGATTTGCAGTGGTATGATACTCTTTCCATTTCAATATGATCACTTGCACAGTGCTCCTTGGGATGTTTAATCCCTTAATGACATCGGGCAGTAATATTACGTCTTAGCAGTCATAGTGTTTCTGCCCGTGGTCTGCTGCCCGCAGCTTGCCACATTCGGCGCACATCTCAGCTAATTTTCACAGCTGAGATGTGTGCCTGCTAGGCACAAGCAGAAGCATTATCTGCTTGTGCCGTTTAACCCCTTAAATGGCGATGTCAATATGTGACAGCGCCATTATAACGGCATCGGCGGTAAACATTTACTTACCGGCCGATATTGGAAGTTCCATGATGTGATCACATGACTTCTGGTGGTTGTTATGGTAGCACAGGGTCATGTGATGACTCCTGTAGCTCACATGAATTACTTTCCGTTTCACTCGGCCGGGAGCCGAGCGAGGCAGAACATTAGCATATCTGCTGTTTACAGGTGTATAGCTGTGATCAACAGATATGGCAGACCGATTGGATTGTTCATCCTTATAAACCCTAGGGGGACTAGTAAAATAAAACAAAAGTAAAAAAATTTTTTTTTTTAAATTAAAAAAATAAATAAAAGTTCAAATCACCCCCCTTTCACCCCATTGAAAATTAAAGGGTTAAAAAAATAAAAAATGTACACACATTTGGTATCGCTGCATTCAGAAATGCCCAAATCTATCAAAATATAAAATCAATTAATCTGATCAGTAAATGGTGTAACAAAAAAAAAAATTCCAAACGCCAAAATTACGTTTTTTGGTCACCACAAATTTTGCGCAAATTTTTGAGCAAAAACGTAGCATCTGCGCAAAATGGTACCGTTATAAACGTCAGCTCAAAGCACAAAAAATAAGCCATCATTGAGCCATAGAGCCCGAAAAATGAGAACGCTAAGGGTCACGGAATATGGCGTAAAACTTTTTTCGGACAACCTTTTTTTAACCCCTTATATCAAAGTAAATCTATACATATTTGGTGTCAACGAATGCACACTGACCTGAGGCATCACACCCACACATCAGTTTTAGCATATAGTGAACACAGTGAATAAAATATCTCAAAAACCATAGTGCTATCACACTTTTTTTTGCAATTTTTCTGCATTTGGAATTTTTTTGTCGTTTTCCAGTACACTATATGGTAAAACTTATGGTTTCAGTTAAAGGTACAGCTTGTTCTGCAAACAATGAGTCCTCACATGACCATATTGACTGAAAAATAAAAAAGTTACATTTCTCGGAAGAATGGAGAAAAAAAAATGGAGAGCGAAAAATCGGCCGGTCGTGAAGGGGTTAAAGTTTTAGAAATCGTTTTGTAACAAAATTCAGCTTTAAACCTCTCCACTACGGTATCTCGGACCTGCCTGTTGTATTCCTTGGTCTTCATGCTGTTATCTGCGCTTTAAACAGAACACTGAGACTATCACAGAGCAGGTGCATTTAGGGTATGTGCGCACGTGTGCGTATTACATGCAGTTACGCTGCGTTCTGCACCGCAGCGTAACTGCATGCGTCCTGCGTCCCCTGCACAATCTATGGAGATTGTGCAGGGGCCGTGCGCACGTGGCATGTTAGAACGCAGCGATTCGGCTGCTTGCCGAATCGCTGCGTTCTAAGAAGTGACATGTCACTTCTTCCGTGCGCTTTACATGCTGTCTATAGGGAGAGGCAGCATGCAGAGCGCACGAATCTGCCGGCACCATGCGCTTCAGAACGCAGCTTTTCAGCTGCGCTCTGAAGTGCACATTTTCGGTGCGGTGCAGAGCGCACACGTGCGCACATACCCTTATACAGAGACTTGATTACACACAGGTGGCTTATATTTATCACCATCAGTCATTTAGGATAACATTAGATTATTCAGAGATCCTCAATGAACTTCTGGAGTGAGTTTGCTGCACTGAAAGTAAAGGGGAAAGAAATAATATTGCACGCCCCACTTATCAGTTATTTTTTTTAAAAAAAAGCTTAAAATAAGCAATACATTTCGTTCAACTTCACAATTGTGTCCCACTTGTTGATTCTTCACCATAACATTAACAGTTTTATCTTTATGTTTGAAGCCTGAAATGTGGGAGAAGGTTGAAAAATTCAAGGGGGCCGAATACTTTCGCAAGGCACTGTATATTAACATATAATGTAAGCTGCTTTATTGAGGTATAGAAATGAGAATGGGGATGCATATAAATTGTAACTAGAGTTGGTGGGAATCGATTTGCATGACCTGTCCATTGGCTTTGTAAGTGATTGGTAGCCACATGATAGGACCCTGAGAACAACCTTTTACCTGAGAGCAGCAGCAGCTTTTCTTATGATTAGCCAGCATGCTGCAATGTCATTGTTGTGTAAAGAAATGGAGAAGTGAGAAACTCACACAGTTAAAGACATAGCCGAATGACTGCAAGCGAACACTGCCATCTATTGGTCAAAGAATATAAAAAAGGCAGATAATTGTATCAGCAGAAACTTAAAGCAAAGCATGTGTTTCCAAAGAGGAAGGGATAGAAGGAGACATCAAGTCATGTGATAGCTGTATCACAGTTAGGATATATTAAAGACACAGGAGAGCAGAGAAGGGAAGGATTTGATAGCTGAACTTGTAACAGGACAAACATATGGAAGCATTTGAGCTGGCTTGTAGACACAATCATCAGCACGAGACAAACAAATGAAGTGGGGCCTTATCCTTGAGTAGAAAGAAATGATTAAAAGAGGAGAATCCTGCAGAGAGAGATTGGGATGACTGACTGGCTAACCATAGGAATCGGGGGGGGGCTGGTAGACCAGAGGAATCCAGAGGACCGGCTGACCAGAG